>NC_135350.1:41124283-41435421 GCF_023851605.1 Tamandua tetradactyla | reverse complement strand
CAGTCTTAGGAAGTCTTCAATTTAGAAAGATGCTTTTTAAAATTGTAAAGGGTAAGAAGCCATGGAAATAATGCAGGCTAGGGTTCACTGATATTGCCTTACAAGGTTCCTTGTTAACAAAACCTTATGTGAATCCTCAGAGGCTTCAGAAGCTGGTCCCACATGAAGTAGAATTCAGTGAGCAAGAATTGTGATTTCCAAGGAACTATCAAGCTCAATGTTATAAGTTGTGAACAGGGAACGTAGCAATGGATATTACTGAAATTGTTGAACAGAAGCAGAGATAATTGCTTTGTTTTCATAAAAAATCTAAATTCAGTTCATTTTTCACTCAAAGCCTCTCAGAAAAGATACTCAAGCTGACTCAAGTGTGTTTTTATATATTGGCCTTTGTTTAATATATTAAATTGATATTTCTGGACAACAGACTACAAGATGATTTAGTAGACTAAGTTTCTCTTTGTACATATTTGTCATTCAATAAATGCTTGCTGAGTGAAAATAACTTCCAATCCTCAAATTAAAAAAGATTTTAACAAATAAAATAATGCCAAAACTATTATGTTTTACTTCATATTTAATTAATGGATTTTTTCTACTTAATTTACTGCTGGGTGACTCATCAGGTCTTGCTAAAACATAAAAATTTCTTTAAGCAAACCCATTTAATAAATTATGAAGTGGCTATTAGCAAATAATTTCTTTGAAATGTAAACTGTTGTGAACAAAAACAGAATTTAGGTGTCTATAGTAGATACTAATTCAAAAAGTATATTTGGAGGACATGAAGGTATCTACCTTTTTCTTATAACCTTTTTTGGTTTGTTTATTTTGCTATAGACATTGGAGAATATATATTACAATAGCTACCAGCAGATATTGCTAGGATTCTTGTATAATATTGGAAGAAAATAATAGGAGATTGGAAGAAAAATTAATGTGGCTGAGTCTAAGTCAATTTTATGGACCAAATATTATTTTCGTGATTTTGAAATTTTAAAGTAATTAAAAAAAAATTCTTGTGTAAGTATGGAGCTCTAATAAATGCTGATGTCTTTCTAAACTACCAAAAATAAATAAATAAGTAAAAGTCCTGAGGAGCACTTTCCACTTTGCTTTAGCTTCTCAGCAGCCTGCTTGTCTTTGAATGTGTTTAAGGCCAAGAATTCCTTCTGTGGTCCTTCTCCGTGTTAACACAAGCAGTGCTAGTGCAGCAGAGTACGGTGGCATTTGTATGTTCTCCGTCTCCGCATTTGAAAATGTTATAGATGGAAATGAGTTAAATGGAAGCCACCTCCCTGAAAACTGCAGGTGTAAAATGCCCTAAATACCCATAAGGGAGGTAATAATTATGATTATGAAGAGAATAAAAACATGAAAAGAAAATAAATTCTAGTCACCAGCTTCCACTCTTCAGAAGACTCATTCCTTTTGTTTGATGTTTTTCTGTCTATGTACATACATATGATAGCATCTTTTGTCATTTGACTTTTCCAAAATTGACAATAATGCAATTTTGCATTTCACCCTCTTTCGCTTAGCATTTTGTTAGGAACATTTATTTCCAAATTATTCAGAACATGTTGAAAACTCAGTTTACTGCTGTATCATGTTCCATTTCCTGGCTGTACCACAATAATGAACATGCTCCCTGTTTGAAGGCCTATGTTGTTTCAGTGTGTTCTGTCCTGATGAACATAAGCCTTTTTTTATACGTGATTTTTGCTAATTTGATGACTTTTGAACTGTAATACTTTAGAAATTAGAATTAGGTCCAAATCCTTCTTTTACCAGAGTAGGGAAGCGAAACTAAATTATATTACTCATCTAGATCTTGGACTTCTAAGCTTTCAGTCTAATTTCTGTCTTCATCAGAAGCAAATGAAAACTGGGTAATACATTTATTTGGAGAAAGAGGGGTGGAAGCATATACTCCTTCTGTCTGAGTAAGAGGTCAACCATGTACCCTATTCTCCGAAAATCCCCAGGGAAGGGAAGGATTCTCACAGAAAGAAAGCGAGTCCATGCCAGAAGGCTTTATTAAACAAGTAGTGATGAACATAAAATAGCTATGGGAACATTTTTACATAGCTGTCATTTTGTCAATGAGTATTTGCTCAAGCATTTCCTGGGCCACTGGTGTTTATGAAACTTTTAAGCAAAATATTTAAGAAGATAGAACCAGGACTTGCTTCATAAATTATGTCCTTTTACTTGCACCTTTTTTTTCCCGGTGTATAACTAATATTCAGAACTCTTCTTCACTAAATAAACACATACAACTTTCTTAACCCTACTGATACCTAAAGCTGCATTCCTATCTCTCTTTTCCTGATGCCAAGAATTTTTGTATTTACTGTCTGCTTCTTCGCCTTCCTCTGATTCCAAAATCCTTTATAGTTGGTTTTTATTTGTACTGCATGCAAAAACGACCTCTCAGAGGGTGTTAAAGTTCACCGAAATAACTGTTAAATCCAGTAGCCCTTTTGTTCCCTGGCCTCACCTTCTGCCCTTCCTGCCTTCTATACTGTTTGCCATCCTGCTTTTGAAATTTTTCTGTCTTTCAACCTTGTGCATCTTGCGCTAACCTATGGCTCTGTCCCTCTCTAAGACTTTAGAGATGCCTGGCTTCTTCCTACCTCCTGAAACTGAGTGTCTATGTTTGTCTTATTTTCTTCCTTTGTATTTTGTTACTTAGAAGACTTCATGTGGTCCCATGGTTTCACATTAAAGCCCATTCCAGTTATCTGTTCAGCAGGGCCCCTTCCAGCCCATACTTTGTGTGAATTAAAATAGTGGTACCCCTTCCTCCAGGTGCCAGTTCAGGGGAAGTGGGCTGGATTTTAGCACCCACTCAACCTGCACCACCTTATGTGGTTGCCCTGCCAGTTAGGGATTCCTACACGATGCTGTAGAAGATGTTCTAGTGCTTCAAACCCCATATCTTTCCTTCACTCAAATAAAAACCACCCCCTGATCTTTTATTTCCTCCCCTTCTTCCTATCCAATAAAGGGCCAATTATTATAGAATTTAAAAACATATATTTCTGACATTCTCTTTTCAATCCCATGGCCACCATTTTTCTCAGATTCTAGTTATCATTTGTTAGGCTACTATTTCTTCACTGTTCTCCTCTCCAATCTTTTCCCACTCTAATTCATCTTCCACACAGCTGGCAATTTAAAGGAGATACAAATTCTTTAATATATATATATATATATATATATATATATATATATATATATATATATATATATATATATATATTTAAAATCCTCTAAAATTTTTCAATAAATCCTTAGCAATGGCTAAGAATAAGGGCTAAGGAGTTGAATATCAGGAATTAAGACCCAAATTTGGCATATTTTCCATGTGTCATTGTGTGCAAATTACATAACCATTCTAAGCCTATGTATTCTCACATAAAATAAGTGTCAATAATGGCTATGATTTATTGAACTCTTACTGTACATTGTACTCCACTTTCCAGACATTTGCTCCTTTAGTACTCAATTTTATTAACTTTATACTAAACATTCTTTAAAAATGGAATCCGATTAACAATAAATCAATCTTAAACAGACTGTTTATACTTAATGAGTTCATTTTGGTTTTTGAAGAAGTCTACCCTAAAGTTGAGTCCAGATAATATCAATGATCTTGATCCAAATTTAGGTGGAGAAAGATAAGCAAAGGTAAGTGAGTGTTGTTATATTTCATTTTGAAACAAAAGCATCTCTTATCCCATTTTTCTCTTTAGAAAAGGGAGCAAGAAAATACAATTGAGATAATTTCCGGTGTGAAACTTTCAGAGACATGTCTGGAATGTTAGATTTGTAGAACTAAGAACCTTGTAAGTAATCAGACATGCCAAACTGGATGGGTCATAGTCAACAAAATTAGAATGGGAGAGTGTATCTCAAAATCACGTGGTATAAGGGAACTTGTTGAATGTCTTATAGAAACTGTACTTTTGGTTTCATCATTTTTTTGTCAAATATGTCCTTTATAGCATTATGAGGAAGATGGTTTTAGCTCCATTTCGTAGAGAAAGAAATTACGTATGAAATATTAAGTAATTGAGTTTTTATGACTTCAAATCTGACCCTTTTTCAAGCTTACCATGTTATTTATAAAATAAAGAACAATATATCTATCTATCTATCTATCTATCTATCTATCTATCTATCTATCTATCTATCTATATATATATATATATATATATATATATATATATATATATCTCCTCAACAAGGAAAGTGGCTACTTCATGCCAGACATTTAACTTAATTCTTTATTTTCAAATGAGCTATAATTTGCATTTAATGAAAGACACAGACCTAACCTGTATAGCTTGATCACTTTTGACTAATGAGTAGAAACATGTAACCTATATCCCTTGTAGCATATAGGACAATTCCATCATACCATAACGTTTCTTTTGCTCCTTTCTAGTCAATCCCTCCCACAAAAAGCTATAACTCTTGTGATTTATATTAACATGGATTAGTTTTGCCTATTCTTGAATTTTGCAAAACTGGAATCATGCGGCATATATCACATGTACTCTCTTGGTTCTGATTCTTTTGCTTGACATAATGTTTTGCGATTCATCCATGTTGTGTATATCAGTAGTCATTTCTTTTTATTACTGAAAGAGTATATATTCATGTTTCTTGTTAAATTTGTTGATGTTTTCACCCATTATTTCTTTGAACATTCTCTCTGACTCTTCCTCTCTCTTTTTTTTATTTTGAGATTCTTGTAAATGTATATTGATACTTTTGATCATCAACATTCCTCAGGCTCTGTTCACTTTCTTCATTCTTTCCTATTTCTGCTCCTCAGGATGGATGTAATTGTCTTATCTTCAAGTTCACTGATTCTTTCTTCTGCCAGCTCCAATAGTTTGTTGAACCACTCGAGAGAATTTTTCATTTCTAATACTGTGTTCTTCAAGTCTGTTTGGTTCCTTTCATAATTTTCATCTCTCTATTAATATTCTCTTTGTGTTCATCTATCATTTTCTTGATTTGCTTTCGTTCTTTGTCCATGTTTTCTTTTAGCTGTATGAGCATATTTAGGACGTTATTTTAAAACTCATTGTCGGGAATATTCCAGGTCTCATCCTCCTCATTGATGGTTTCTAATGCTTTAATCTTCTCCTTTGCCTGGGGCATCACTTCCCTTTTTTTTTTTTTTGCACGTTTTGTAAACTTTTGTTGAAAACTGGATTTTTTTTTATTAAAGTGTTCATGGTGCAATTTAGAATGAATCATCTGGTCCTTAAGTTTGTATTGAACTAGTATTATAATAGCTTTCTTTGAATACAGATTATAAGTAAGTAAATAAATAAATAAATAAATGACAATACCTTTTTCAGTCTTTGCAGATTGACCTGTGGGAATACTCTCCTTAGAGTTTATCCATACAAAGAGTTTAAAGAATAGCTGCAGATCAAAGTATAAGGGCCTCCCTGGTTTGTTCTGTGTATGTATCTTGCCATAAACATGTACCTGTAGCTATAGGAATTCCCCCATTTAGGTGGTTCTGAATGTCCCCTCTTCCCTAGGAAATAGTTTTCTCTGGCCTTTGGCAGGATACAGACAGTCCTTTGGCCAATCTCATGCCCCAGGCTTCCACTGGACTGCTGTCCCTCATTATACCTTATGAGAGCTCTGTAAGCCACCTTCTACATATGGGTCAAGTTCTGGGTCAGCAAGTCCCTCAGGCTTTCATCAGACGGATCAGGCCATGTATACATGCTCCTAGCATATACACAAGGATTACTGATTATTTGCTCTGGACTTGGAAGTAGGAATCTGCACTGGGAGTCATTTTCTCCAAGTAATGAGGAATGAGGGATAGACCAGCCAGGGTACCGCAAATCTTACTACTTTTAAGTAGCTATGTTCTTAATTTGGGCTTGCCCTCTTACTCTACAGTCCTCTAACTGTTTTGTTTGTTTGTTTTGTTTTTTGAGCTATAAGAAAGATGTTTCTGCCAATTCTTACTGATACTTCCAATCCATCATCCTGATTAGGACAGGCATGGACTTGCATTTTCATTATCTTGGGCAAATGCTAGAAGTAAAATCACTGAGCTACCATTTTATACTCTTGCCATCGTTAAATGAGAGTTCTGGTTATACATATCCTCACCCACACAGGAGTAGTCAATCTGTGTGTTTTAGTCATTCTAGTGGGTGTATAGTGGGATCTTTTGTTGTTTTAGTTTGCATCACCCTAATGACTAGTAAGCACTTTTTTTCATATTCATTTATTGGCCATTTGTATATCTTCCTTTGTAAAGTTTCTATGTGAGTCTTTTGCTCTGTTTTATTGAAAATTGTTGCTGTTATAAAGTTGTAGGTTATTTTTTCCCAGTCGATAGCTTTTTAATTCATATAATAAGGATGTCCTTTGATGAGCAAAACATGAAAATATTCATAAATTCTAGAAATCAAATTTTTTCTTTTAAGGTTAGTACTTTCTGAGCACTCTAGGAAACTCTTCTAGATATTGTGCAGTTTTAAATGTTAAACATGGTCTATGATCCATTTCAAATTAAAATTTTACATATTGCATAGTAGGTGTCAGTATTCATTGTTTCCTATATTTAGTTGATTCAGCGCCGTGTTTGAAAAGGTCTTCCTTTTCCCAATGAATTATTTTGGTGCCTTTGTCAAGAACCTTTTGATAAATATGTGAGCCTTTCAGTGCACCACTGATCTATTTGTTGTTTATCTTTTCATCAATGATTCCTGTCTTGATTATTGTAGCTTTTTAGTAAGCATTGAAATGAGGTAGTATAAGTCATCCAAATTTGTTAAGATATTAACAAATAAGGAATCTTAATCAAGATTCCTTTGGTTGGCCTGGGTCCTTTGCATTAGAATAAGAGTACATTTCCTGCTGGGAATTTTGATTAAGAATGTGGTAATCTGAAGATCAATTTGTAGAAAATTTTTACTGTGATAATACTGTCCTCAAACCATGAACCAGAATATATCTTTCCTTTCATTTAGATTTTCTTTAATTTATCTCAACAATTTCTCAGTGTAATGCAAGGTTCTTAACACATTATTCGTTAACTTTATCTTATCTTTAAAAATTATCCAGGGAAGCTATTAATTAATATCATTTTTAAATTTCACTTTCAATTATTTATTCCTAATCTGGTGAAATGCAATTGTTTTTTGTACATTGACTTTGTATATTGTGACCTTGCTAAACCCACTTATTATAGTGGTTGTTTTGTAGGATCTTCTATGTATAAATTGATATGAATAAAAACATTTACTTCATACTTTCCAAATATGGGCCTTATAATTATAGTCCTGATATACTACATAATACAGAGTTGACTAGCAGTAAGAATGGCAGATATTCTTGCCTTAATTGTTAATTAATCTTAATTAATATCTTAATTGTTCTTAATCTTATGAGAAAATTATTCAAAATATCAGCATTAAGTTAGATGCTTGTTAGAGGCTCTGGGTAACTGCCCTTTATCAGATTTAGAAAGTTTTCATCTGGGCCAAATTTGTTGAGATATTTTAATTATAAAAGGGCTTTAACTATTGTACAGTTATTTTTTATATCTTTTCACATGGACATACTGTTTTTTCTCCTTTAATCTGCAATTAGTGAATTACATTGATTGATTTTTCCTGAATTTTAAACTAAGCTTGCATTTCTGTGATGTACCCAAGAAAGCATTTTTTCTTTAAGTCTAACTGGATTTGAGTAGCTGCTGCATTTTTACGGACCTGTGTCTATTTTAATGAGGACTTTGGTAGTTATTCCTTCCTTAAGTGCTTCATAGAACTTCCTAGTGAAGTCGTCTGGACTTGGAGTATTCTTCAGGGGGAGATTTTTAATTACAAATTTAATTTCTTTAATAGATATAAAGTTATTCCGATTTTCAGTTTCTTCTTACATCCATTTTGGAATGTTTTGTCTTCCAAAGAATTTTTCCATTTCTTCTAATTTGTCTAATATAGTGGCATAAAGTTGTTGATGGTGATACTCTTTATATCATATTAATGTCTCTAGGATCCATAGGTGATGATCTTTAATCCCTGATATTGAAAATTTCTGTTTTATCCCATTTTTTTGATAAATGGTTTACATGTTATATGATGTTTGTGCCTTCTAATAGTACAATCATCCTATAAAATGGATGTTCTAGTTTGCCAGCTGCTGGAATGCAATATACTAGAAATGGAATGGCTATTAAAAAGGGGAATTTAATAAGTTACAAGTTTATAGTTCTAAGGCTGAGAAAATGTCCCAATTAAAACAAGTCTATATAAATGTCCAATTTAAGGCATCCAGGGAAAGATACCTTGGTTCAAGAAGGTCGATGACATTCAATGTTTCTCTCTCAGCTGGAAGGGCACATGGCGAACATGGCGACATCTGCTGGCTTTCTTGTGGCTCTACAAAAAGGGACTCTCTCCAAAATGTTTCCTCTTTTAAAGATTGTAGTAAGCAACTCCACCTTCAATGGGTAGAGACACACCTCCATGGAAATCATCTAATCAAAAGTTACCACCCACAGTTGGGTAGGTCACATCTCCATGGGAGCAATCAAAATGCTCAGCAGTATTGAATGAGGATGAAAGGACATGGCTTTTCTGGGGTCCACCTTAGATTCAAACCAGCACAATGGACGTATTTATCATAAAATTAGATTTGAGAAAATTTAGGCATAGAAGAGTCTATGTGGACATAGCCAAGGTTACATGCCTGAAAATTGCTGGGATTGGAATTTCAGACCCAGGTCTGTATGGCTTTAAGCCCATTTTATTTCCACCATATTAAATTGTCTCTTCTGGGCCACTTGGAGTAAATATATATACATATTAACTATGCTCAGCCAAGATAATAAATGACAAGAATGGAAATCATAACCCTTGTTCATGTGTCACTTGGGAGGAAAACGAACACCTCAAACTAAGTGTTAAATGAATGCATGTATAGTGCCAAAAGTTTCAAAAATGTAAAAGTCAGACAAGACTTACAATAATTCCACTGGAAAAAAATTCAATGTGAACTCCCGGCAAAGTTTGCTGAGAAGTATTCTCTTGGCCTTACTAAAACATGGCAAAATAAACTGACACAGCCCTTCTTGCACTCAATGTTATTTCCTTTGTCAAAGAAGATCATTGGTATCAAAACTGAACTAAATATTTGTATTGTTTTTATTGCATACATGGTTCTTCATAAAATATGAGGCAGCTTGAAAAACATTGTACAATATATAATAAGTAAATGGCATTTAGTGAGAGTAATTGAAGTTGACAGAAACAAAGTCTTGGACCTCAAGGAAGGAACCCATTATGGGAGAAAAGGACAAACTCCTAGAGTCTATAGGTAGAGGGCAAGGTGGGCAACAGGGCACTTCTGTACTACTCATCTCTGACTGCCACCGTTCCCAGGGTACACCTATTTCCTGTGGCAGCATTCCTTCTGGATTCTGAGAAATCTTCTTATAGAGCAAAACCATTAATATTGGAATATTAATATTCCTTGTATACTTCCTTGCTGTGGAGCAGTTAATAAACACTCAGTTGTAACCACACCAAACTCCAAAAGTAATAGGGAAGAGGGAGTTGACCACATCGATTCTTATCCTCGGTATTTCCCTGTGTCTGTTGCTGTGTGTGTGGCACTGCACAATTCCAGTAGCTGACTTTATGAAAACTGCACTCTCAGATAAAACCGTAAGATATAAATAAGGAAAGCCACATAGAAAGAATGAATAAAGGAAAGTGTTTACTTATACCTTGTAGTTTGTAATTGTTCAAAAGAAGAAACCAAAAGGAATTCTTAAGCCAGTTTACCGGGTTTAAGCCTACTGATCAGAGTGATAATATTGATGCCACTTATTCCTAAATTATAAATTTTAGCAAACAAACTCAGAAGTTCAATGTGAGAATAGATTTACACAGAAAAACTTACTGACCACTCCCTGATTGAGAACTCTGCCCTGTGTTCCATCACAATTGCTTTTTGTGAAAGGAGAATAAATTTCCTAAGATCTACTTTTCTGGGGCAAAACAATGCTCCTCATGAAAGCACAGAATGTGGGATGACAAGTAGGAATCTTTTCCATTTGCCTGCCCTTCAGTTTTGAAATGTATACTTCTTTTTGTTACTTGAATAATTTCTTCCATTTTTATAGGAACACATCCATCTACTATCCCTGAAATATTTTCCAACCTTCTGGGAGCTGATAGACTCCCTATATTTGTCAGAGGTTTTATGGTTTACCAAGTATGTACACATATATTACCTCATCGATAATGAGATTCATAGATAACCTCATAGATAAGAAATGAATGATATCATAAGCACTTATTTCAAGAAGGACACTGTCCAGTAGTAGAGAGAAAAACAGAGAATTACAGTTTGGTAGAGTCAGTGCTCTAAGTAGCACTGCAAACAAAATGGGGTTCATTTCCATTTCCTTTGCTTCAAAGTGCAAGAGGGGCATGAGCTAGTCTTGAAAGATGTGTGGGAGTTTACCTGGATAGGAGTGGAGAGCTTTCCTGGCAGAGGGAGCAGCACGTATAGCTTCAGTCAATTAAAGGAAGTCATGGATCTGGGCTGTTCCTCTGTGGCACAGGACGCAGGTTGTGGTGAATTGGCCATGTTATGAAGGTCCTTGCCTGCTAAGGACATCTCCAAATCATTGGAGCTCTTCTAGAGCTGCTAGAAGGATAGTGGAAAGGCTGTTTGCATTTTCAAAGTTCACTTTGGCAGCAAAATGAGAGAAGTCTGCAAGATATGATGTTAGAAAGCACCTAATAAAGCCAGTTCATTAAATTAAACTCGAAGTCACAAAACAGGAAGTGGAGTAGCCGGATTCCATCCCAGGTTTTTTTTTTTTTTGTATGCTGTGTGGCGGGGTCACATTTCATTATTTTTCCATGTAGGTATTCTGTTATTGCCACACCATTTGTTGAATTTTTGCTTTGCTTGCTTGTTTTTTGTTTGTTTATTGCACTTGTTTATTTTGGGGGAAGCGCATGGGCCAGGAATTGAACCTGCGTCTCCTGCACTGCAGACGAGAATTCTACCCCTGAACTGTTGCATCCGCCCATCCCAGGTTTTTGACACCATTCTGCCTCATTTATAGACTACTCTCCTTTCTTTGAATGTAAGAATCTAATAATTTTACATGGAAATACTCCAAGGTAGTGACTAAATCTTCAGATGCATGCCAGGAATATTTTTTCACTATAATTTTGTCCTAGGGTCATGGGTTAATGTAGTTTTTCCGAAGTAATACATGCCTGTCACTTTGCCCTTGAACCCAATATGGATTTTTGAAGGCTGTTGCTATTGTCTCCTCTATTGCTTTACTCCAGGGATGACTGAAGTTACTTCTGCTATGCTAAGGCCCTTTCCTAGCATCAAAAGTTTCTGTGGCATATTTCATCTGTTTAATCAACTCTTTAATTACTTATAACTGGACGTTGTATGTCTGTTAAAATAGGGAGGTTGGATGGGATCTTAAAGATCTTTAATTAAGCCCTATATGTTTCAAATGAGCAGAATAGTCCTAACTATTTTGTGATGTGTCAACACGCATACAGCCAGTCTAGAACATGTTTATTGTCCCTGAGAACATCTACCTTGCAGTTATACTGGCAACTTCTTGGAACATTGATTACATTCCGTGGTCTCAAATTCACAATAGGGGAAAAAATACTCAATTTTTCTCTATCTACCTCTGTCTTTGAGAGTCAGCAGGAAACATTAGAATCTAGTGTGTAACTTAGAAAACCACCCTCTTTTTCCTTCAGAGGAACTGCGTTCTGGCTGGGGAAACCTTTTAAACACTGGTTGATGCTGAGATCCCTCAGCTTCTGAAATGTGAATTAGTGGCATACGTAACAAATAAAATATTTATGAATCACCCCCCAAGTGTGACTCCCAATACTTTATAGTATTCTCTGAACGACATAAATCTGTGTGAGATATGCTTGCACATTCCAAAAATTATTAACATTATTTTAGTGTGGTTTTATAATATGAAATACGGCATTTATTATGAAGAGACACTCACATATTCACATATATGCAGAGTCTGGGGAAAGTAGTTTGGGAAAACTAATTTGATAAACGTTATTCCCCTCCACCCCTTTCCCTCAGATTTGTCACCATTTTTGCCCAATATCCCATATGAAACTTGGCTTTAGCATTTCTCTTTGGTCTTCCTAGTATAATTTCTACAGCTGGTGGTCTTTCAACCTCAGGTACTGTTTTTCTGTCTTGTCTTTCTGGAAATTACCTCTCCTGAGATACTTTCCTTGAGTCTATCCTCTATTCTTTAGCTCCCACAGCATTCTGCTATGCATCCTGTCACTTTGTATTTTGAGTTCTTACTGGTCCATTTTCCTTACTCAGCTTAAGATCTTTGAGGGCAGAGCTTTGTCTTGCTCGTTTGTATTGCCAGTGTCTAGCATAGTACAAAATTCCCCATATAAGGGAATTATTCCAAAGGGGATAACTTCTGTGTGCAGTAGCTGGCACCTAGTTGCACACTGCCTGCAGTTTGAATGATGGAGCCATTTATGATGATTTTTCTGCTGGTCCCTATGTTCTTATAATAGCTTTAAGAGCTCAATTTTCACACAAGGCTATTGTTTTAGTTTCCTAGGCTGCTCAAAATAGTGCTAAGAAATGAATTCAACTTAAACAGTGGGAATTTATTCACTTATAGTTTTGATGCTTGGAAAATGTCCAAATTAAGACAACACTTTCTTCTCAGCCTGGCTGCCAGAGATCCTTGGCTCCTCTGCCCCAAAGCAAGGCACATGGTGACATCTGCTGGTCTCTCTTTTTCTTCTGGTTCAATGTCTTGCTTCTGTGGCTTTTCTCTCTCATTGTCTGAATTTCATTTACTTACAAAGGACTCCAATAAGAGGAGTAAGAGCCATTCAGATGGAGGTGGGTCACACCTTAACTAAAGTAGCCTCATCAAAAGGTCCTACTTACAATAGGGTCAGACTCACAGGAGTGAATTCACCATAAGAAAATGCTTTTTGGAGTCTATATAGTTTCAAACTGCCACAGATATCTTAAAAGAGTGACCACCCTGTCACTTTACACATCTCACTAATCAATTGGAGAGTAAAAAGAAACAACCAAGATGGCATCTCACTCTCCTTCCCTTTTGATGAAATATTCCAGATTTCTCATCTACATAAATTTAATTTCATATTTATTCAGATTTCATAATAAAGCAGATGGCCATTCAAGTATTTTATAATTTTGTTTATCTTAGATTCTTCACCATATGTTGGAGGTTTAGCATCCCTTCACGTGATGGAGGCACAGACTCAATGAAGACATTCATGAAATATTTTGAGAAGTTAACTGATGATCTAACCTTTACATACCCCTTTACTCAAATCCTACACATTTTTATGATAAATAATGCGGCAGGAAAGGGATGATTAAGAAACAGAATGCTTTGGATGTTGTTATTTGTAACAGCTTTTGAGTTTAAAAAAAGTCTCCATAAGGTCTCAGGATCCAAAGTTTAAAGTATTATAACAACAACAAAATAAAACATATGCATAGTCCACCCATAAGAGTAAATGAAGATTCTAATGGCAGAAGGGCCAAAGGAAGGAATCAGAGGGAAGCAAAGAGACCTGAAATGCTGTGGGATGGTGAAAACCTGAATAAGGGCTCCATATTCTACCATCCTGCATCCCACTCCCTGAGCTACATCCATGAAAACTCAGTTCAGTTTGGAGGAATGTAAGAGCAGAGGAATTGATAAATCACTTCCTGTGAAAAGTGCTTAGGAGCTGTGAAACTAGAAACATTTCTTAAGTACTCTGCATGGTGCCAGGTCACCAGAAATGGGTATCTAGGTAGTCATGTCCAAAGCAGCCTCCCAAGTTATTCCATACCCTATGTGCAGCCAAGAGGGGAACAGAAGGAGCAGTGAGAAGGCCAAACCTGGAGATCCCAGAAGTCAGGACAAGGACTTAGCTACTACACAGTCTGTGGACTGAAGTCCAGGAACAAATGGGAATGAGGAAGTGGAATCTCAGAGATGCCCCTATGTTCAGAGAATGAGGAACATAAGCCAGATTTCTACTGTCCCCCACCCAGGATGTGGAAACCTGGATGGGCCCTGACATCAGATGAATCCCAGAAAGCTGTGGGGTCCTGGATTAACCAAGATTACATTGCAGCCACCTGGCCTTTTAAAAGAATAAGAGCGGAACATCCATTCCTTCTACATAAATCATTTTTAACTTAAATTAACTATTTTTAACTGTCAATTTTACTATAGCAAATGCTGACATGGAATTAATAGTTTATACTCACCAAAGCCTAAGTGTACTTGTTTTCCTTTGAAATGGGAGCATTTTAAAACTAGAAAGATAAAGCAGAGGGTCTGATTTGCTTATGTCTTGAGCCTAGAGGTGGTGAGGTGAGGGAAAGAAAAAAGTAATCTTATATGAGAATCTTCACTCTAGACGGTTTAATGGAGTTTCAGATTTTAGTTTCTCTTTCAACCAATTTATGATATCCTAGGACCACAAACATCTGTTATCTTTCTGCCCCTTAATTGTGCTCTCTGAAGTGAATCAAAGCAGATGCTGAAATTTTGGTGAATTGCCCAGGAGTGTTGCTTGACCAAAGTGCCCTTTAATGTGAGACAACACTTTTAATGAGTGGTCCTTACCTAAGGTTTTAAAGCCCAGCTAAGCTGCCCAAAAAAGTAACAACCAAGCCTGTGGAGTCCACAGTGATGAAGGACAGAAAGAGGAGAAACAAAACAAAAAAACACATTTGCAGACTTTCCTATGAGTTTGCAGTTTACTCAAAGAAGCGAAGAGGATAGGCTACATTTGCACTTGACAAGAACTCCCCTGTGAAGACCTAAGTCCTTATGAATTCTAACTCAATCATTGATGTGAGAGTTTTCCAAACTCATAGGTTATTTAGGTTTCTATTGGTCTTCTCGGACATCTATGGAACTTCTTGGCCAAATCTTTGCAATTGCCTAGATATGGCCCCGTTTCCCACAACTCTGTTGTGCAGATAGGGAGGAGGTGGTATATAGAAGTGGATTTGGGTATTTGGGAAGGGCAGGAGGCCATCGCAGCATGCAAGCACATATGTAGGCTCTGAAAATCTTTTCTGAAAGGCCAGCATTACCTCTAACAGGTTTAGTAATATTGAGCATATTTAGGGGAAGCAGTCAACATCTGGGTTACCATGATGTACAAATAATATTCAGCCAGCCAACGAGAGCAAGACAGAGACTCAAAGGAGAGGCAGTACTCTACAGATCAAGTAGGCTTCACTTTTAGAGAAATCAATCAGCAGATACCAGGACCCTATCCCTGGGCTAAGACTCTTCTGAAGAGTGAAATCACAAGCAAAGATATAGGCTGATTGAGCAACGGGGTATTTGACATTAGAGAGCAATAACATGACAGATAAAGCAAAAACTCAGGATTCAGGAGGGTAGCTCATAACTTGATCCTAGAGAGTGTAGGGCAGGGATGAACTAGCAGCAAGAGCCAAATGGTTTGGAGGTGGAGTGGTGCACATTACAGACATTGGTTTTCAGAAAGAGCTTGGTATTCTACAGGATTATGCAGTTCTGAACTTTTTCTATTCATATTAGACTCCCAGGAAATCTTATAGGCATGGGGAGGTTCACTCCAGACATTTCAGTGCATTCCTATAGAAATTTTTACTGGGAATTGTAATTGTACCATCCCGAAAGTACACCATTAAGGATACATCAAAATCCCCTTGAGAAGCCCTATTAAACCACCTCTGGTATTTTCTCAGACTACCAGGGTCTTCCAGCTCCTTGCTTTCAGATTTAAGTAATGCTGTTTTATTACTCATTACTTGGGTTTCTGGCCTTTCTTCCAATGCCCTGGTTTTAAATATTCTTTTCTTTTGTCCTGTCTCAATAAATCTGTGGGATTTTTTGAAATTAAGTGCAGAAATCAGCTGAAGAACTTAAAATGTGATTTCTGGGCTCCATTCCCAGAGAGTCTGATTCAGTTAATATGGTATGAGGTCCCAGAATATGCCTTGTAATAAAGACCCCATGTGATTATGATGCAGGTAGTCCACAGACCACACTTTGAGAAGCACTGCTTTACATCTTCAAAATATCTTGGAAAACGTAACAATTCATTAGCTGTATTCCATATCTCCTACATTGTCTTTTGCTCCCCATTTAACAACGCAGAACATTCTTTGTCACACCATATATCTTGATTTTGGATTCTAAAAATGCTTCCTTTACCTATGTTCTGAGCCAAACACTGAAAAAATTTTAATACAGTTCAGAATTCAAGACTGATTGTATTTTAGCCATCTTGCATTTTACGGTGTCTAGAATTTGGAGGGAAAATTACTTTTATTGAAATCTAGGCTCTTCCTGGGGTATGAAAATATTTCAGTTTATACTAAAAATACAGGTGTATATATTTTTGATCTTCCCAAAGTGAAGTATCTCTCCTCATTTATTAGAGAACTGTTCTTCTCAGCTGTAAGCATCAAGACAGCTTCAGACTCTTGGTAGATGTTTAAAAGCAGTATTTGGGATATTTACTGTGTGTCTTTGAGAATTGGAAGCAGTCATCACATATGGGAAAGATTTACATTGCATGAGTGGGCTCAAGTTTGATGTAGTATAAATGGTATTTTAAAGAGTTCTATTTCCCCAGATTTTCCATGGCTATAATATATGCTCTTGTCTGTGCTGAGAACTGTGTTAGTCCAGGGAATATTGAATAAGCACTCTTCCAGGCACTGTAGTCATAGCCTTTTCTTTTCAGCCAAGTTTAGTGTGACTGCTACACATATGAGTTTGCGCTTCATGAACTAGAGCGGAAAAAATGAAAACTTGGTGTGAGAATAAATAAATCAGCCATTTAACATTAATTAGTAAACATTTGTTATTACTAAGGCCTGTAAGAATCAAACATCCTTATGCAGTGTATTGAGAATCCAATGCCAGTCAGGATTCTCCTGTGTGGCTTAAACATTTTAACCCAGCAAGGGAATCTCAGAAAGGAAAGAACTGTGTGAAATAAAGTATAAAAGAACTTGCCTGTAAAAATGTAGAATTAGAAAGAAATGTCCAAATTGTTGGGTATCTGTGCAGACATCTTAAGAATTATTTTTTCATAATGGCATTATCACGTTAGTGTTATAAATCCTGCTCTGGTAATAAACTCAGGTAGACTAGGAAGGTGTATTTGAAGTCAAGGGTAGGAGGCATTAATCTTGTACAATTTGCTCTGTATCAAAAATGATTAGGATCTGAAGAATGACCTCACAAAAGAAGTTATAGATGTTAGAATACTGAAGTAGTCATCAGCTGTGTTCACCAAATATTTTCAGCTCTCTGCTCTCCATCAAATAACAGAATGATAATTCTTGCCTCCTCTGAAGTTAGTCAAGATATATACCTTGCTTTGAACAATGAATAATGAATGAAAGTGATGTGTCACATCCAGGGAGAAGTGTTAGGTATGACTGTACATGTCCTCACATGCTATTTCCACTGCTCTGGGATTGTGGAGACACATTTTGGAGTCCTTGAAAGACTGTTGATGAGCTGATGCCTAGGCTGGCACATTGGATGAATAGTGTGAGTCAGAACTGATCTATGTTATGGAACTGTTGCTACTACAGCATAATTTAGCCTATCCAGACTAATACAGAAACAGACCAGGAGGCAAAAAATATTTCAAGGGCTTTGATAGGAAATGGAGATGTCCCCAGTAAAGACGGATGTTTCCAATAATGTACAATTGCATGTTGCATATCCCTAAAAGGAGCTACAGAGCCAACCTGGATGGAAAGAATTGCACTTCTTAGTTCAACTGTGGGGTCAAGTTTGAGTTTTAGGGAGCTAAAAATGATACTGAAAAATAGTCACGTGTCTGTACAGTAAAGAGGTGAAATACACAACAAAGCTGTCAGTGCGGATTATATGTGAAAAGTGAGAATGGGAGTGGATTGTATGGCGAATGTACTTTTCTTTTTATACATTTCAATATCATTCTTTTTTAAAATGTGCATGCAACAATTTTATAATTAGAATGCAAGCATGGGTAAATTTAATATTGTACTCCAGTAAAAGTTTTTGGCAGCTTAAAAAACTGCCAAATGTATTTATTTCAGATAAAACATGTTTTTATCTGAAATATATGTATTTCAGATAAAACATGTATGTATTTCAGATAAAACATGTTTTTAGGATTAAATGAATTCAGAATATGTTGGTTCTGAGGGAAAATCCTATAATTAAGAACATAAAATGGAGTGTCATATGTTATCCTTATAAAAGCAAAGATCATCCATAGTGCACTTATAGCACAGACAGCTTTAAAGAACTACGGCCCAGTGTTCTAGTCCGCCAAAGCTGCCAGAATGCAACACACCGGAGAAGGATTGGCTTCTAATAAAAGGGGTTTATTTAGTTAAAAATTTACAATTCTTCAGAGGAAAGGCAGCTAACTTTCATTTGAGGTTCTCTCTTACACGGGAAGGCACAGGGTGATCTCTACTGGCCTTCTCTCCAGGTTTCTGGGTTCCAATAGCTTTCCCCAAGGTGATTCCTTTCTGCATCTCCAAAGGCTTGGGCTGAGCTGCCACTGCTGAGATGAGTTATGCTGAACTGCTTTGACTGTGCTCTCTCATTTAAGCATCCAGCCAATTAAATCAAACATCATTCATTGCAGCAGGCATGCCCCCAAGCCGACTGCCGATGTAATCAGCGACAGATGAGCTTCACATGCCAATGGCTTATGTCCACACCAAGAGAACTAGGCAATTCACCTGGCCAAGTTGATACCTGAACTTAACTACCACACTCAGTAACAGTAATTTTTTAAAATTCAATGAAGTTTCTTGAAGTATACTGTAGTAGATTCTCATTCTTGATTCACTGTGATATCTCTTAAATATCTCTCATTTCTTATATCTGTTCCAAAAGGCTGTTTGAATCCCTCAATTTTTTTTTTCTGAAATAAGCCCATGACTCCTTTTCCTTTTCCCTTTTCTCCTTTAATCCTCTCCCCTCTTCCTACTTCAAGTACTTTCACTCCTTGAGTTTCGGATCCCTCTCTACCCATTATCTAGATTCTGTAAAACCAAAGCCAAGAATGGAGCAGGCAGACTGAATTTCCTTTGGAAAGAAATAAGCCAAGAGCCAAAGGCACAATTCTTTGTAGAAATAAAGAAGAGGAGATAAGATGTAAATATATATATATATAGTTATATATATATATATATATATAATTATATATATATATAATTTATATATATATATAATTATATATATATATAATTATATATATATATATATAATAAACACATTATTTTTTATGTTTAATATAGTTATAAGGGAAGAGACTTTTAAGGATGTAGGCCTTTGCTTACCTGTGGGAGTGCCCCACTGGTTACATCTTCTGTAAAAAGAAGCCTTTAAAAAAATAACTTAAATAATTATTATGGCTTTTCCCTTGTAAGTATCTAGAACTTAATAAAGTACTAAACATATACTCTGGCACAGCCCTCTATATTGCACACATATCAATGGTATCTTGAGGGATACCAGGACAATTTATGGGTAATGATCCAGAATGATATTTACTCAGGAAACACTTCTCATGTCTTTATTCCCCACACCATCCTGACTTGGCCTCATTTTGTTGGGAAATGTCTAATCCCAGAGATCTGATAAATTTTCTATTTTAGAAATCCAAAATCATCAAGTTGATTTATTATAGTACAATTTAAAGCTCTAGTAGCCCTCATTGTCACACCCCACTGAAGTGTATCAACACGTTGTACCCATTAACTAATATTTGGACTTGTTTAACTCTACTATCATTACTTAATGAGGCTCAGAAAAAATCACTCTGCAGGGAACCCACTTTCTCAGTACTGAAGAAACTCTTGTTGAACTGGAGGAATATTTTTCCTGGCTCCATAAATTAAAGACAGCAAGATAAATAGAGTTGACAGATACAAAAAAAAAGCAAAGTTAGCTCCCAGTTATGCATGAATAAATTTTTGAAAAATGAAATTTGTGTTATCAGGAGACCATAAATGTTGCACTACCATGATACACTCCTCTCCATTTTGTATTAAAATGAAGTAGTACAGAATTTATTTGCATTGAATTTGGCTAGATACACTTAATGTACACATTTGTGTCTGATATACTGTTAAGATGTGTATCCCAGAAAACTGCCAGTGCTATTTCTAATTGCTCATTTACAATGAGTTTCTGTGATGAGGAATACTTAAGGAAACAGAGTTGACTATGTCTTATGTAGCTAGAACTTAAAAGGGATGGTTTCTTAGTGATCGTATGTTATGATTTTTGGCCATAGTTATAAAATATAGGGGTTGGGAATTTGTTCAACTTCCAAAACATAGTCCATAAAAAAGAAAATAGGTTAGTAGAGATTTTAAAACCTTATTTCCTACAGAATATTCAAAGGATAGGATAGTCCTGACCCTTTTAGTTCTATTTATGGCACCTGGCAAACTCGCTCTCATCACATTCTATTTTTAAACAAGCATTTAAAGTTTTTAAATGACGATCCTTCATTTGTGTATACTCTTGTATTTTTTTTTTTTTAATCTCAGATAAAATATGTGGTGGAGTGAGATTAGGGCTTTTCCTGTCACAAAAAATCTAATGTTCTTATTTATATATTGAAAAGACAAAATTGAATAGTTCCCGAATGTGTTTTCGTCAATATTAATCCACTATGCACAGTATAGTCGGTATTGCCCAAAGTATACCTAAGAAGCAGTGTCCTGTACTATGTGATTTACAATATAGGAAAAGGAAATAGAAAAATCATAGGGGGATAAGCAAGAAGATTTTAAAGGGAATTTATTAAGACTTTCCCAAAGAAGGAAATGTAGCAATTTTCTACTAATTTGAGGCAATAACTAAGAAGAATTGTCATAGGGAACAGTGTTCCTTATGCTCAAGAGGAAAGCCATGTCCTACAGATTAAGGAGTATCATGGAGAGGGGATAAACCATACATTCTGGAATCTTGAGAAAAAAATCCTTTTACTTTTATTTTCGACAGAAGTGCCTATTTTCTGTTCTCCTTCCGGCTGTTTATACAGCCATATGAGATTGCTAAAGATAGCTGTGTAGACCCTTCATAAATGTAATTTACATAGTCAAGAGGATGGTATCTGAATTCCATTGAAATTATGAAGTGATGGAGTGAAAAACAGATACTATGTGCTGTCCAAGATGACTTTGCTGATGTTTTCAGCGCCATTTTTATAATGTTACTTATGAATCAAGTGGCATAATTGATAAAGTACCAAGAGACAAAGAAATAATTTCCAAATATAATCGTAGCATATGATGTTTCAAAAGCATGCATTCATCTTCAAAATATTATTGCAGATCCTTTTATTTAAATGTTGTATTGTGATCTTTTGAGTGTGTAACACCAAAAATGCAGGCATGCCTGGACCTCTGTTCCT
Source organism: Tamandua tetradactyla (assembly GCF_023851605.1). NCBI lineage: Eukaryota > Metazoa > Chordata > Mammalia > Pilosa > Myrmecophagidae > Tamandua > Tamandua tetradactyla. The sequence goes on along the minus strand of NC_135350.1, from coordinate 41,413,870 downwards.
CTCGTCGGTTGTTCAATGTGATCTTGCTTTGTAACTGATAAAATAAGACTCAACCTAACTTATCACTCTTCTATCCCATTTAGACAGCAGTCTAAGAGGCATTAGGATGGGAGCAATTTTTTTTCAGCCAAAGGACCTTTCAAAGCATTGTAGATAATAACTAGTTGCAATAAAGCCCCACCACTGAACCCAAGGATGATACCTCTTATTACCATATTCCCTCCATTCTGCTTTACGGTTTTTTATAATTTAGTATTATTTTGAAATTGACATCTGTCTCAGAATTGTTGTATACATTGATAAAGAAATTCTTGAGTTCATTCAAAGTAATCATTATTGCCCCAGAAGCAAGAAAATATGTAATAGTCGAATGTCCTTTCCTTCATCATTCTCTCATCTTGGCTCTATTTGCTGTTCCCTTCCTCTCTGTTTCTCTTTCTCCCACTGACAGATAATGTGATTTATTAGAAAGAACATGGGCTTTAGATCCTAACAAATTAGAGTTTGAAATAGAGTTCTAATTGTGGACTCTTTTGGGCCTAAGTTGTTGTCTCCATAGAGGAGCAACAACCATTGTTACATGGCTGTCTTGAGATCTACTGCAACAGCACATGTAAGGTTTCCGGTAGAGTGCATGAATATACCAAATGACCACTGGGTATCTTTCCTACTGCTCTGGGTACCCTACCAGACTCAGTTCTTTTGCTGGATCTCATTATTTTATTTTCTCCTCTCCCCCAGATAACCCTCATTTTTTATTTGGAGATAGTGGACCTCAATGAAAAAGCACACTGTATTAGTGATAAGAAGAGTTTTCTTCCAGGTTGAATGATATGAGACTAATTTATTAGATGTTAGTTCATATTAGATATGAACGGAGGACTTCATCCAATTTCTTTATTTCTGGACAAATAAAAGCCAAGTTTTAAGCCTCCCTAACTGCAATTTAAATATCAATTTAAGGTCAGTGCAACGGTAACTCAGTGGCAGAATTTTCACCTGCCATGTGGGACACCCAGATTTGATTCCTGGAGCCTGCCCATGTGGAAAAAAAAAATAAAGGAAAATAAAAAAATCAATTTAAGCTTTCATTGAAAACATCAAAAATAATTTGTAAGATACACACATTCTTTCTAAATATTTATAAAATTCAGTGGTATTACTTGCAGAAACCTATTGAGTCACTTTTTTAAAATAGTACATTAGCTAGAAGTGTCATCAAATCTTTGTCACTTTCCTATCTCTTCTCCCTTCCTCCAAACTTTAGCGCCAAAGCCTCTAATCCAAATAATTTAGAATCTATTTGATTCTATCCATTCTTGAAAGAGATGATAGACCAAGAAAAGAAAGTATAGTGCTGTTAACTCTTAGCCATATAATTGTCTTTGTCCCTTTTATAGCAATCATAGAAACATAGTTTAAGCTGAGACCCTTAAAATCTGGTGACTCCTCATCTGTACTTCATAGGGAGCTAAAACTGTCAGGCTACAACTGCGGACTTGTCAACAGGAGTTTAACACTCTGCTGGTGTTAGTCAATGTTTCCTTGAGCTTTTGAAATGTTTACTGATTTGACTTCAGTAGCAGGTTCTTTCTAGAATATTCCAGCTGGTTTTAGTTAATTGGAAATTTATACATAAACAACAATCAATTCCAAATTACTGTGGTATTTCCTGTTTTGGAACCTGGGATCTGAAACAAGGCTATTTATTTATATGTACTTGCTCATTTAGAGAGTGTCATTTTTGGAGACTGTCCAGATTTTGGAGGTTTTGCATTTTTTAATTTGACTATACAATTTATACTTATTTCAAAAATAGAGAATTTTCCATGGTATGGTGGAAAAAAATAATAAAGAAACAACTTCTGTACACATGCCAAAGAAATGATAATAAAAACAGAAAACCAGAAATAACTTGTGGTATTTCCCTGCTTAAGGACTCTCAATTTACTGTATCAATATCTTAAAGTAAATTTGCTTTCACCCATTCATACATGCTCCTATTGGATACTCTTTGGACCAGCATAAGGGTTTAATAAGCTTAAGCCCTTAAATTGCTAAATATTTACTTGCTTACATTGATTCTCCATCAGAGAATTACTATGTGTCAACTTCCTGGGTGAAGTGTTTCACACAAGGTGTGGTAAAATTTGCTGCATGAAAGGTGTCCCTTATAATAAAGAACTGATTCAAAGTTATATTCACACATAGCTTACATTTTCTATAATTTAAAACAAATTCTAAGTTCTCACAATAAAATCATTCCTGTGTAGCTGAGGTTAAGTTTACTAGAATTTAAATCTGTGTTTATAGATTTGAATATCAAGTCTATTTAAGGGGAAAACGTATTTGTATAGCTTTCTAAGATCATTCTCTCTTAGGTACCACCTACTAATTTTATAGATATTATTTATATCAGGAATTTTTCAGTTTCAATTATAAAAACATACTCTAGCTAACATCAGTAAAAAACTGTGATTTATTATAGCATAAAATTGAGAAGTCCAAGGGTAGCTCAGACTTCAGGCATGGCATATCAGTATGGGTACAAGCAAGAGGAAGAAGCCACATAGCAATTTGAACAAGAAAGTTTAATATAGAGAATTATCACTATAACAGGGAATTAGAGTATATTAGTCAGGGTTCTCTAAGGAATCAGAACCAACGGGAGATATCTTTAAATATTATGAGATTTTTATAGGAATTGTCTCATGCCACTTTGGGAACGCTCAAGTCCAAATTCCATATGGCAGGCTGCAAGCTGGAAACTGTAGTGAAGGTTTTTGAAGAATTCCCCAGAAGCTGGCTGGCTGAAGTAGAAATGGAAATTCCCTCTTCTGACTGCTGAAACCATCATTTCTCTTTTTAAAGCATTCAACTAATTGGATGAGACTTGTCTCATTTTTGAAGCCAGTCTCCTCAGTTGATTGCAGATGTAATCAAATATAGATGCAGTCAACTTGCTGATTTAAATCTACAAAGTGTCCTCACAGTAACAATCAAGCCAGTGCATGCTTGACCAAACAACTCGACACCAAAACCTGGCCAAGTTGACAGATAAACTTAACCATCACACAGAATAAAAATGGATTGGCTAGGGCCACAGTGGCTTAGCAGGCAGAGTTCTCACCTGCCATGGTGGAGACCTGGGTTCTTTTCCCCATGCCTACCCATGTAGGAAAAAAAAAAAAAAGATTGCATAGTAAGGATTAAAGAGAAACCTGAAGAATATAAGGAGCAGCCACTCCTTACATTAATATACATATATATATATATATATATTATATATCCTCTCTAAGGGTGAGTGAGCTCCCCAGAACAGCCCAATCCCAGCTGAGATTAAGACCTTGTTGGAGAAGGCACAGCATAAGTTCACTGGATCACAGAGAAAACACTTTGGTGCTGCATCAGGAGAGCTTATTGAAAATCCTCCCTCTGTATTTTACCTGAAATACACCCTCTAGAGTGCTGGGAAAACTGTCCGTGGAGTTTGTGTTACTGGAGGCACTCTGCTACAATCCTGCCTGAGGAGTTACTGTGGAACGCTGCTGGCCTCTGGATGCCACTCGCCACTGTGCATTCCAGATGCTTGATACCAAAGAATCTGTGAATGTGGCAGGAGTTGGGCACTGAGGAGGCCATGTACACTGGAGATTGGGTAATGGAGAAGCCGTATGTGCTGTAACAGCCTGCAGAGCCAGCACACAGGAATCAGGAAGCAAAAAAACCCTTTCTCCTGCAGTGTCTCTCCAGCACCCTGTACTGGCAGAGTTTAATATGGTGTCAGCTGGAAAGGAAAAAAAAATTAAAAGCGCCCATATCCATTTTCACAAAGCAGGCAAAAAAGATGGATTTCAAGCAAGCATGGCCAAGTCCAAAGGTTCCAATTATGGAAGCAGTATTTGCTATTTCTCCATTTCTCAATATTACTTTCCTTTTGTGACTTCATTCCAGGATTGGCTACCTCCATATTGTGAATTAATGAATTCAACAGCAGAAGAAAGTTTCTCTTTCTCAGAAATTGTAACAGAAATGCCAATATTGAGTCTTGTTGACTTTGATGCCTGGCTTAGGCTCTAAGCCATCACAAAGTCAATCAATGTGACTAAGGGATATAATATAAATTTTGACCTCATCTGGTATTATGTGTCCCTGAAGGGAAGTTGTTGCTGAATAGGCTGAAACAATTTTGAATTAAAATAAGTGTGATATCTTTAAAACAAACCTGCAGAACTTATTTAGTGCACAAAATAATGCGCTTTAATCCTTTAGAACTTCTTGAGTTAAAAAAATTCTTTTATAACATTGTAGAACTTTAAGTGAAATTAAAGACCTTCTAGTCTAGCCAAATCTCTTGAGTTTATTATGGAGGAAAAAGAGAACCAGTGTCACCATTAAATTTTGAACACAAGATTTCTGATAAAGCAGAATCAAAATGTTATCCTTTTGTTTGAATGAAAAGGGACCTTATTCACTTATATAAACATTTTCTCTCAGTAACAGTGGTCCATCTGTGCCATTTAATACTAATTGGTAACAAAAAGGAATGAACTACATTCACAAACATGAATGAACCCTAAGGGCAATATGCTGAGTAAAAAAAATAGTTTCAAAGTTTACATATAATATTACCCCATTTATATAACATTCCCCATAATGACAAAACTAAAGTGATGTTGAACTGAACTGTGGTGACCAGGGGTTAGGGTTGGGGAGAGGATAGGATTATAAAGGGGTAGAATGAGGAATTTTTGGGGGTGATGGAACAGTCCTGTATCCTGGTTATGGCTCCATAATTCATGCATCTGATAAAATTTCATAGAACTTGTTATTTATTAAATCATGTTCCCTTAGAATTCATGTTCAAGTCCTAAGGCCCTGGTCCTGTGGGATGTGTACTCATTTCTAGATAGGATCGTTGAAGATGATAGTAGTTAAGGTGAGGCCAAACTGGATTAGGGGAGACTAATAGAGTTAATATGACCAGAGTCCTTATAAGTGGAGGAAATTTGGCCACAATAGTCAGAAACATATGAGGAGAGAGATGGCCATGCATTGGAGGCAGAGACTGAATTATGGATTACTAACAAGCCATCACCAGAATTCTACAGACTTCAGAGAAAGCATGGCCCTGCCACCACCTTGATTTTGGATTTCTAGCCTTCAAAATTGTACAACAATAAATTCCTGTTATTTAAGCCAACTAGTTTGTGGTCAAAGCTGTATTGGCAAAGCAAGTCAGACCTACACTCATCACACATACACACATGCACACATGCACACACAGACATGCATATATACACATACAAAGGAGTGCATGTCGAAACTGGTGAAATCTCAAAAATGTCTGTAGTTTAGTTAAAAACATTGTATAAATGTCAATTTTCTGGTTTGGATAGTTGTACTACTGTTACAAAGATATTACCTTTGGCTGAATTGAATACAGAGTACATAGGAACTCTCTGTTCTATTTTTGCAAATTTATGAATGCATAAAATTATTTCAAACTTAAACTGACAAAAATAATGATTAAAAGTAATAGTAAATTGAGAGTAGATTTCACATTCTGCATCATCAGGTAATTGATAATCAGTTCTTTGATTTTTGATGTCTTCACAGTGAACAAAAGTAATTATTGATAGTTTGGATATATAAGAAATATAAATCCACTGGGAACCTACATGATAATTCTAAAAATAAAGATATTTTAATAATATCAGAAAAAAGCAAAAACAGTTATTAAAAAACACATACACATAAGGAAGAGGGGAGATTAGATTGAATCCTGTGGTACTGGAATGGAGTCAGAGATTTTAATATGGAATAATTTTTAAAATATATATTTAAAACTGTGTATGTGCATATGTATGTGTGTATATGCATGCGTGAGTCAGTATACATATGTACAACTCCTGGCTCTGTACACTGTGGAGCTACTGTGACTCCCCAGTGGTAATGAGCACACCTAGAGCCCAGATCTTGGGTTCTAAACACTGCTCTTCAGTAAGAAGAATCAGGGCTTTATAGATAACTCATTGACTCTAGGGCTAGGCAGGAAGTCTGGAATATCTTGTGTGATAAATTATAAGGATTTGCTTTAAAAATAGGGATATATTGAAAGACTTTAAAAACTGACTTAAAAAATAATTAAAGTGAAAGTGACTACTCTTTCTTATAGGAAAATTTTAAATTAATTTTTTTTAGATTTTCTGATGTATTGAGTTCTTCCAGGCCAACAGGGTATTGTGTGCAGGGTATTCCATGATGGTGACCCCTATTCACGGGGATCACCATCCAAGGAAGGCCAGTAGCACCTGAAGATGGCAAGTCTGTGTAGATCCAACATTGGATCTGATTGTGGGCCTGAGTCACCATCGAAGCCCGCTGTAGGAAGGTGTTTGCTAGCATGTTATGGGGAATTATAAGGGGTAATTCCTGCTAATTTAACAATATACATGCTAGAGTTCCATTGGTTGACAACAAGGTACCAGGCAGAGGAACATTATGGAGAGGTTTTAAATACCAGATACTCTCCCCCTACAAGTTTTGCAAGTTCTCCACCATGACATTGATCATTCATCCAGGTACAAGGAGGGTCCACTTAATTATACATAAGGTTCCCATGGGAATGGGAGGCCCCGGATTGGTGTCAGGTTACAATATTTGGGTTGACTCCTCTTTCCTATGGGCTTAAGATTCCCAACCAGCATGACCACATAGACCAGCAGTAAGGCTAAAGGACCCAATTTTCCTCCATTTGTATGGTCTGAGGCATAGATAACAACAAATTATGATTATTCCCCCTTTTAGGCTGTAAAGCAGCTGGCCCTCTAATTCATATTTTCAAGGTCTGTATGGGTCCTGCTGTTAGCATTTCAATAAGAGCTGGGTCTGAGCCTTTGGTATTGCTTTCAAGTGAATTAAGGCTTTCTCAATTCACTGTCTGCAAGGCCCTCTTACCTCTTTTAGCTGTGTTTTTAAAAAAAAAAAATAACTTTCATTTCTTTAATAAGGCCTGCACTGGTGGGAATATAGGGCAGATGAAGCATATAGATGATGTTCTGATTCGTGGTCCAAGATTGGGTTATCCTGGGACCAGCCCAAACACTGTTTATCTGTGTAGGCACTCTATACAGAATGTTTGATTTCTCCAAATTTCTGATGGTGGCCCTCTGATTCGCCCTCCCTACCAGGAAAGCTAATAACATTCCTGTAGCGGTGCCCTTGCCAGTAAAAGTTTACCTCACCCCTTCTGAGAGCAGAAGGAGACAGACATAATCTATTTGCCACTGGGACACTGGGACTTGTGCTTGGCTAATGTGTTTCATCTGGTGTGGTGGCTTATGCGGTAAATGCAGGGAGCACAAAGGGTACTCTTAGTGATGTCCACTGGCTGTTGGGGCATGATTGGCAGTTGGAACTTTCATTATTGGCAGATATTCCAGATGTCTTTCCACAGTTTTAGTACCCAGAGGGAGTGACTTATGGCTATTCATTTTTCCTCCTTCCTGGTTGCCATCCAGGTCATAAGGCCTTTGTAAACAGCCCAACCCTCAGTACAGATAGATAGCACATCTCCTGCCTCATGCAATTTTCCTATCCATACTGCTTTCAACTTAGCCCATTGACTACTTTGCATAGCACCAGTCGTCCATCACCGAGTGTCAGTACTGGGTTGTACTGCTGCATCTGTCCATGTGGGAGGCTGCCTGCTAGTTGACCCATCAGTGTACCAGGCAGACTCTGAAATGGCACCTATGCCTTCTATAGTGGACATTTCAGATGCAGTGACTTAGTTGTTGGATCTTCTATATAGCAAACTGGTCCAAGAATTTCATGCATTTCTGCACTCAGAAAATGCTTCACTGTAGCAAATGGGCTTTCCATCTGGTCAGCATACTCATTTGGGCACTGCTAGAGTGTGGCTTAGAAGTTGTCATGGTTATCCACCCGTGAACAAGGATGGCCATTTTCAAGGTGATGGGGCATCTTTGCATCAGTCCCTCTACTTGCAATAAAGCACAAAATTGTTTTTCCATGGGGCTGAATCTCAGTTCTGCCCCTTTCCATAACTATGACCAAAGTCAAGGGATATTCATCTAGAATGTGGCCTCTGCCACAACCCCACCCAAAGCCATTATCAGTATCGGCTACATCCAATTCACAGGGTGGGTCTGGATTTATACCCCCCAGTGCTTGCACCTGTGCTATCACCCTCTTTACCATGAGGCTGTGTCAGATGGTGGGGCTATGTAAATAGCCCTGTAAGAACAAGATTTGTTCGCTTTCCCAAGTGAAGGCAAAAGCAGGTTGACTGGCCTTATTTAAGAGAATACTAAAGAAAGCATTAGTTAAGATTAAAACAAAGTGATAATGACATAATTGAGTGTTAATTCCTTATAGTAAAGAGGCAACCTTTGGGACTGCTGCATATAAAAGGTAGAGTTACTTTATCCTTTGCTTCCCAATTGCACATGTTTCAGTGGCAGTATACTCCCACAGGATAACTAAGATCTTTTGGTCAGGAGAGGGTGCTGGGGCAGCTGCAGCAGCAGTGGCACCCACAGTATCACCTTTCCCCATTCAAGGAGATGAGGGTGCCAAATACATTCTGACTTAAATTTTTGTTGGACCAGAGGATGATGAACAAACTTCCTTTCCTCATTTTCAATATCCCAGTCAGACTGGGGTTCATCATTATGAGCCCCTAAATCAACAGGATCCCATATTTTAGGGTCCTAGTCAGGGTAAATCAGAATATACCTCACTTGCTCCTTGGCAGTCTATGCCCTCTTACTCAAGCATACCACCATGCCAATATTTCTAAACTCTCATCTACATAGCATATCTTCTCATTCAATGCATCCTTCAAATATGCTTGGAAAATATGCAAGACCCTTTCTAACCTATGTTCTTCTTTTAGGGGGTAAACTGCAGCTTTAATGGCCAGGACCTCTTCTGTGGCTGAATGCACAGCACCTAACAGGGACCATGTGATGGCCATGGTGGTCTGATGGCTTTCCTTTTTCTTATGAAATCCTGACTGTCCTGTGACCTGCTGCAGGAATACTAACACTAGGAGAATAGGCACCACTACCCACATAGAGACTAGGGGCCAACGTGGAATTTCTCCTATGAATTTTCCCTTCCCAAGAGTCATGCCTGTTATGGCTGACAGCTTTTTGGTCTCCTGGCTGACTCACCAGTTGTTCCAACCCAGCTCTTGGAGGGTTTGGATCAGGGCAACCTGAAGATCAAATGATATGTCAGACACAGAGTTAGGCATGAATTTTAATTAGGACTTAGGAGCAGAGGAAAATCTTCCATGGTGGTGGCTGGCCATGGAAAATGGAAGTTAATGTTCCACCTTGCTTAGTTTTTATAATTTTACCAAGTTTATGTGATATATTAACATTAGTGGGAGCTGGCTATAGAGTATATAGGAACTCTCTGTACTACCTTTACAACTCTTCTGTGGGTCCAAAATTATCTCAAATAAAAAAGCTAAAAAAAAAAAACCAACAACAATAGTTCCTATATTATTGTGATGTTGATTCAGGTTTGAGGATCACTGTGCCAGTGATCTATGATTGAGTTTCTGCCAACTCTTTGCCCTTATGCAAGAGTATAGTTGCTCAGGTAGAGCTCAGTAGAAGACAGGTCTCAGGTTTTAGTGAGTCCCAAATGGTAAAATAATTCCATCCTAATTCATTGCAAGACGAAAATAGGCACTTTTTAAAAAAGAAGGAAAAGGAAGGGAAGAAGAAGAACAACAGAGGAAGGAGGAGGATGAACAGCAGAAGGAAGAGGAGATATGCTCAAACAGAAACTATTCTGGAAGGTGACATTTAACTTTAAGATAAAAATGGTATTTATTTTATAAAGTACTGTCAAAGGTCTAGAACAATTATTGTTGCATAGCAACTGAAACAGTCTATTTTGAAACAATAACCTTTCAATGTTGGGAATTAAAAGATTTTAATATTTGCTTTGTACATTGTTCCAGAACATTATAGCTCAGATAGATTATTTCCTAGACAGTGACAAAATGAATATGTGAAGTTTACTTAATATTTGCAGTTAAGAACTCTCAACAGAAGAAAACAATTCCTATTAAGAAGTTATTCACATGAAAAAATCCTCTACCCCTGTTAAATACATAAATATGACATAACTCCCAAAGAACATATTAGCACAATATGTTGAGCTTCAACTGTGAACATTGGGTTATTATGTTTCAGACGTTGATGGTTAATCATTTTAAACTTTCTGTCATTTTATAGGTTTTCATTTTTCTTTCCTTTTTTTGTTGTTAAAGGAAGCAACTTTAAAATATAAAAAGTAAATATTTAATTGGATGATAAATTTGCTAAACCTATATTCTACTTTATAGTCATGCATTGTATTATAATGCCCTCTTTATTAGTAAGAAAGACTATGCCCTACCAACATTGCTTTATTTTATATGATTAGGAGATAGCAAATTAAATTTATTTGAATGACTGTATTTTGAATGTAGCATAATTTAACATTAATTAAAAGCCTGGAAAAGTCATCAAGTTTAGCTCTAATTAGTTAAACATTATATAAGATTTTCCATATAGTTATGATGCAAGACTTCTCTTCCATATGACAGATGAATTGCCTTGCTATGGGGATTTTCTCTCCAAATAAGTATTGAAATTTATTTAGTGTCTTCCTTCAAACATATAAAAGATTTTGTCTTTGAAATCCTATAAATTAAATAGGCACAACCAGAGAATATCTTTGGAACTGCTATATTTCTGTGTACTGAGGGATTAGTTCGAAAACTACGTAATTGTTCCCCGTAGAGCAAACCGTGTGCTTGAATAGGCAGCAGCTACTCATTCGGTCAAAAGCACTATATGTTTATTCCTTTGGGAAATGGCCCAACTATGTCAAGAAGGCATTACTTACCTTAGCAATACTGTAGCCAGATTCTATAAATCCAATAATGCACCGTGTATCATAAGTATATTCACCTTAGCCACACTCAAGAGAAAGAGAAGCTCAGAACTCCAACATGAGCTCAAATTACACTACTATGTGTGACTGGAATGTTCTTATCAGTAAAATCATGGTATTTCCTCCTTAAAAGTAAGATATATGGAAAGGCAAGTAACAATTAGAAGGTGATTTACTGAGCCTTGAATCTGAAGTACTATAACACCTGTTTAATGATCAGATTAACCCATTTCATATTAGGAATCAACTTAGTAGTAGATCAGAATTGTTTACCAAGAAACAACAAACTGAGCGTAATGCAATGACAACATTTGTTTGGTGTCTTAGAAGTGCATTTTGGGGAACATAGATTCAAATAGCGATCCAAATTGTGTCCCCTGGTGGGGTAATTTAGAGGGGGTATTTAAAAGGAAAAAGGAGGAGGAGGGAAATATTAAAAATAAGTGTTGTTTTCCAGAAAGTGAAGTATTTTCTGTAAGCTTTTAAATTTCATTTATGAAATTGGTTTTGCATGTGGTGCTAGAGCCTTTCTGTATTTACAGCTCTCTGACTCCATTTTATAAATTGTTATAAATATAAATTGTTATAAATATATACATATAAAGAGAATATTTATATGTACCACTTACTCAGAAGAATAGTTCAGTTTTAAATGGTAAGAATCACAACAATCTGATTTAAAGTAACTAATATCCTGTTTGAAAAATAAATTTCATGACAAGTGAAGCTAAATTCAATAGGCAGAACATTGAAATGAGAAAGATCAGAGGGGTTCTGGGTAGACTGAGCTGCTTTGCAATTCCCTGGAAGAGCTTGAGAAAGTCACTTAATCACCCCTGGATTTTTGTCTCCACAGTTACAAAACAATAATGTTTGTAAAATAAAATTGGGTGAAGGTAAAAACTAAATGATATATCGAGGTGTATAAAGTGTCTGGCCTATAGTAGGCACTCACCATGTAGTTTTTAGTACTTGACATTTTAGTTTATATTCATTTAAACACCGAGATAATAAATCTGGCTCAGGCATCTGTGCTTGAAGCTTACATGTGAGCACACAGGTGATCACAGAAACCTTTTCTACTGGCCGCACTTTAAATGTATTAGAGTTTTCTAAATACTATAAATACTAGAAGTATACAATGGAGCTTCATTTGTTTGCTGGATGCCTTCTAGGATTTCCACCCAATTGTTGGGATGAAAAAGGAAGAAGAACTGGATGACATACTCGTATCTACACCTTGAGAACTACTTTATTCTCTTTACTATGATGCTCATTTCGTTATTTTTTTTATCTCGTCATTTTGGTAGACATTTCTTTATGTTTCAAGGACTTGAAGCTTAACTTGTCTGATGCCTTTTTAAGTGTTCAGTAATTCCTCTGTTTCTAAATTTTATAGCCACCATATCCCTTTTGCCATTTGCCCAAGCTGGTTATTTAAGAGACAGTTCACACCCTTTACTGTGTGATTTACAATGCATCCTATTGTGGAGATTTCTATAAGGGATCTTTGAAAACTGTGTGTGCCATGAGTCTTTGCATGTTTTTACCAGAGGAAGAGTCTCCTACTGGTTCTGAAACATTTTAATTTATAATAATGTATCTTATAATATAAAATTATAATACAAGATATAAAAATACAACATTTCTGATCCCAGAAAGCAACTACTTCTATAAACAAATTCTTTAAATGACATTCTATGGAATGGGAGTTAATATATTAAATTAGACTGAGGAATTTAATTAAAGTTCTGTGGAGTTTACTATGATGAGTTTTATAATCACAAAGCTTGGTATGGGAGCAACTTGACCTCCAGTTGTTGCTTGGCCCTCAAAGTTTGGTAAAACATTTAGTGTGTCTTGTTAGCAGCTCAGCCTCATCCTTACAATGGGCTTTCTCTAACCTTCTGTACTTATATCAATCACTGCAATAGTTGCAATGAATATACACTAGAATATAACATACTGTACAAAAGTTAGGTATAAAATTCCATTGGGAAAAGATTTTTATGGAATGTAAAAAAAGTTCTAATTTAATTAAAAGGAAATCATTTGTCTTCATATACTCTTTGTCTTCTCTTTAAGATAGCTAGGTAATACTAGCTCTGATATATTCAGTGTGAACATAAATGTGGCTTATTTAAAGGAAACACATTTGGAGCAGGCAGCTCAGAGATACTAATCAAATGACTAGTTGAGATAAAGCTTTTTTCTTAATATACATTGTATCACAGATTGATAAATATCTGAGAGGCCCCAATTGATTAATTTTAAAAGTTGTTGCATTTGCAGAAAGTTTCATATATTTTAAAACATAAACATTTGTTTTAATGAAAACTGTTCATTCTAACACATTCTTTCATTTTTCACCTGCAGGTATTAACTGTATACTGTTTTGAAATTGTCAGAGAACAAACAGTGTTCAGATGTACACAAAACTGACCCTCTGCAATTCTTGGTTTAAATCTCCTTGGAATTGGCCACAGCTTTGCTTGGTTTTAGTATTACCCAACAGCTTCTCACCATTTGGTTCTATTAATCTTTGGTTATCAGTAGGCTTCCATCTTAGTTGTAGATATACGCTGACAGAACAAGAATGGAGGTATGAGACAAAAGTTTATTTGACGTGCGAGCTTATAGGAAACAGGAATGCAGTTTGATTCAGGAGCCTGTGGTGAGATTCAAAGGACAAGCCTAATAAAAGTATATATCATCTTGGGCCACGGTGGCTCAGTGGCAGAGTTCTCGCCTGCCATGCTGGAGACCTGGGTTCGATTCCCGGTGCCTGCCCATGCCCCCCCCCCCAAAAAAAATATATATATGTATCATCTTGATAGTTTTGCATTTGAAACTGTCTACTGGAATGCCTTCATTACTGATTATTCCTTTCAAAGTAGATGACTTTGACCAAGAATATTGTGGTTTATTCTTCCCCTCTCCCACCACCACCCCTTCACCTTGCACCCTTTTAAAGGCGATAAAGGAAAGGTGGTATTTAAGTCCTGTAAGAGTTCAGTGTGGATAAAAATGGAATAGTCCTTCAGAGAACAGCACAATCAGGATAATTATCCAGCCACTTTGACAAATTTACTAACATCTGTTCCAGAGTAATTTTTGCTGCACAAGTCTACCATTAACAAATAGGGAAAGGACTTTAATTAACTGAACATACCAAGAAATGAAACTCTGATAAAATGGCACCATCTGGAATAGAAAGCTGTAAAGTTCTCTCTTCAAGTTTGTTGATTAGGGATTCTATTAGAGTTTGTCTTGATCACAAATGATTTCCCTGCTGTGGTAGGGTTCTTTATTAGTAACAAAGGCTTTATGATTTGAAATATTTGGCTCAGGTGTGCCACAGCATTAAAATATAAATTTCCTAAGCTTTGAATTTTTCATTTAGCCTTTTATTAGCAACCTATTAGCTTTCATTAACTGTGAGCATTCCAAGAAGAGTCATGTTGATCAACTTCGAGCTACAAAAGGAAGAGGTCAGCCGGAGCTTAGCAATGTCCAAAAACCTCGACAATTGTTCTTAACAAATTTATTTGGAAATTTAATGCAAATCAGGACAACTATTCTAGAAAAATTCACTTGTGCAAAAATTCACTTGTGCAGTCCTGATACAAGTTCAGGACTTCATAGACTCTCTGAAAGCCATTCACGCTAAGCCCATGGATCCATGTTAAAAATATCTCTTGCTCAGACACACTCATATGTCTCTTGTATATGTTGCATTGCATCCATTTCATTCCAGCAGCTACCTCATTTAGCTCCTTCACTTGACCAGATTTTTAAAGTTGCTCAGTCAACCATGAACTTCAGATTTAGAAGAGTAAACTTGTTCCACTTTGATTCAGTTTAATGGTTCCCAATTCAATGGGTTTTCACTGTTCACTTCAAGAAGTGATAAATTCAGTCAGTTGCAACTCATCAGTCTTGGCTTCAACTGATATATCCAACTGGGAAAGGGGGGCCATTCTTCTAGGGGAAGGTGCATCTAGAAGAATCTATCTCATACTTTTAGCAAAGAAGCAGTGCTGTCTGTCAATAGAGTTAAAGTAGAGCTATGCAGCTTGTATAGCATGGTAATTGTTGAATAATTTGTGTTTGGCAATAGTGTTTGACAATCATGAATTAAATAGTCTAAAATTATACATTCTACTTCTAATGGTATTTGAGATAAGGCTTTGGGAAACAGTCCTAATATGCTAGAGGACTCATGACATATTCACTTATGTAATAGTTTTCCCTATGAGAATTAATTTTTGTCTTTTTGGAAATTGGGAGAGGAGAATGTTGCTACATGAGCCCTTGAAATCTGTTAGATTTCAAGATTCTTGAAATCTGTTAGAATCTGTTGAAGTCTGTTAAAAAATAGGAGCTAAGAAATTAAAGTTTTTCAGCAGATCTCTCATTAAATTATTATTTTCATAAATTCATTTATGTAATCTCTAGTTTTCTTCTTCCTTTTGGAAAATGGGAATACTAATGTATTTCAGAAATAAGGTGACTAAGAGAAAGCTCATGATTGTCTCAACATACGTGGTTTTTGCCACATGTGACTTTTTCTCAATATTAATCACTATTTACATCAATCTGAATAAAGCCTTGCGTTTTCCAGATGGTGAGGAAAAACACATGATCTATTTTTAATTTAATGGAAAACATGTTGCACTGTTCTAAAATAACTATAGAACCAAATCAAAGGTACATCATGTCAGAAAGATCTTTCCAACAAACACCAGTATGTTCGACTTAGAGAATCTTTCATATTTTGTAATAGTATGATTTTTACTCCACTATTACTTCAGTGCAAAACAATTCTATTGTTTTTCTAATTATCTTAAATCAAACCCTGAAACCCAAGTGACCAGAAATTTACAATTACAATTTCATGGGGTAGACCCCTGGATCTTTAACTAGCACTATTCTGAAATGGTCAAAGTAAGGCCACGTATGTCCTGATGATGGATAACTCTGCTGCTTCTATGCAGGCTTGCTGGGGCCCTGGGGCCTTTGTCAAGCCTTAGAGCCAAGGGGTCTAGGGAGGCCCAGAAGTGTGCCATGTCACTATTCTCTTCCAGTTCCTATTATCTCCCTAGGACACTTGAAGTCCACACAATTCCAAGGACCTGCCAAAATCTCCATGACTTCCAGTCTTGGGGGATATTTCCTTACCCTGAGGTTACAACTTTGTTCTCTATCTCTCTAAACACTTTTCTTTATCTCTATCCCTCCCCCACTACCAACACATTTTCCCTTCTTTGGGCTTTTATAATTACAATGTTGACCTCTCTTTCCTGGGAGCAAAAGTTTTTCCTTACTACTCATCCTAATACATATTTTATTTACTGATTCTGACAGTTTTACATATTTGTTTGTTTGTTCTTGGAATGAAGGAGACCAAACGTTCCAGCATTCTTGTTTTATTTTTCCCCCAATTCTAAAAATATGCCTTTGTACTTCAGTAAGATCCTCCATGAAAATTGTTTAACAGCTATCAGCGTAAACAACATTCTCATTGTTAAGTCTTAGAGGAGATAAATGGCCATTTTTAGACCCTGCCGTTCGAACTTGGCATCTAGGAAGGTGTTTTAACCTTTTAACACAGAGCAGCAGCACTGCATTAACTTTTATGGCTCAATGTGAATCCATCAGCAGTTCACATCTCGTTCTGATGCTTCTGCTGCCTCAAGCAGAAATATTTTGTTTTTGTTTCTTCAGGTAAAAGAGAGCTAGGCTGCTTGTTGCCTGTGCCAGGGAAAGATGGCCAGGAAACAGATTTCCAGACATTTGCAAATGTTCACTCCACTCCATCTCCTTTCATATATTGCATTCCTCAAAGCAGTCAGAGAGAAGGAAGATTGTCTTAAATTAATTTGACCCGGTTGTAGCAGCTCTTTCTCAGTCCTGTTTTGAGATTCTGAATGATAGCTTTCATTCCTCTTTTGCAATCTAAATGTCCACTTGGTGGTAAGTTATAAAAGGAAAAAATCCAAAGGTGCAGTGTTAAGTGAGCAGTTTTTTTTTTTTTTCATTGATGAGAGATGGGAGGTGATTTAGAAGATTAATCTATTGGCAGAAAACAAGCGCTTTGTTACATATGAACTGGAGACTGTCCCTTCCTAGAATTCCTAGAAAAGGTCATTATAGAGTCATTCACACAACACTTCCCACCTTTCATCCAATATAAATTGAGTAGCTGTCATAAGCCTTGGGTAGAAAACCATTACCCATGCCCTCCGAAAGGTTTTGCCAAATAAAGGGAGATGCTAGCTGAGGGTCAACTGGTTTAGGACTGAAGAACCTTCTATGAATACAGACAGATCAAAGATGGTTTCTGTAGTCATCCGTAAAAACACATATTGACATATATTTAGCGATTATCATTAACATTACCAACATTTTTGAGGTATCTACGTTTGATATTGAAAGGCATTAAACTTAAAAAGCAAGTGGACCCCTTCCATTCAATAGAGGTGAAAATACAGATGTTATTTGTTCTAGTTTGCTAGCTGCTGGAATGCAACACACCAGAGATGGATTGGCTTTTAATAAAAGGGGATTTATTTTGTTGGTTCTTCAGAGGAAAGGCAGCTAACTTTCCACTGAGGTTCTTTCTTACGTGGAAGGCACAGGATGGTCTCTGCTGGTCTTCTGTCCAGGCCCCTGGGTTCCAACAACTTTCCCCGGGGTGACTTCTTTCTGCATCTCCAAAGACCTGGGCTGAGCTGCTAGTGCTGAGATGAGGAATGCTGAGCTGCTTAGCAGTGCTACGTTGCAATCTCCCATTTAAGCACCAGCCAATTAAGTCAAACATCACTCATTGCAACAGACACGCCTCCTAACTGACTGCAGATGTAATTGGCAACAGATGAGGTTCACACACCATTGGCTTATGTCCGCAGCAACAAGACTAGGTATGCTCACCTGGCCAAGTTGACAACTGAATCTAACTAACACATTACTGTATAAGATTAAGAAAAGAACTAAACATATCTGTTTTTATCACTATTCATATATCAAAATGGTAATGGCAGAGGCCATATATGAATTATTCACTTAATTAAGCAAAAAATATTCTAGGTAAGAGTGAGAATTTTCTTATTCCATTCAAGGCTCAGTCCTTTCTAAAAATGTTACAATGCAAAAGAAGGTTATCTAACATTCTTTAATATCCTTATTTTTTGCAGATATAGGAATTATTTCAAAATTCCTCAGTGCTTAGTTCTAACACCCTTTATTGTTGTGTAAGTTTCTGGCTTACGGAGTGTTATGCTGAGGCAACTTTAGAAAGATAAGAGGAAACTTAGTGGACTGGCAAAGACTGGGCTTTTTCCAGACCAGAGGAGTAATGAGGGTGGAAAGGGGTCAGCAATATCAGGTAGAGAGATGGGGTTGGGGAAGGGAAGATGGCAGGATATACTGCAGAGCAGGGAATAGGTATATTTAGTTAATGGATTTCTCTTCCTGTCACATCCCTACTTTCCACCTGCTACCATTAAAATATAAACTGTGAGCCCTGAAAGGTATGTTTAAAAATGCAAGGTGTTTAGAATCATATCCTGATTCATTTCTAGCCAGGTATGTAATTTTGGGCCAACCACTTAAAATTTTGAGACTTGATTTCCTCATTTGTAGAATTGTAAAATGCGATGAAATAAGAATCTACATTTCAGAAATGTTGGAAGGATAATAAAATCCATGTAACGTTCTCAGAACATAATCAATACTCAATAAATGATAGACATTATTATTGACACTTTCTTTTAAAAAAAATTCAGCCTTACCTTTCACATAAAAGAATTTCAAACTTTGTTAGAAAATATTTTGTCATCTTTAATTTCCAGTTCAAAAGAGCTCTGTGACTTTGAGTAATGCTCTTTACATAATTCAATTTCTTCACACGTGAAATAACAGGGATGATATCCCGAACAACCCTATGGTACTTCAAGACCCTGCTTCCAATAGAATGTTACCCACTTTGTTCTTGATCATAAGTATTCATCAATATGCATCACAATGCAGCATTGCACAGCATCAGGAGCCAAGCAACCTGTGTTAAGACTTGCAGTTCCTCCCCTTACATTGGCTGGTTGATCTTGGGTAAGTCACTTAACCATCTAATGCTCAGTGGCTTCATTTTTTGGACTTCTTCCCATCTCTAATACACAATTTAATTTTCCAGTGATATTAGAAAGAACATCTTTAGTCTTCAAACTTCTATTACCTCATCTACCATATGATGCTCTACTTTCCAAACGTAATAAATAGTTTTAATGAGAATATAAATTTTTTTTACCACTAGCTGGCAAACATAAATACTCTATCCTCTCACCCCAAACAAAAAATGTTTCTATAGTGTTGTTTCTTCTTTAGTTGTAGAGCTATAAAATCTTTCTAACAAATGTTCACTAGAAATTTAATGTATTGTCATAAACAATTAACTGTTATCAAAGCTATTAACACAGGGAAGATATTATGGAGACAACATATTCATAATCAATACATGGTCAACATTTACTTGGCAATATTTACTCTTCATGAGTGAACCTGAAGGTCATGATATTTAGTGCCTATAAAGACATTTCTGCATTAAAGATTTTAACAAATTGTGAAGATTTTGGAACATTCATCTTCCAGTGGTAGTTAACAGGAAAAAGATCATTTGATCAGTATTTTTAATTTAACAAAATAGAGATTTGAATTAAATGGGCAATGACTTCTTGTCTAATACTGATATCCTGCTATTTTTTTGTGTTCCTCAAGAAGGGTATTGGCTATTTAAAATGGTAGCAATTGAAATGATTCCTGGAGATGTACCTTGTATGACTCAAAAGACTTTGTTCCAAAATGCTGAATTATTAATGCTGTTGAATATGTTTTATACGAATTTAAAATTGCCTTCCCCTTTAGCAGATGCTTCCCCAGTACTTCTCATGCTGGAAGTGAGAACCTGGCATCTGAAAGCTACTGAATATAGGTGGAGACAGAGCCCCAATCAAAGTGAGAGAGCTGTCCAGTCCAAGGGAGACTTTGTATGTAAGAGGACACTCCATTACCTACCCATTCCACTGCATCTTGTTACTTGATCTTCTAGATAGGTTCTAACCCCAAATTTCATTTTCTGATGTCATCACTGATATGCTTATCAATTTATCTACTAATAATGGAATAAATAAAAAAATTTTAATGACAAAGATGCAACTTCAATTCAGAGCAACAATTTACAATAAATGTCCCTATGTTATTACTGCATGGTTAAGTTCAGTCATTAAGAAATTCCAGAGAAAACTCAATGCATATTTGAATGGAAAAATTGATTTTAATCACCATTTTCAAATATGCTGATAGTACTCTTCTGTGCAGAATATATACATATAGAGAAATAAAATGTGGTGACATCATTGATATTTTATAACCCTACAATAAATGTATTTTTAAATAGCCCCAAGTAGCTGAGAATTTGTCAGCTTACCAGAAAATCATTTCCATATCTTCTTCATAACTTGATTATTGGATAATAATAGATAATTTTTAAAAGATCTTGCTGTTTCTAAAGTACACTTAAAGACAGGTTTATGAGGGTTTTAGTAACTCTGAAAACAATATCTTGAACTTAAGTATTTTTATAGCATCTATTAATTTCCAAAGAAACTAATTTGTGCTCTTCAGAAACTCGATGAGTTCAATATAACATTTGCAACTCTAACCTGGATTTTTCACCATCAAAAAAATATCTTCCCTTACTTTAAGGAATCCACTGCCTTAAGAGTGAAAACCAGATTCTCCAGATTGTCAAGTCTCACGTGGAACTCATAGCTTCAATTTTTCTTTCCTGGAGTCCCTTGGAGTGTTTTGTCCCTTCAGGGGTATGTTTTGATCAGCTGTTTATTGCTATGGCCATGATGATTTCAAAGAGCTCCTTGCTTTTCTAACTTAGCAATAGTCTTCTTTGTTATATCTAATAGAACAAATGATACAAAGCTGGATGCTCTCACAAAAGAACCAGGGAAAACAAAAGGAAAATAGTAAGTCACTGGTCACAAAATATCACCTGCTCTCTGGGTTTCCTGCCTCAATTCCTTCTCTGCCTCAATGTGCTTGGACCATCTCAGAACTTATCATTTAGGAGACTCTTCCCAGACATCCATATACCTCTCTGCTTAGACCTAGTTTGATCACCAGAAACTTTGTTCTCCCTCTACTCTTTTGTAGCCTTCTTCTGAGTTTATTTTCTTTCTAGAGGAACTACCTTATTTCAGTATGAATGAAATTAGAGATAGTCTCATTCTTCATTGGAAAGACTATGGTTGAAGATCATGGCAAAATAGTAACCATTTCAGCACCAATGCACCCAACATTCCAACAGTAGGTATGCACAAGAGCAACAAGAAAGCAATTCATATTGTATTTCTACATGAACTTCGCTTGCTAAGAGGATCAGTGGCTATATAACAATGGGGAATCGAAAGACTTAACTGCTTAAGTAAGAATCATGAGGCAAAACTTCATAGTAAAATAGAAATAATATCCAAGTGGAGAACCTCACTATATTTTCATGACCTGACTCACCCACTCAATATCTATGTGACTTTGGGCAAGTAACCTATCATTCCTCCAGTCTTTTTCATATTTAGGAGATATGATCTAAGGCTTTGAAGTAAAAAGTTGCCTAAATACCTTAATAAAACACTTCTTGCTTGGAGGGTTTCCATCTTGTCCTTAAATGAGTAGTGCTGGATTCAGTCATGAAAGGGCATCATAAAATGTAGGTGTGAGAACTTATTGAATTATTTGTTAAATGGCGGGTAAAAGCAGCAGTTGCCACCAAGATTCATTTTATTAGAATTAAGAGTTTTCCATTTGATCTCATTAAAACAGGGTGGTATGACAGTGGCTCAGTGGCAGAATTCTTGCCTGCCATGCCAGAGACCCGGGTTCTATTCCCAGTGTCTGCCCATGTTTAAAAAAAAAAGGGGTGGGGGAAACCCAAGTACAAACATTATAGTGAAGTTAATCTTTTTAATGTCAAGACTTTTACTGAGGTAGTTAATGCAAAATTAGGACCTGAGATCCTGATTTGTCCTGCTTGGGATTTGTCCTACTTGGCACTTGCTTCTTTTAAATGAAATTCTTAAAGTTACCATGCTCTGAACCTGATATTCCCACAATCTCAGCTTTCAAAATCCAATTTCCTATCCCTATTTGGATTTCATCTACAAAAAATCTTGCGGTTCTCCCCACTTCCTGGATGATGATATTTGTGAAAGAGTGGTATCGAATTTCATTTTCCTTATCTATAAAATGAGAATAATCATACCATTGCCCCCAAATTAGGTGGTTTTCCTGAAAAAGGTGGTGGAGGAGGCAAAGCATAACTTCTAAAGTCACCGAAGTCTTCCCACTCTCTTGTCCACATTTGCCCTATTTGAGAAAAGAAACACTCAAGCACAGCAGTGGGTGATTATTTCTGTGAGCAAAAAGGCTTCAGTTAGGTGCCAGCTGGTCCCTTTGGATGCATCCCCTTACTTCTCATATTACTGGTCATAACTTTCAGAACTTTGCCGAGGTAAAAACTAGTTTTAGGCAAGTTACCTTTTCATTTGAGAGACATAGGGCTCCACTTTAAGCTTTCTTCCCCTAAACTGAATCCTCTTTCCACTCAGTGAGAAACTTTGTTCTATTTGTTTACTTCATTATGAGCAGTTAACATTTATTGAGCCCCTGGGGTGGGTTTATTACCTCCACTCTCGCCTTTGCCCATTTGTTCATGCCTAGTTTCTGCCTCTCTCTCAAGATGTCACATTTAGTCCTCTTCACAACTGATTGTCTGCCATTATATAGATTTTTTTAATGGGAAGTGTCACAGGGCTTGTGTTGGGGAGCAGTTCCATAAGAAATATTTTAAGAACTACTATTTAGCAAGTTTGAAAAGCTGTGCAGCCGCAAGAGCTATATGGGAATGCTAACGAATTCAACTTTCCTGCATCTTTCCTTTAATCCTTTACTTAACAAATAAATATTGGTATAAGCTGATGGTCATAATGCCTTTATAGTGTCTTAGTTCTTGCATTTGCCTGCCTGTAAAAACCAGGTAATTCATTTTGAAATCATTGTAAAGCCAAAGTATAAAATGTAGTGCAGATTATCATATAATGATAACTTTCAAGATTCTCAGTTTACAAGTCATTTAAACATGCAGCAGGTAAGGAAATTAAGGTAGAGGGGAAGAGATTTGCCAAAGGTTGCTCAATTGGTAAGTAGTAGAAACTGACTAAATCCCGTTCCAGTGCTGTTTCTACTAAATGACCACATCTTGATATTTTGTGCTGATTATTGTTGCTATTTAGGCTTTCTTTATTTTTTTCAATTCCCCTTGTCAAAATTTGCAATGGTAGAGAAAGGAAAAGTGAACAAGAAAACCATATTAGTGCAAAATTATACCGGTGTTAAAGTAGTTCTACATATGCAGATTTTATATCCTTTAAGAAATAGACTAGCATTCCTGATTTGATGATAGACTTACAGACCTAAAATCCTACATTTTTAAAAAGTATAATTCCTTAAAAGTGTTTTACTTACACAAACAAAATTTAATTTTAAGAAAGCAAATTTTCATATGATTACAAACTTCTTTTTGTCATTATATGGTACTCTGTTTCCCAATTAAAATAATGTGGAAATTATATGAACATATTGTGCAACAAGCATCAAGATAACAATTTTAGTATCGATTTAAAATAGATTTTTAGCTAAATATAGCTATAAATTGTATATAGATTATGTAGGCCTATATAATCTATATCAATCTACAGTTATATCTAATCTAAAATTAATACTATTTTTACTATAAGTATTAAAACTATAAAATGTAAAATGTGAATTTTTTTAATGTGACTCTTACAGTGTATAAATTATTTAAGAATTGCAACATGAGAACAATGTCTGTTCTATATTGCTAGCTTATAATGATTTGGGTTTTTCATATTGCAAGATGTACTTGGAAACCTTCAACGATTGCATGCATGGAATTTATCAAATAAAATTGTCAAAGTTTCTTTTAGAATCTGTGATATATTTTTTGGTAAAAAAATTAGAATTTATATGTAATCAATTAGAATTTATCACCCTGTCTAAATAAAACTGGCATTTGTAAGAATATCAGCCTCAAATTGTACCTAAATTTTGGGGGGTATAAATGGAAGTCTCTATTCTAGGATAAAAATGAAAATGATTACAAAATATGCACTGAATAACAACTTGGACCAACAACATTCAGAAAGTTGGTATATGGATTAAAGTATCCTACAAAACATTATAACAATTGAGTGTGAGGTATTTGTTTCTTCAGGTTTGTAAATGTGCTTTTATACTTACCTTCCATTTGTAAATGAAATGCTGAAAATTATTGTGGGCCAATGCTTTGTATTTAAAAAATGCTCCCAATAAATAGATTTTCAACTTTTATTTCTAGACAAAGTAATTCTTCATCTAGAAATTTGTTTTAGAGAAAACTATGGGGGAAAAATAAATTTATACAAACAAAATATTCTTGATAGTATAATTTTCCTGAGAAAATGAAACAATTCAAGTTTGTGACTCCAAATAGGGAAATGTGTAAATAAGTTATATCATATTAACTCAATAAAATATTTTACAGGCATTGAAAATAACAAAATATAACAATTATTTTTTAACATGTTTTACAGTTTACAAAATGTTTTTTGTGTAATGTCCCATTTGAAGATTTTAGACACAAGAAAAGAACACATAAAGTATTGCTGGGTGAAATAGTAAAAAAAAAATAATAATACTATATGAACTATAACTATAAAATTCCACAGATGGATAAAGATTGGAATATATATATGTGCATGTATGTGTATGCATTCGCACACATAATTCAGATTAGGAAACTGTAAATATAATTTTATTTAACTTTAAAATATGTAAAGTTAAACAGAAATTTGTCCTAAAAATAAAATCCTACATTTAGAACAGGAGACATTGTGTGTTTATTCCTCTTGAATAAATTAAATTAAGACATATTCTTGTCTTTTTTATGATGCAATCTAAAGTACAAAAGAAACTTTTGCCATTATTTTTATGATTGCATTAATTATTAGTTTTTCAATTCCTTTTTTATTAGCCAAGATAACATTTAGCAAAATGATCTTGACTCTTTCCAAAAAAAAAAAAAAAATCACCTTTAAAGTATATTCAAACTTTATGGAGCTTCAAAAAAAAAAATCTCTGGAATTCTAATACTAGCCCAATTGAATGGTTGGATAATGCAAACAAGGAGCTTTGTTTAGTTATAACTCAAATATAAGGTATGTACTTAATGTTTTCCTTAAAGAGTTTATTGAAGATAGTTGGGTTCAAAATAACTCTCTTTTATATTATTCAGCCACCAGGTCATGATTTCTGAACACATAGCAAATTCCCAATTTTTATAGACATTTAAAATAAAAGATAATAATGATTTTGAACATATTTCACAGTTACAATATGTTTGAAGAATTTGCAGCATAAGAACAATGTTCTATATCACTAACTTTTAATGATTGGGTTTTTTATATTGCAAGATGTATTTGGAAACCGTCAAATATTTCATGCATGGAATTTATCAAATAAACTTTGCAATGTCTTCTTTTAGGATCAGTGATATATTTTTGGTACAAAATTAGAATTTCTAGGTAGTCAATTAGAATTTATCATCATGTGCAAATGAAACTGGCATTTATAAGAACATCAGCCTCTAATTTGCTCTTTCCAAAAAAAAAAAATCTCATTTAAGTATACCCATACTTTATTCAGCTTCCAAAAAAACTCCAGAATTCTAATACTAGAGAATTAGAATTTTCAACTTTTATTTCTAGACAAAGTAATTCTTTGTCTAGAATTAGACAAAGTAATTAATTAGACAAAAGTAATTCTTTGTCTAGAAATTTCTGTTTAAAAAACAAAACCATTCCCTTGAAATACAGCTTTGCTTAGCTAGAAGCTTTTTCTCCTTATAAGGTGTTAGAAAATTTTATTTCAATTTAAAAAGAAAAATGTATAACTATGACCTAACTATTGAAAGTGAAATGTCCTAATTTTATGGATTTGGTCTTGCTCTATTTCTTCAGTCCCTCAAATGTTATTTCAACAAACAAACAAAATAGTAGCAGGTCAATGAACTTTAGGCTGAGTCCAAATATTCTGCCTGGGCGCAAAACTTTTGTGCTCCAGGCCTCTGTTCCCGGGAAAGATCCATACTGAGCATTCATCCAAGTCAGCATTTGATTAACAGGCTACTGTTGGTTCATTTTCTTGTAAGACTGACTGCTCTGTCAGTTGATTCCTTGTTATTTAAGAAAGATACATGGAACACAAGCAAAAGTACAAGTCAGGCTCAAGTACCATCAGCAGTGAATCTCTCTCCTACCTGCCCTGATCACCTCCAAACCAAAGCATTGTTGCATTACAGAATAGGTGTCTTTGAAATATGTTTTAAGGCAAGATAATTTTTGGAAAGACCATAGATTTTGTTGGTATGTGTATACTGTTAGTTTATAGTCCCCTTTTAGAAATAGTTGTGCTGACTATGATGACATATATGTGAGTGTATATCAGACTGTGTTTGTCCCATATACACTTCTCTGTATTTGGGGGGGGGGGGTGTATGCACGCGCACACATAAACACCTATCATTTCCCCAGCTTTCTTTTTCATAGTCTAAAAACCAATGAAGCTATAACAACTCTGTCTTTTCCTTATATTAAAATATCGCAGTGTCTAAAATATTGTTTCGTGTGCTCATGAGTATTTTTAATTCAGATGAGGGCAGTAATGGTCAAAACATTGTTGAAGACTGAATTTTTCCACTTGCAGATATTATAAACATGTTGAATTAGCTTCCTCAAGAAAGATATTTTCAAAAATGACCCCCAAGGAACAAAAATCAAATAAATTTAGTAGACTGAAATACTGGTGATCAGTGAAGAGGAGGGGTAAGGGGTATGCTATGTAAGAATTTTTTTCTGTTTTCTTTTTATTTCTTTTTCTGAATTGATGCAGATGTTCTAAGAAATGATCATGATGATGAATTAAAAAAAGAAAAAAAATGACCCCCAAGCACCGTAAACTAGGGTTGCTGGTTTTTAAATCAGTATTATTACTTTGTGGTATAGTCACTGCAGGACATCTGGAAAATGCAAGAGATCAAGAAGAAAACAAAATTGCTTATAATCTATTAAATATCTATTAGTATTATGATGTGTATTTTTCCAGATTTTTCTATACTTTTAAACAGTTATAAAAATTCAGATCACATTGCATAAACTATTTTCTAATATGACTTATGCAGTATATGTATCATAACATATCTTAAAAATCCAAGTATATTTCTCTAAATTTTAACTTTTATAGTGTACCATTGCATAAACATCTAAGGACGTCGATACTGATGTTTTGAGGTTTTTATCTTCAAGGATCCACTTGTAGAAAACAGGACCATCTAATGAATCCTCCATCCCAGGCTTCCTGATGGAGCCCCTGTTCTCCAGAGCAGCAGCTGAGCTGTAATCCCCACTCAGGCTGCCAGGGGCTGAGAGCTCCTGGGGACCACCTGACTGCAATGTCTCCTCGTTCTGTGAGGGGTGACCATTATATTGGAAGGCTGTATTTTCACAAAGATTTATTTCAAGTAGTTCCAATAGACCCTGAATGTCCAATTTTAAAATAGCTTTAAATGCCCAGGAATTCCCTCCCTGGTGTTCAAAGAGACCATCTTCAGGGTTTTCTTTTTCCCTCTCCCCTTTCCTTCTTTTCCTCCTTCTCTGCGTTTTCTAAATATTTCTTTTTCTTAAACCACTTGGAGCATATTTAGGAAAACTTTATTCTCAGAAAATCTTTGAGTAAAAGTAGGACAGTGGTTCTTCACATCTTAGGGTATGAAAAGGCATTTAATAGATAAATCTGTCTGTCCCAGACAAACATAACATCCCTGTACAAAAAAATTTTTTAAAATACAGTAAATTATGACTGCTCAGGAAATGTTCACATCCCATGGTTTTAATGCCACAGTATATTTCCTATAGTACATTAAGAAGGTTCACATATGTAAATCTTTAAAAATCCACATAAAATGCTTGAAATGCTAAAACCTTACAGCTTTTGGATTATTCTAAATGTTTGCCTAAATTACTTTCAGTTTTCACGGTATTTGCTCTGGATTGCTAATTTTGCTATTCTCATGAGGAATTATTTCTAAGGCCTGAAAAAAGGAGGCAAATGGAAGGGAGTAGCAAGAGAAATGTGTTATAAAAATACTTTTTCTCATTAGTTTGTGAACTAGTAACAGCTGTGTCTTGCTTACCAGTGACCCTGGTTCCCCCCTAAATGGACTTTAGGACTCTCAGGTCAGACCTCCATGCATATCTGTGTGACGCTAGGAAGCCTCAAGAAGGCATCAGCATTGGGCAAACAAGCAGGAACCAAATGAAAAGCCACGTCTTACTTTCTTTCTTCACTGATTGCAAAGGTTGACCTATGTGTCTGAATGCTTTCTTCTTCATGCTTTTAAACTCCAATGCAAGTTTATTTTCAATACCTGATTCTGAAATCTCAAAATCCAAGAGAAGAAATGATGTCTCAGAGACAAAGAGAAGGAGGCAAGGCACTTTTATTTCTTGAAGACTTCTCTCATTGTGGTGTTTGAAAATAGAAAGTACCTCAGTGTGGGGGGGGGGGGACAGCATCATCATTTGTAGAAAGCACCCAAAAGTCTATTATTCTGTTTCCATTTTTATTGTTTCTGTATTAGGAGATAATTGAAAGCTTTGCCAGTAGATTTTTTTTTTCATTGACATAACGCTGAATAGTTCTGATTTAAAAAAAAAATGTGGCTGTATTCTTTTTCTCAATCTCTCTTCATTTAGAAATAAAATGAGCTTGGTAATGAGAGAGAGGAGCTCTCTGTCACTATAGACTTCTCAATAGATTAACTCTTTTTTTCTTATTCTTATTTAAATATGATGCCACTAGAACAGTTGTAGTATAATGAACTTCAAAATAAATATTCTGGACAAGTTAGTAATGAAATGAAAAGCAAATACTGAAGGTCCACTACCTCATTTTGTATGGGTTGATTGGTGTTTAACATGGTGATAGTGTTTTGGTTTTGTGATTCTGAACTTAACTTGAAAAAAATACCTGTGTTCCTTCTCTCCATCGTTTATTTTGAATTATTAACTTTGTAAGTGGCTTAGTTATATTTCTCTCTGACATTTTTACAAAACTATCTGAAACAAACTTATTCTATCTGTGAAACTTTCAAAGATACAGTTTTCTCTCTTGAAGAACAAGCTGGTATTATGAAGGGATTTTGGATGGTTTACTTCACACGTAGAAGTTTCCAAAGCAGAGAAAAGGTATAATCAGAGAGTGCCATTCTCAAAAGAAGATCGAAAAAAATATATATTACAAAAGGGGAGCTAGAGGCAGGGTCTGTTTACCTTGCATTGAAGATTTGGTATGAATTGACCTGCCTGGCTGGCACGTAATAATTTAAAGGTTTCTTTTGCATCTAAGAATGACACTTAATAAAGGAAGGGCAGAAACATACTGCTTTATGGGACTGCTGTTCAGATCTGCCACTAGCCTTCCTATATAACTGGCAACGAGGACCTGACATTTTATTACTATCCTTAGACCCAGAGGTCTGAAAATTGTCATTCCTATACTATACTCCAAACAGAAGTAGAAAAAAAACAGTATTTTCTGCTATATTTCAGGTTAAGAGAGTGCCTTTCTTCCTTGTGGGCATTCCTAAGGGTTTAGCAATTTAATCCAACTAAAATAAAATAATGCATTGGAGTATATGTTTCTACTATAGAGAAGATCTTTGAATGCACTTCTTCAATTTGAAAACAGACAACCAAATGAAAAGAATAATTATTTGCACATTTGTAAAAACTTCATTGTCAAAAAAATATCAAACCATGTTTTTCTAAATGTATCTGCACTCTATAAAAATTAACCTGTTAGTAAATACTCTCAAGAGTAATTTGCATTCTTGCTCTATTTTTTCCAGCTAGATTAAAATCCACACTTTGTTCGTTTTCTTTCTCTGAGCAAAGTTCTAAGTTTTCCTCATTTATTCAGAATATTGGACTCTAGGCTAAGCAGCCCATGATTGGAATTCTGGCCCCACTACTCAATTATAACAGTGCCCAGATGAATTATTCTCATCTGTGAAATGGGCATAACAGCTACCTCATGGAATTATTATGAGGACTAACAGAGAGAATATTCATAAAGTATCCAGCCCCGTGTCTCTCATGGAATAGGTGCTGGCATTACTAGTTCCCCTTCTGTTCTCCATCTGTCTCTCCCTTGCCTTCCCTCAACAACAATCTGACTTCTAAATAATGCATACATAATTGTAGGTATTTTAGCATTAACATCCAGATGCATTTGCTATTTAATTAATGCATCAGT
This sequence comes from Tamandua tetradactyla, assembly GCF_023851605.1. Lineage (NCBI taxonomy): Eukaryota > Metazoa > Chordata > Mammalia > Pilosa > Myrmecophagidae > Tamandua > Tamandua tetradactyla. Next base: position 41,383,390 of record NC_135350.1, on the reverse strand, counting down.
GAACTTGACATTCCAGTTCCAACCTTTCCTCTTCATTAATCCCCATTGCCACCCCCTCCCCCCAACCACGAGTACACCGAAACACCAAGAGTAGCGTGAAACCAGCCACGCACAGGAGCATTTTCTATCAGGGTTTCAGCTGGCCTGATTCTGTTTCAAAGACCAGAGAGCACTTATGTTGTCTGAAATTAACTGGGTCTGGTCATGTGGTCACTGCCAGCAAGATCTGCTGCGCAGAGAACAGCAGTTCAGGAAAATCTTAAAGTTGATTTATAGCCCACTTGAGACAAACACTTTTCTATGAAGCCCAGAGAATCTTCCTTGAGAACACAGAAAGTAACTCGCTAGCCCAGTACTAACTAGGGCAATTAGAAGGAGGATCAATTCAGTAAGAAATTTTTTTTTCGAGCACTATGCAATTTACAAAGCACTTTTTCATACCCCTTGTTCCATTTTACCCTCACACCAACCCATGAAGTAGACAAAGCAGATGCTAGCAACAAATACTCATTTTGTACATTATGAAACTTATGTTCAGGAAGTTAATTAACTTGCTCAAGTTTATATGACTGGTGGCTAAGGGGTGAGAGATAAATCAATGTAAACTTCGGTAAATAAATATTTACCTATAAGAAAATAATATTACTAAGAGAAATAATGTTTCTTAATGTATTTGCAAATTTAAGAAGTTTCTTCTCCTCTTATTACAAGAAAACCAAAATATGAGACAAAAAAACAACTTGAGAGAATTTTCAGAGATGTATAAACCATGCCTATATCTGTCTATAATGTATACATACAGAATGATTACATTTTATACAAGAAGTGCCTTCTTGAAGATCCCCTCAAAACTAAAATGTACATTAGATTAGTCTTGAAAAGATGGTAGGAATTTTAATCTGAAATTTCAGCTCTGAGATAAATTTATCTTTATTATTTTTTTTTATATGGGCAGTTTTACCTAATACCAATATGTGCATCCAAAGCAAGATTTTGTTAATAAAAATTGGTTTATAGATCAGAAATTATTTTGCTCTTAAAATAACTATTTTAGTTTGGGCAAATATTTAATTTTCCAAGACCCTTCCTTAAGCCTAGTTAACTAAAAAGGGTGAGAGCAAGAACCATTTAGCTTGAAAAGGCTGTCTGGGAAATTAGCTACAAGGAAGTCTCTGTGAGTTTGTATATGCATGTGCGTGTGTACATGTTAACAGAAAGAGAGAATATTACTTAAAGAATGCCCCTGGGTTAGCAGATTGGCTTGATGCCATTTTGGAATTCTCAGATTTACTGCTTCTCTGACCTCTTATTGTCCCAGCTCTGATTTATGGAGTTCAGAATCTCTTAAAAGGCAGGGTCCCTGGAGTTTAAGAGTTTTTCCTTGTCGGGTCTTTTTCATGTACTCACCTTGGGATGACCTTGCAGGACTCGGAGTTTCTACCTGAGCTCAGTAGCTGGGGAGCCCAGTACTGCTGGAGAGCAAGCCGTTGGTTTCCATTCTTGGGTGATGGAGTCATGGGAGAAACGCAGCGAACAAACACAGAGTAAGACCCAAGGCAGGCTTGAATGTGCTTTAAGCGGCTCAGGACAGAGCAGCTGCTCTGTCTACCAGCCTGCAAGTGCAGCCTGCGTTTAACACTGTCCCCTGAAGTGTGTTTGGGCAAGGTGAGAGCTGGGTGCTTTTTCGTTCATTTGGAGACACATTTCCAGGTATTACTGTTGAAAGTATTTGATAATTTGTAGATTTTTATATTAACACAAATTCGGGACCAAAACGATGCAAGGTTTTATCTGTACCCTTGTTTCATGTCAGGATTCATTCTGCTCTCCACGGTATCCAAACTGTAGCAACAGATCGGACACGGTTCTGTTCTTCTGTGCTGAAATGTGATCATTGTAGTGCTGTTTTCTCGGATTCTTTCATTAACTGCTACTGCCAAATGATAGAACTTTTCTGTATACAGAATTCCAGTGTGTTTTGAAAGCATATGGAAACCACTTTAGATAGAAATTTGAATTGATTTTTTTGTTGTTGTTGTTGTTTTTGAGATTTTACAGTAGTGTATTCTTTGCTTCACCTGAGTTTCAGTAATTGAAACTTTGGAAAGAGTACTGTGGGGTCTGATCTGGTAATAAGAGTAATGTGGGAGTGTTCTGTATTGTTGCTTTACAAAAAGATACTCAGTCGTGTGTGTATGTGTGTGTGTGTGTGTATAATTTTAATAAGCCTATTTGAGAATAAGAAGGAAAACAGATAATTTGCTATCTTTTCATATACTTTTGAAATTAATTCAATGGGCTTATACAAGTTGTTTTTAAGTCAGCATATTTGAATTTTATAACATCACAATCTGTGTACACAAGGACAATGCTACTTTGTGGATTTGTGAAGGTATGTGGGAACAAAGAGTGTGTAACTCACTTTGAGTACAATGGAAATCAAGAATGTGTTCTTTGGTAAACAGATTGGGCTTAATCCCAAACTAGTTTTCCATGTTAGCTGCTCAACTGAAACTGTAAAATATATAAGAGTTACATCATATTGGGTTTGCATACCTATCCAGGAGTTTTATCTTCATGAAACACATATCCTAGGAAAGGGAAATTGATGGAATTTGATTGTGTATAAATAGGATGAGAAAAAGTTTAAAAAGCAGTTAAATTTAGAAATGAGGGGAAAGATAATGTACTAAATTAGGAATAATTATAATGGACTATGGTAAAGTATTTCAACTGCTCTAATTTTTATGTCTAATGAAAGAATGATAGCATACTTAAGGAAAACTCAGAGTCAACAGAAATGAAAATACAGCAAAAATTCTTAATAAAACAACTTGTCAACTTGTGGGATACACTACTTTGTCTTAATTCAGTTAAATTCTGTTGCTGAGGAAAATAATATAAAAATATAAATGTATATTAAGATGTTTTTTAAATGTTGTCTCTAGTTGGATAGGCTGAAAACTGATACAAAGTTAAATAATTATATTAAAATGCAATGGATGGTGGCTCAGTGGCAAAAATTCTCACCTGCTGAGCTGGAGACCCAGGTTTGATTCCCGGAGCCTGCCCATGCCAAGAAAAAAAAAAATGCAGTGGCTATTATATATAAAATATTCTAATACTAACAATATCCAGCATCAAAATCATTTTTCCTACTTTTGAATGAAATCAGTTTAGAAAGAATATAGTAATGCTCTAAATGGAAATGTCACCTGTTCTACATAGATATGGACTACTAAGTTCCTTGTACCCCCTCTCCACCGTTTCTTGCTTTCAGACTCTGCATATGAACACTGTAGAGTGACAAGCAGAAAACACCTGACTTTACCATTATCATTCTTTGTATGCAAATTAAGAACTAACTGCAATAGTTTCATTCGACAGATGTGAACTTGAGGTGTTCTCAGGATGAATGATTGGCCTTCCCAAATTAGAACCTGTGCTCCATTGACTCGTCTGCTGTTAGGATCTAAAGTTTGGCTACTTCTTCAAAAGGATTTACTGTGACTTTATAACCATGACTGAAGCAGTGTGATGGAGGGCCTCTCATATCAGTATTTTATAACTATGAGAATATTCAAATCTCTGTGATGCTTATAGTCCAACAGTTTCAGATGTGTGTGACCTGGTGTAACCAGCATCACCTTCCACACACACAAAAGACCAGAAACTTGAGCACCTATTTGATGAACCACAATCAGTGGAAACAGCCAAGAGTAGTCCTGATAGTATCTGTGTTTATTTTCTGCAGATAACTAGCTCACTGCAATATGCAAAGAGGTTTAAAAGGTTTAGAGATTATAGATACTGACCTCAAAGCACATGCCAGTCTGTTTAGAGACATTTCCTTCTATGTGATTAAGCTCTCCTAATTAAGGGAAAAGATTAGCCTTTATTTATATATTCGATAAAGTATCTCTAATTTCCTAAAAAGCTTGAACAACTTATTTGTTCTCTCTTTTCCTCTTCATTCTTTTGGCTCTACACTTTTATTCTAGAGTTGAAATTTACTATTAAGGCTGAACCTTCTTTCCTTTCATCTACCCTCAGTCTTGTTGCCTTGGACCAGAAAACAATTATGATTTATCTACTGGGAAAGGGGAAAGATACAACTCCCCTGAGAGCAAGGGATCACTGTTCACTGTTTGAACAGGAGAATGGGGTGCTTGGTGGGAAAGAATGGGACAAATGACCACCAGGTAGGCTCCATGGCAGGGTGCGCTTTGTCTACTATTTCTGCCACTCAGCCATCCTTATCCATCTAGTATGTAGCTGGGCTTGGAAACCTATATCCACAATTGTTAACGCATCCTGACATGGTTAAACTTTCATAGAGACTTTTGGTAAACTGAGATAGATATGATTTGCAGTGTTTGGGTTTAGCCAAAAGTGCTGTAAGTCATTTTTTTGTGTCTCCTGACCTTAGCCACTAAGATCAGGAGACACAACAACCTCTGTTCTGCCAACAACCTCTTCCCACACTAGTATAGATTCATATCAAGTAATGAGTACAACTTGAAAGTATCATGTCTTGATTCTGTAAAGCAGGCCTAAGTTTTTTGGGGAGAAGAAAATATGGCAGGTAGGGTGTGCGATATAACTGTTACTCTAGTAGATATCCCTCTAAGGTTGCAAAGTGTCCTAATAGTTCATGGGTTTCTTAGTGAACCCATGTGCTGCAACGTCTTTGTAGCTGGAGTAGGTGGAGATGGAAGCAGGTAATTCTCCACTGGAGACGAGAACTGTAAACATTTTCTGCAAGGTTGGTCAAAATGTCTTCCTCATGTAGCTTGGGTCCAGTGTCTCTTCTAAGGAAATGGAATGAGTAGACCATGGCTGCTAGAAGCTGGGCCCAGATAATGACTGCCTGCCGCCCCTGGTCACCACGGAAGTCACTCACCAAACTAACTCACCAAATATATATATTTTACAACCAACAAAATTCCTGGTTTTTAAACTTTTAAATTATATATCCTAGAACAGACTTCAAACATAATCTCAGCATCTACCCAGCACACTTCTGGTTCCTATCCCCCACCACACACACCAATAAGCCAAGCAGTGAATTTAAAAACTACTGATATCGAATTACACTCAATGCTTTTTAGCAGTTAATGAATTCCCACCAATATATAATTCAAATTATACCTTCAAGACAATATAATTACAACTTCCAAATATTTCTACTGACCAAGGAGGCATCAATGAGAAATTATTTGTTTCCTATTATATATGTATATAGGACCAAAAGGGAATTTCTAAGAATTCTATTCCAACTTGTTGAAATTAGTAAGAAGGAACTTTTCATGCTTTCTGTGGCTGGAATATTTTAAGATCAGCATGTTGTGAATATTTTGATGATAAAATGCAAAACAAACTGGAGGTTGTCCCGCCTGTAACACTTATTCTCTTGCAGAATGGAGTTTCAGTTGACTTTAACTCTTATCAGAACATGCCAATGTGTTAAGAGAGATTAGCTATAAAGAAGTGTCTCCTTTTCTTTTTATGTTTATGTAAGAACTAGCAAGGCAAACCAGTCCTAGATTCTACTTGTGTCCTTTTGCCCAGCGTGGTGCTTACCTGGTTAGTTCATTATGGACAACAGTCTCTTGACATCAAATTTATCCCACCGATTCAGGTACCCCACTTAGCAAACTCCACAAAGACATTTTGTTTCTTTTTTTTTAATTCAATACTTTACAACAACAACAGCAAAATAATTGAAAAATGTTATTGTCTTTAGAAAAAGTAATGGGTGCATTTTACTTGTACTGTGCAGCTCTATGTTATTTGATTAAGACTTTAACAATAGGTGCTTCCATATCAAGGTTCTGGTAAAATCCTTAATCAACCTGGAATTCATAATTTGGTGGAATCATCTCCTCACATCTACTAGTACTCAGTAAATAACTGTGAAATGAACACATGAATGAAAAGACGAACTAAACTTATTGTCAGAATTCCCTACTGAGTCCCTATGAACCTTCGACATTGAGGTTTCCAAATTGATTTTCAAAATAAAGAAATTCAGAAGAATAAAATATGCTGATTATTTTACTCAAACAAAAGTGAATCTCCTGTCACTTAAATGCATCCATGACCAGCTATGTTCTTATAAGCAAACATAAAATGTGGCAAGGGACATGCATAAATTGAGCAGCAATTCACTCTTCTACTGAGCTTGCAAAACCATCATTCACAGTATTCACAGTTAAATAGGAAAATTAATTTGTAAAGTTAGAACAAATTAACATCTGTTGAAAAATACCCCATAATCAAGGAAGGATACACCAAAGAAAATTTTTTTTCAACTTTTCCTTTTCATTTTTTAAATAATTAAGAAAGGAGAACATTTTTAAATAATTAAGAAAGGAGAATTATTTTGTTACAATGGAAACACAATTTTTTAACCCCCTTTTATTTTCTCCATTGCAGTTCATTGGAATTTGCCAGAAGAGTTATTGCCTCATAAATATGGAGCTTCCAAAACAGTGGGATAAAGGGTGGGCCACTGTGGCTCAGTGGCAGAGTTCTCACCTGCCATGCCGTAGACCTGGGTTTGATTCCCAGTGTCTGCCCATGCAAAAACAAACTAGCAAACAACAACAACAATAAAAAAAACAGTGGGGTAAGGATGAATGATTCAGCAAGAGATATTGGTACAAGTAGGAAACCATTTGGGAAAAGTAGGAAGGTCTATCCCTTCCACCAAGATATATTCCAGATGAACCAAAGTTTTAGGTATAAAATATGAAATTATAAGCATGTTAGAAGAAGATTTTGGTGTGCTAACTTGCATGAGATACCTGCTATACACAATATGTCACTAGGTAGACATAGGAAGGGGTGACATGCCATCTGCTGCTTGAGAGAGGCCTGGGTTTGATGGTAATCACAGCAGTTTCATAGCAGAAGGAAAGCATCAAAAGTGGTCTGGACTGATCCTTTCTCTGAACCACCTGCCCCAGGATCTCCTAAGTACTTCAGGTTCCTAACCACATGAGAAGAGGGAAAGCAAAGAAGGTATAAATTTAAAGCAAAAATTTACTAATTTATTCCAAAGCTGATATTTGTGTTTTATGCTATCTTGTTCTTTCTAACAAGAGTTAGCAAGAAAATGTAAACTAATTTTTAGGCCTTAACTTCCCTGACTCTTAAGTCTGAAACTTGATTCAGGCATCACTGTCTCTGGCATCTGCAGGTTTCTGATTTATGATTTCAGTGGGTGTGACAATGGCAGGTGACACAGCCAGATGTACGGTGGCTCTTCTGAGTTATCAGACTGGACTGACCCAGTTCCCACAGCCACCAAGAAGTGTTCTTTAGGTGGGGGGCTTTTGCTTTAGGGTCAGTGCATTATTTCTCCTTTTTCACCTCCTATTCCTCTAACAAATTTCTTTATCTTGGAATTCCTCCCCTCCCACAGCTTCCTATACTGTCTTACACCATCCTCTGACCTGGATAAAAGAAACACATCATTCATGCTAGGTCTCTCAGATGGGCAGGCTGTTTGGACAATGTGCAGTGTTCCCAGAAAAAGATTAAGGCAAATCTACAGAACTTCAAAAGCCTGCAGACACTGAAAAATCACAGAGGACTTCCTAGTTATATTTGGAATTTCTGCTTTGTGGATTGTATTAGCTAAGCAAGCCAAGAAGTTTTTAAAGCATTTTTTTTGGGGGGGCGGGGGTATTTTTAATAGAAATTGGAAAGGTATAGCCAGTTTCCTAAAACAGTTGTGGTGAATTTAGTCAAGGCTCTGAGAAAGAAAGCGAAATGTGTCTGCTAAAATTTAAGACTAGGGCTTTAAAACCTCCCTGTCAGTCACAGGGAGGTAATTGTTAACCATCAGGAATATTTTATGCTAGGGTCAGCTGGACTTGGATTGAAATCCTTGTCAGATGTGTGACCTTGGGAGAGTTATTTAACCTTTTAAGCCCCAATTTTCTCATCTATAATATTAGCATAAATCACATTTCTGAGGGCAAAATAAAAATATACATGTGGATTTATCTGAAGTTGAATACATGGTCAATAAACTAAGTGGTTGAAAGGAATATAGATTGTGAATGGTAATATTTTGGCAAATAGTATAACCATGATTTTGTGGAGGAGTGAGTCTTTTCTAGAATAGATGGAAGGACAAAGTTGAGGAAACTTAGAAAGCATGAGCAAAATACCTGCGAGATAAGGAGGAGGTAAATCTTGCTATCAAAGAATGGAAATCCAATTATCATTGTATGCAACCTCCCTCCATGGGGCCTAAAACAATATATTACTTATTTTTACATAGCTGGAGCTTATTTATGTTTGATGAATGAGTAGATAAAGGAAAGAATGTGACAGCAAACAGTAAGGGTAGAGGGAACTGTAAGAATAAATTTAAAAAAAAAAAGCCTCTTAAAAACATCCCAAAAAGTCCTATCTGAAATATACTGCATTGGTCAGATTTATCTATATGTTTCTATCTATCTATCTATCTATCTATCTATCTATCTATCTATCTATCTATCTATCTATCTATCCCTCTGTCTGTCTGTCTGTCTGTCTACCTATCTATCATCATCTATCATTTATCCATATATCTATAATTTCACCTCCCTTTAGTAGATAATGCAGTAACAAACCAAGAACAGGTCTGTTGATTATATAATCTATTCTTTACCACACTCCATAAAGTGGAGGAGACAGTAAGAAACCAGAATTCACTGAACACATGAACGAATGACACATCTGTCAAATCAGAAAGAGAGCTGTGAAGTCAGCATAGTTCTGGCAAAAGTTAAAGGGTAGAATTAGGGCTCAAAATAGAAAGGCCATTAATCTTAAATAAATGACAAGATGGAATGAGTGCCTTTATGTAAGAGACTTTTGATGCTTGGTGAAGGACAAAACTTTATTGTCCCTTACTTTGCAGGATGTCTGATTTCCCCATGGCTTGCCCATCTCTTGTGAAAACCCAAACACCCTGGATTTTTCCAAACAGGTTCTACTCCCAGTTTGGAGCCACTAAAAGTATGAAAAAATAAATTGAACCATTTAGAAGTGGTGCAATGCTCAAGTATAGAATCAAGAACTTCCCATCCTTGACTTTCAGGATCTCAAAAGCATGCTCTTTTCTCTTCCCAAGTGAAAGCAAAGGTTTATGATACCTTGTAAGATGAGAAATGTATTTGAACCATTCTTGGTGAGAGGCTGATTTGAAGGGACCCATCACTTAGTTCACGACTAAGATTAGCTTTCCCCATTCATTCCTTCTCCCTTTCATATGTGTAATATGAGTTTACCTTTGTATTCATTGCAAATTTAATAACTCATAATATTTAAAAATAAACTTTGTTTCATTGTAGAAAAATGAGTTTGAAATGAAAGGCAATTGCTGGAGCTTCTAATAAAGTGAAATGAGTGACAAGATCAGATTAAATGATGATACCTAGCCAAGAGCAGTTTGGGATAAATTATGGAATTAAAATTTGGTGGTATTGGCCATCTGTAATGAAATGAGCCTACCAAATGTGCTACCAAACAAAACAACAATTAAAAAGTGATTCATGAAATTTTTCAATGCCTGTATAAGTTATTTTAGTCCTATGCTATAGAAGTTTTATGGGGCCCACTGCAAGTTTTTAGTTATACTTCCATTTATGAAAGAAATTATGTGCTATGGTTGTATTTGAGAGTTTAGAGATACACAAAAATTTCAGGATGTTTTCCCTTGAGAGTGCCGAGTCAAATTTATAGACTCCAAAGGGGAGCTGACAGCAGACACCATGAACAGGAGCATGAACCTGTTTCATCTGCCTCAGAAATATTTTATACTAGGGTCAACTGGACCTGGAGGTCCTACACCTGCAAGGACAGTAGGATTAACCCAGTCTTTAGTTTGAGGCAAACGTGGGGTAAATGGCTACCACGTTGTATTACTTTTTCTCTTATGGGGTGGTGCCCTCACATTTCCTCACATTGTACTAATTTCAGTGGTACACCTAAACTTTCTTGGTATACCAGAGAATAGGAAAAAGAAGTGTTGTCAGGGAAACATCCTTGGCATGTTAGCTCTGGAAAGGTGATAATACTGAAAGATTCCAGAATAATGCAGAGTAGGATGGCAACTTTCCTTCTTTCTGCTCAAGTTTGGTCAGTAGATCAGCAGCACAAATATCTCAGAGCTTAGGAAGGCAGAATCTCAAGCCCCATTCAGACCCACTGAATCAGAACCTACATATTTTTTACCAAGTTCTCCCCAGGTGTTTTGTTTGTACATTGAAGTTTTGGAAGATTGTTCTAGTTCCCAGTTAAAAGCTCCAATCTCAAATGCCCATAAAGGGAACAAAAAGTAACAGTATTTATGTGCAGGGACCTTATAGATATGTGCATATACAAGTATCCAAGTATGGGCCACTATTCTAGTACAACTATGACACATATTTATAAAGCAAGATAGATCTTTTTGATTAGAGAAGTTGTAGATTTACAGAAAAATCACGTGTAAGATACAGAGTTCCCATAACCACCCTATTTATTAACACTTTGCATTAATGTGCTTCATTTGTTACAATTCATGAAAGAACATTTTTATAATCATCCTATTAACAATCCATCATTTACAATAGAGCTCACTGTTTATGTTGGATAGTCCTGTGTTTGTTTGTTTTACATTTTTATTCCAATACTTTATATATCAATATTGACCTTTGAAGGAAGTTTTAGTTGCGTTTCAGTGATCATTTTTTCACCTCTGGTAGATTATTCCTCTGTAGTAGGCTCAGATCGTCTTATCTAGAGTTATCTCGAATCATTTTTTTCCTACACTTGAATTGCTTGCATAAATTGCTTCTTTTCTGTCAAACTTGTCTACAATTGAAGTCGACCCAGCTAGCTGAGTCATACATTTTAATTCTAAATAAGGTTCCTAGAAAAAAAAAAAAATTCCCCAGTAATAGGGGAAAGGCATTTGAGTTTATAGCTTCATTTCTAAGTGATTAAAAACATGTGGTGACCTCTTGCTTCTCTTAATTCTGCCTTTCCTTTCCCATGGTCTTTATGCTTTCCTAAAAATGTAATTCAGCACAAATTTGCAGTTATATAGTCTGTGTCACATGAAGACAAGTGGAAACAGAAAAATTTAAAATAAAAAAGGCAGAATTAAACTTGTCCCAGAGTTAGCCTGAGCAACTGCTCATGATGGCATGGCAACAAATGCAGCTTCCCTAGAGGAACTTATGGGGTTGAGGAGCTAACATGACATTTGATTGTCCATGGAATTAAAATATGTCAGAAGAAATCTCCTCCTCTAAAATCCAGGATATCAACAATTAAGCAATATTATGAGCTTTGTTTTTACTGATCTGTTAGTTTTATTCATATTTTAAGTAATAAAAGCATAGTTGTACTAGCACCATCATTGAATTGTCTTGATTATACTTTTTGTTAGCATTTATTATTGGGTTTGAGTATCTAGATTGTGTAGCATGTTACTATATGCCAGCCCTTCTCCTAAGTAATTATTTACTTAAGCACTTTTAATTCTCACTTTTAAATGGTAAAATATCCTCAAGAAACTGAGGCAGAGAGAAGTTAGAAGTTGCAGTGCCAACTATGGCAGAGTCAGAATTCAAATCTGATTGCAGAGCTTTTATGCATAATCACTGTGGGATACTGTCTCTCAAGAGAAAAAAATTAATCATACTTAATATATCTTTAAAAGGCCAAAATATTCTTCAGAGACCCAGGTTTGATTCCCGGTACCTGCCCATGTAAAAAAAAAAAAGAAGCCAAAATAACTACGTTAAAATGTGTTTTTCAAAATCTCTTTTATTGCACAGATTACTAGATGTGTGCCCCTCACTTTTTTTCTGGTCCTGTGTCCTTCTGCAAGTGATACACTTACAGGTCATTTTCATTCATATACAAACCAAACGATATGCTTTCCACACTCTCCCTCACCCATGAACCCTGTGCTCTCCCATTCAGCTTTGTCAAGCACCTATTCTCTTCTTTCCTCATGTGGAGAACCGACCTTGGATATTTTTTGCTCTTCCTCTCCTTGGTTCTGCCTACTGCTGAATAGAGCGTTTTACCTTTATTTGTTGATGTACTGTTCTTTATCCAGTTCTCACAAAAATCAGAAGTGCATTGCCATTACCTGAGCAATGCTTATGGCACTTTCATGACCAACTCATCATCTTAGAAAGCATCTTGTAAATGTCTGATACCTGCTTAATTCCAGAGGGAAGGAGAAAAAACAATTACAATAAACTAAAAATGGCAGCTACTACCATTGCTTCTGGAAATTGTAATGAAACAGACTTGCCTTAATATAATAATTGCACAGAATAATCCTAAGCATTAAAAATTAGTAGTTCATAAACATTTATTGCTCAATGTATTTCTAGCTTCAACATACCTTTCCCAAAGAGAAAAGTGTATATTTTGATTAAAATTTAGATATCAAAGGATAAAGACTTTCTAGTCTTCCATATTCTTACCTTTTATCAGTATTATTTATTCCAATATAAATCCCTAATAACAGTGTTTTATGTTCACGTTTATAACTTTATGTCTTTATAACTACAGATAAAGCATTAATTCTGCATTTTTCTGGTCATAATTTCAACATTTTTTGAGAATAAAATAAAGCATATTTCATTCTGTTGACCAAGCGGATGCAACATAAGTGCTTTAAACTGGAGTTAATTTAGAAGCTTCTAAGTGCCACTTTCAAGAAACTCAGTGGCCTGTATTTGGTTGTAGAGCACTAAACAAAATAAACAAATGTGCAAAATAATTAAAAAAAAATAAACACTTCTACAATCAACTCAAACTCTGATAAAATAAAAGATTACTAAGAGAAAACTAGTGCCAAGTTCACAATTACCGAAGGGACATATAAGGAATCATTTTTCCTGAACTACATTTTAATCCTTCCTTTAAACAGTCAATTTGTATAAATAAAAGCTATGAGGAGATAAGCTTCTAAGTAGACATTGAGCTCAGTAACCACACATGGATTGAAAGACCCCTGTGTACATGTCACTGGAGTTGACTTTGGAAAGAAATCAGTTTCAAGGCTGCCCCTCCTGCCTTACCGGTTATCAGAGGTAATGTCTCCTCCCACATTATTTCTTTCACGTTATTTGTTTCTCACTTCTAGCTGCTGTGGAGTCAAAATTTTGAATGTTTTGAAGGTTTGGCCCTGATGGCTTTTAGCTTTTCTTAAAAGCTCCTGAAGGAAATACGAATGGTTAAAAAACACAGAAAAAGAGGCTCAACTTCACTAGCTATTAGGGAAATGCAAATCAAATCCACAATGAGATATTTCACACCTATTAGAATGGCCACTGTTAAACAAAGGGAAACTGCAAGTGTTGGAGAGGACTTAGAGACTGGGAACACTTATTCACTGCTGATGAGAATACATAATGGTGCAGCTGCTGTGGAAGATGGTTTGGTGGTTCCTCAGGAAGGTACGTATGAAATTAGCATATTATCCGACAATCCTGCTACTGGGTATATACACAGAAGAACTGAAAGCAGGGACCCAAAGAGATATTTACACACTGATGTTCATAGTGTCATTATTCAAAATTGCCAAAAGATGGAAGCAACTGTGTCCATCAAACAATGGATAAACAAAAAGTAATATATATATGATGTCATATTTTTCGGAAGTAAGAAGGAATGAAATCCTGAGGCATACGACAACATGGATGAACCTTGAGGAAGTTATATTGCGTGAAATAAGTCAGACACCAAAGGACAAATTTGCATGATCTCACTAATATGAACTAATTATAATTAAATTCATAGAGATAAAAAACTAGAATATAGATTACCACGAGATAGAATGAGGGTAGTGAATGGGAAGCAGATGCTTAATGTGTGCAGAGTTTTTAACAAGGTTGAATTTAAGTGTTTGGAAATGGATAGAGGTGATGGTAGCACATTATGGTGAGTATAATTAACAGCATTGAATTATGCATGCAATTGTGGTTAAAAGGGGAAGTTTAGAGTCATGTGTGTCACTAGAAGGAAAGCTAGAGGTTATAATATGGGATTGTCTAACACAGTGAACACAGTGGTGGGCGATGACTGAGATTAATAGTACAAATATTTAAATATCTTTTCATGAACTAGAACAAATGCACATCACTATTACCAGGAGTTAATAATAGATGGTATATGGGGAAAATGCACTTATTATAAACTATGGAATACAGTTAGCAGTGATATTTTACTGTTCTTTCATCAACAGTAACAAATGGACCACACCAGTGCTAGGAGTCAATAACACAGGGAGTAAGGGGTATGGGATATTTCGGAGTTTTTTGTACTGGAATAATGAAATGCCCTAAAATCTATTGTGATGATGAGTGCACAACTATATGATGATAGTGTGAGCCACTGATTATATATTTTGAATGGGTTGTATGGTATGTGACTATATCTCAATAAGCTGCAAACAAAAACACAAAGAGAGAGCAGTTAAAGAGACTATGACAATGAAATGTAATGCTTGATCCGGATGGGATCTCACAAGGGAGGAGAAACGGCTCTAAGGAAAATTATTGAGATATGTGAAAAAACTGGAATATGGAATGTAAGCTTTATACCAGTGTTAAATTTCATGAACATGATTAGTACACTGGTGTGATTACATAAAGTAATATCCTTATTTATAGGAAATGTACATGGTGCTATTAAGTATTCGAGAGGCATGATGTATGCAAGCTATACTCATCATCAGAAAATGGATAAATAGGCAGATATTTAAATGGATGTATAGATAGATGGAATAATATAACAAGTTAGCAAAATATTCAAATTGGGCAATCTGAGTATCTGGGGAAGGGGTTGAGGGTACATTGGCGTTCTCTCTATGGGGTTTGTGTTATTTTTGTAACTGTTCTATGAATTTGAAAGTATTTCAAAACAAAATTTTAAAAAGCTCATAAAGTATGAATTTTTCAGTAATAAAGACACATGGGCCAAGATTATTTAAATATACCATCTATAAATCAGAATCAAATATTTCTTTTCTTTCATATTCTGACATATCCTATTGGCAATTAGCCCTAAATTGTCTTAAAGTCATCATGTCATTGATTAAAAGGAGATTATCTATGTTACAAAATCCATGGATGAAGGATACAAGCAGATGGAAAAGATAAATCAATTAATTCAATTAAACAATGGCTATCAATTTAAACATGAAACAGCTGATCATTTGACTTTAGCCTCTTGGGTTTGGTCACTTAAATGTTACAAATGCCATTTAAATGGTGACATTTAAGTAGCTATCTTCATACCTGACACAGAAACCATGGAGACTTTGTTTGCTATTTGTTTTGTTTACCTCAGCTCCATTTTAAAACTACCTTTTGTCTTCAGTGGGATCCAGAATTATTGTTCAGTGGGATAGTTTCATTCAGTAACTCTATCTGTGTATGTTCAATAGAGTACAGCCACTAAAGTTTTACTGTATATTGTGATGAAAAACACCTACATAAAACTGTGATTACAGAGTTAGGAACAGAACCAGGAATAATGGAGGCATCTACTCATTCATTTGATTATCTATACATTTTAATATTTTTTAGCTAATACTGTGTGGTTTAAGACAAGATAAAAGAGGTGCATTCTCCCACAATTGATCTTCCCAGTGGTTGGTCAAAAAGAGACAAAGTACGCTTAAGTTTTGGCAACTTCTGAAGCTTTACTTCTGAAAAGAGTTAAAATGAGTCCTATAAGAAAGTTTCTAAGAGAGACAGTGAATTCTTTGCTATTTTTTTCCAAGTATGGAAAGACTCACTAAACTGAATAGGACCATGCCATATCATGGCACAGTTTTTATTTCCATTACTTTTTCTGAGTTGCTTTTCTACATTTATATTTTGTTTACTTATTGGACACACTTTAATCTCATAATATTAGGTGAGAAAACTTAAATTCACTATTATAATTCAAGTTTAGAATTTAGAAAAATGAGATAGTGATTGAAAGTAGTATGAAATGCATTAGGAGTAGCTTTCTTCTTTATTTATAAAATATTTCTAAAAATATTTTCTAATAGTAAGGGGAATAAATGATTTTGCAATACTTATCTTTTCACCAGTGAACTCAATATTCCAGAATACATCTTTTCAGTTCATATAGCATTATATTTCTGTGGTAGAATGCATTGCAAAACTTTCAATTGTAATTAGTTTCATGGATAGCTTTAAGACAACTGATATTTAGTAATATGGATAATAATCTATTATAAATTTTCAGCAGTTTTCATTTTAAGTCTCTGTGGAAATAACTATACATGCTCTTCAACATCGATATAAATTTAATTAAAATTCAGCAGACTTACCTACCTTTCAATGCAAATTTTTGCTATATCAAATGATGTTATTTACTTAAAATGGTAGATATTTAAAACTGAAATCAACTATTGTGGTCAGTGTTTTAAGCAGATATGGTACATTAAACAATTTTCTATTTCTACAAAAGGAGAGGATGCTATAATTTTCTTAGAAAATGATTTCTTATAATTCTGTATTTTTCAGACAAATATTTAAGGGAGGAGGTAGTTGTGAAGGAGGAGCCCCCTTTTTTAGGTTTTTTTGATACCAATAATTTGGGACTTGTATGTGATTGAGATAATAAAAATAATCTCATTGCACATTTATTTACCCAAACACAACTCTTTAAAGTAGGTGATAATATCGTTTCCATTTTAGAATTAAGGAAACAACTAAAGACCTAAAAAAGATGTAATTACAACCTCAGCTATCAAATACTAAAGACTGGGTACAACAAATTTGGCCTCAAGACTAAAGAGGTCTCTAGCCCTTAAATTCTTGCTTCATCAAAAGTCCACACTTCAATTCTACAGACTGCTATCAAGCACCCAGCTGGTGTCTAGGCCCTGTAAAATACTGCTGAACAAAATGCATTCTCCAAATGTGGTTGTTGTTGTTGGTGGTTTTTTTTTTTTTTTTCTTTTTTGCATGGGCAGGCACCAGGAATCAAACCCAGGTCTCCAGCATGGCAGGTGAGAATTCTGCCACTGAGCCACCGAATGTATTTTATAAGCTGGTACACTTAGGTGAGACAAGAGGGCATCATCCTCACCATTTCAACCAGATAAAATTGACTTTTAGCTGCTTTACGTATTGGATAACTTCTAAGTCTGATTTCAGTTGAAGAAATGATTCTATTAGAAATAACAGAAAGAAGTCTGCTATATATATGCCATATATATATATAAACCAGGAACTCTTTAATTAATACTTACTATTATCTTGTGAGATAAATAACATTCCTCTTTATAGATGAGGGAACTGAAGGGTTAAATGACTTACCCAAGGTCTCAGATACTAAAGAATGGAGCAGGAATTGGAACCCAGAAAGTCTGGCTCCAGAGTCTGAGCTCTTAAATACTATAATATGCAGCTTCTGGATAGTAACTAACAAATGACAACCCAACAAATGCAGTTCTTACTATGTACTGGGTGCTGTTCTAAACATATACACACAAGTCTGCTTATGTAGCCCTTCTTCACAGCTAAGAAAGACCAGAAAGAGCAGGAATATACCTCTAAAACATTTGAATATTTTAGATATAATAGAAAATGTACTTTCTATTGAATGTGTATCCTGCATGACTGTACTTGACTAATATGAAAGGAGATGTATACGTACCCATTGAGAGGTAATTTCAGGATTTCTGTTTTGAAATAAATGCATAATTAGTATTATCAGGTGTTTAATGATGAGTTCTATCTCCACACTGATAGTTTAGAGGTATAGAAAGTAGATGCGCATTAAAAGCCTGCATTCATCACATATGTGTATCGAACTCTTTTACTTCTATGAATTTAGAGTGTAGGATCTGGAATTGGGAGATCTGGATTCAAATTCTGACTTTTTCTCTTCCTACCCAGTGATGCTAGCCAGTTACTTGACCTGTGTTGTTGTTGTTGTTTAACTGCCTCATCCTCAGGTTGGAAGAAATATTATTGTATACATCATATGGCTATGTTGAGCATTAAGCAATGTAAAATGTTTTGCTGTTGCTATTATGAGGCAATAAATGAAGTCCTCCAGGTCCATGATATGTATAAAAATGTTTAAAACTGCGTTTTGCCTCAATCTAGTCTCATATAATGAGGAGCAATGGAGAAAAACAAGTCAACTATTCCATGGCCATGAATTCAATCCATTGGGAGAACTGGCGGAGCACATTAAGAATACATCAGCTGTGGCAAAAATAAGTCAACATTGTTTGTAGAAGGCCTGTGATGTCTGAATTACCAGCTGTCTGGAAAAAGGAGAACATAGCTTCCTTTTTTTTGTTCAATGCAATCTGCTAGCCAGCTGGCATCAGGGAAAGGGGAAGGGAAGTCATGTTCGTTGAGCGTCTATTTTGTGCCAAGTGCATTGTTTTTGTGTAGGTTGTTTCATAGGCTCCTCCATACTTGATGGTAGGATGCTATCAATACTTCTGAGTTCCAGAAGGAAAACTGAGGTTAAGAGAAGTGAAATAACTTGGTCAAGAACCCATAGTTAGTAAATATGATCTGACTCCAAGATCAGCCAGGTCATACTGTTGACTACTCTTGACAATGTCAAATGTACTTACTATGGACTAGTTGGAGTTAGCAGGAAAAAATGGAAATTTCATATTAAGAAATATCAAATTCCCTGTGAAGATAGTTAAAATTTCCCTAATCAACGAACTTTTTTTATAAATGGCATCTAGTGTCTTTGTGTCCCCCAACAATGATTTACTCAAAAGTGTCTTGTGTCATTTATTTCTATTTTTGTGCTCTACCTTTATAACTTTTTGCATTTTTTTCTTCTTATTACTGAGGTAATAATGGAAAGGGCAATTATGGAAGCAAATAATATTATGTAATTAAGTGAAAGTAAATATTTGAAAAAGATTTAAGTCCATAGGGTTAGAAGTAGACTAGACTATTTTTCTGTAAGTATCTATAAGAACTGAGCTCATGGAAGGTAATAAGTATGTTGTTCTGGATAGAATATACAAGTTACTCTTAGAATTTTTATGACTGCCATTAATTTTTAACAGATTACATTGAGGGCACAATAATATCTTAAATGTAGGTTTAAATGTAGGCTGCCATTAAAATACCAAGATCATTAGGCAGATAGTTCTTAGATCGACTCTGTGTCTAATAACATGATAATAGATTAAAAATGAAGATTGAACCGTGAGTCAGGAGACCTGCATGTAGTTAGACATCTTCTGGTAATCTCTGAGTTTTAGAAGCCTCTTGGTTTCTTGGTAACTTATTTTCTTCACCTAAAAACAGGGTGGACTAAATTATATTATATGTATTGGAACAGTCTGACTATTTTGTGAATCCAATTTAAATTTGAGAGAATAGTACTAGGTACTTTGATGGAGAGAGTAATATTATAATATTATAGTGATTTTAATTAATATCACTGGCTTATCTTGAAAAGGATAATGAAGTAATAAATCAATAAGCTATTTATCTGCAGCTACTCTTGTTGCATTCTAGATCCATATATATTAAGACCTATTATTAATGTGGTTATTTATAAGATGTTATCAATGATGCTATAGAAGTAAGAAACACATTTTCTCTTTGCTAAACTGTTCTCAGGATTTGAAGAAATCAGAAGTGATTCCATGAGTCTGAGTCATTCCATTATTTGATATGTAGTTTGTACCAGGAGAACAAAAAGCTTCAAAATATTAACTCCAACATTTGCTTTTCTCTTGTTTGGAAAAGAAAGGACAACAGCAGGAACAGCAGTGATAACTCCAACATTTGCTTTTCTCTTGTTTGGAAAAGAAAGGACAACAGCAGGAACAGCAGTGATAATAGTATAACAACAAATTGTTTTGTGCTTATAGTATATAGGGCATTATTCCAAATGCTTTCTGTATGCAAACTCTATAATCAGTATGACAGCCCAGGAGTTGTGCTATATTATTCCCCATGATAAAAGATAAGGAAAGATTAAGCAGCTGGGAAGTAGCAGAGCTAGTATTCAAACTCAAGATGCAAGTAACAGGAGATGTAAAGGGGGCTCACGATAGGAAAATTTGATAACTCATTCAGAATTTTGAACTTTAAGCTTTTGACTCATCCATTGCAGTTAGGAAGGCAGGTTGTGGTTTTTAATCATTGAATAATGTTCACTTTCTTCAACTAATAAGATAATCCAGTATAAACCAAAGAATGCAAATAATGCTTGACCACTAATTCCAACTGATAAAATTAATCTGAATTTAGAGATTGGTATGTAAGAAAAATGGGAAAAGAAATTTAAAGTTTTTATAAATAAACTTTAGATTCTAAAGTAAATTCTCACAAATATAAATTTGCATATATTCATGGGCAGATATTTTATGGAGAATTTGTTCATTCAAAACTAAACTTTTCTCATGAACTAAAATTTTTGTGCGGTGTTCATTAATTTTGGAAGGAAAGTTAGTTTAACATCCTTTACTCTGTAGAATTAATAGTGAGACATTATAGCTAATTGGCATGGATTAAGGTGTTATTAGAGAAAAAATATTCAACTCTTCTTAGAATGAAATGTTGTTTTCAGGATAAAAATTGTTCTACATTGATTTGTGTTCTAAGAGTGAAAATAAGTTCTGTATGTGTGTGCAAGTGCATGTGTTTGTACAAGTGTGTGTGCACAGTGGAGCAGGGGTTGTGTGTGTACTGATACCAGTTTTATAAAAAGAGCCAAACAGTCCACTTTTATTAGGGTGACAGCTATATTGAACCTAGCACATTAAGGTGTGCTACGGAGATGGGGGTGGGTAATTTGTGTAAAAATAGATGGAGTTGGTCTATTATAGATTTGGTCTTCAAATCACTTCATTTATACTTAAGGCGTATTGTTTTAACAGCACTTCATATCTAAAAAATGTCTAAGTACATGGTTGTATGAAGTTGAGAGGACTGCAATAAGAAAGTAAAAGCTACTTCAAATTATATTTTACCATGGGGAAATACAATTTTGTCAAAATAAAGGGTGCACTAAAATATCTGAGAAAGCCATTTATTTACAGAAAAATAAAAATTAGTAATATGTTGGGAATTTAAGTCATCGACCACATAATAAAATATTTTAAAACCATTGGCTATATGATTTTATTTCCTTTCACAATATATTATAGATATTGACATTGATGAGGAATGTGCATTGAAGTATATTTTATTACAGCTGACGTATAAAATTTTATCACTGGGCCATTTTTTCAGTAAATATAGAATAATTGAATGGAACGTATTATGCAAAGAGCCCTAAAATAAAATAACTGCAAACCTAAACATGGATTTTTTTAAAATTTTGATTGCTCCTGCAAATGTACAAATGGATCCTAATTGTTTCGTTTCCTCATGTAAAGAAATTAATAAATAAATGAGATAGCAACTGCTCCTCCCTGAATAGATTATTCAGCAAGTCTTTATTGAAGTTGCTGTTAGTAGTAGTATTAGTAAAATTTATACAAAATTATGTAGTAGAAAAATGTTATATAATAGATTTAGGAATTTTGAAGGAAGAGAACTTAATGGGCAAAGATTGGCAGAAGATGCTGGGGAGATACAGACTTTCCATAGAATCTTTTAGCAGAGGCTTGGTCTGGGACTGGACTCCTCACTATTGCATCTTCAGCACACAGCCCCGTACCCAGCACAGTAATACAGTGTAATTGGTTTAATGCATGAAGAAAACTTCTTCCCTAAAATTACGAAATGTTAGTTTAAGCTGCTTTTTAATGGTGTTTTAAGACTAGGAAATTGAATCAAAATATCTTAACCTTTGTCCTTTTTTCTATTCCGTAGTTGTTATCAGCAGTTCATGCTCAAATGCATGCACACATATCATAAACATCATTTTTTTAATAACCGAGAAGTTAATCCTATAAAGGAGTAGATCATAGGATATTTTTACACTTTTCCAAAATACTGATTTTAATGTGTCCCAGAAAAATCACAATGACTGTTATACTTTCTGTTTTAGACAATTTTCTTGGCTGTTGATGTCTAGATATTTTTTACAGTATAATGAGATATTTGGTGTACTTTATAATTCTGAGTTTTGTTATTCAAATTTGGGCCCAAATGCGAGTATGTGGAAATGATGGTAACTACGTAAATCTTTGGGGAGAAGGGAGTGTTACAGAAATATATATCGGGGGTATCAGAGGTTGGGAATTGGATGGGGGTTAGCGGAACTAATGACCAGTTTAATCCTCTCAAATGTCCAATTGCATGGCAACAATTTGTCTAATGTATCATTGACTAAAAAATGTTGGCAAATGCAAGTCTGGTATCAGTTTTACCTGTATTGTTTTATACTTTATAGTATTTAGCATTCCCAACTTTCACCTTACCATGTGAGAAACATTTGTGTTACTATGGACAATATATTTTTTCCTTTATTTCTGGGCATTAAAGGGAGCACTTTTCAGACATTTTCAGAGAAATTTTTTATTTTAAATTGAAACCATTATTTCATTCAACCTCTACAACTACTCTATTACACACACAAATGTTCTGTTACGTCGTTTACTTAAAGTTATGTCTTTTACTTAAAGTTGCTATTGCCCTCATTTTGGGGCCAACATTAATTAAGCAGCTTGCTCAAAGTCTTGTAACTAGTAAGTGACAGAGCCCCATTCTCATTCGAATATGTCTTACTCCCAAACTATAGATACATTAATAGTGTATATATGTGCACATATTTAAATACAACATGTGTATTTTCTTCCCTGGAATTTTTCTTAGTATTTTATACTTCCGTTCCTTTGCAGTGACAGGGTTGCAGACACATAAAACACAGCAGTGTTCCAATCAGCACCCAGTCACTCTAGGAGAAGTAATCATGCAAATGTCTATGCTAAATAAGTAACAAATTCTGAATCATTCAATGGAAGCACCCAATAATGTTAAAAGTTTTATTAAAAATTAAATAGGACCCTGCGCCTGTGGCTCAGTGGCAGAATTGTCTCTTGCTGTGCTGGAGACCTGGGTTTGATTCCCGGAGCCTGCTCATGCCAAAAAAAAAAAAAAAAAAAAAAATTAAGCAAATGATAGTTTTCATTGGTAAGTATTTGGAGAATTAGGATAGGACTAATTTTCTTCTAAATAATAAATATTTCAAAGCCATTAGAGAATCTATTGAAAGCTTATTTAACTATCAAGATGATACAAAGATTTATTGGTGAATAAGCTTTTTAAAGTAAAAGATATGAGCTTTTGATCTTTGTATTATCGTTTCATTTTTATCCAATTGCTACTCACTGACACTGGTAGAAGGCACAAAAAAAAGAAAAATAGTCTCCTTCCCACAAATACCTGCATGTAAGGGATTGAGAAGCCAAGAATTTCACAACCATACATCAGGATTTTGATTAATGAAACTTTTTGTTAAGAGGGACTCCTTTAATATTTTACCTAGACTGCTGCTGTAAAATTTCAGACCATGCAACATAAAGCACCTACTATCCATCATTAGGATTAGGGAAGTGCTTTTCTGAAGTCAACATTTGTATTTCTATTGGAATAACTATAAAATGATCAATTAACTTCCATGTAATGATAATGGGCTCATTTTCAGACATTGCAATGTGATTATAAACAAACTTTCAATCAACACTGTTATCTTGGATAAAGGTACTTTGTCAGAATTCCAATACTGCTTTCATCACCATGCCAGGGGATTCTAAGAAATTGATTTGGGTCTTTTAATTAAGAAAGATAATAAGAAACAGAGTCAGAAAAGTTTGATTTCTGAAATATAGTTAAGTAGTATGTTATCCTTCAGTTATGGAAACACCATTAGAACTAGCCATTATTTATATTCCAGAAAAGGTATCAAAGGAAGACCTACAATGATTTAACCACCAGTCGATAGTTCATCTCTGGCAAAAGGCTAGAAAATAATTCATCCAAAACAATCTTAGGTTTGTACATTCTTATCCAGAAATCTCGGGTGCCAACTGTTGTAGAAACAAAGGAAGAGAACTTTCTGAGCACATAGCTTTATGGATTATGTTGATAAATTCTGGATAGCAGATTTCTTCTAAATATTTCTGTAGTGCATGTAAAACATTCTAATGAGTAAATTTATATAATAATATAATAATTCAGAATCTAGATTTTCCTCTCAACTTGAACTGGCAATGAATAAGGGTTAAGGTATCACCTGATTTTTTAACCCCTAGGAAAATTACTTGATTCCTGCTTTCATCCATTTCACAAATATTTGTTGATATGTGTTATATGACAAGAACTTTTCTGGACACTGAGAATGTAACAGGGAATTAAACAGCCAAAATTATTGCACTCAATGATATTACATTAGAGATAAAGAAGACATATGCTAATAATGTATGTATAAATACTGCTCAATTTAGAAACATAAACTATGCCAGGCAGTAAGGGCCATAAAAAAGATGCAATTACAGCACAGTAAAGGGAAATAGAAAAGAATGGATGGAGCACGGCACTACATTATATAGAATGGTCAAGCAGACCTCTCTGAGGAGGTAAATATTGAGCCAAGTCCTAAGGAAGCCAGCTGTGTGAAAAGCTTTCCAGGTAGAGAAACAGAAAACGTGAAGGATCCGACGTGGGAGTATATGGATCCTTCACTGCTCGAGGGACTTCAAAGGGACCAGTTTGACAGGAAAGAGTGAGTAAGAGAAAGAGTAGGGGGGATGGGTGAGAACAAAGGTTAGGTTTCACTAATAATCCTCACTGCCTAAACATTTGATCATCTGTTTGTCCACAGCATTAGCGATTAGGGGTCAGGATCTGGTGGTATGTGGAAGGTAACGCTGCCAAAGAGATAGACAATCACTTGTCCCACATCTTGCCCATTTAGCAGTGTAATGAGTACAAATGCTGCAAGAGAATTATGTTCATTTTTCAAATGAAGACATTTTACATACACCTGAGTCCAGGGGTGTGTTACGCAAGATTACACACCTAGTAAATTTAGAGATGATAGTTTAAATTGTGTTCTATAATGTTATTCCCCATTATATGCACTATTTCTAGAGTAAAGCCAATTTCCAAGGTCCATTTCGGTACCAAAAATCATAAGCCTAGGGGTTAGCAAAATCAATGTCTACCAATTGTAAATTTGTTCATGTGAGATATAAAATAGCCAAATTATGTATTCACATAGTTTTTATATCATTACAGAAACCCTATCCATATTAATAAAAATCTCAAAGGCAATATATAATAATCAGCATTTTCAATATGTGACTGGTAGCATTTTGAACTTACGGAACTGAAGAATTAAAAAATTAATTTCCCTGGACAGAGCACTGAAATATAAGCAGTGTTTAGGCTCAAGAGCTTTTTAAGATAATGACTTTGGTATACTGTTCATCACTGTAAATTCACAGAAAGAAAGTGGTAAGGGGCAAATTTCTAGGAGAAGAAAATGGGTCAGTTGTTTCTGTGAAAATTGTTCCTTCTTCCCTTTTTCCTACTTTCCCTGGTCCCATCCTTTCCAAACTTATCTATAAATTTAAGTTATTGGAACATGTTATTTCTAAATCTCTAAGTCTCCTTCAAAATTCCCCTTCTTGCTCCTTTCGTTTCTTCGCTTTTCATTAGCCTGAGAAGCCCAGAAGCCTCAGTTTAGTGACTGCTCCTTACATCAGGGCTAAAGTGGAACTGTTGCTCATTCTGAGCCAGCGAGTGAGCTCAGACATCTTGTATGCTCTTGATCCCTGGAATGCTGCCACTGGGAATGGTATTTTCAGGGATGACTTCAGAATATGGGAAATGGATACTTAACCATGCTCGTCATTATTTCCAACATCTTTCAGGCTGCATTTCCAAGAGCATTGGGGAAAAAAAAAAAAAAAGACAAAAACCTTTGCAGCCTTATAGACTCAAGTTGTCTTAAGAACTAGGTAGTATTTATAGAAAACTTATACGTTTCAAAGTCCTGATTTTAGATCCCCTTTATGCTAACTTTCTTTTTTGTTCTTATGAAGTCAGTACGTGATTGGCCATGTGTCATCTAGTTTTGTGCGACCTGTTGTCAAGCCTTCTATCCTTGGTCTTGAAGCCTGCAAATAACTAACATTGATGGAGTGTTTCCCATTTTGCATTATCTCATTTAATAGTCACAGCAATCCTGAGAGTTGGCTGGTATCACACGTTTTACAAATGAGTTTAAGTTACTTGCCCATGATTGTCAGGCAATATTTGTGTGCGCATGTGCATATTTGAGAAAGTGAGAGATCCAGATAAAAGACAAAGTTCTTTCTGTCTCTAAGTTCAGGGTTTCCTCCCTTAAACCACATAAAACCCACATCTGAAATGTTGAAACCAAACAGAACTGGGATACATGGGAAAAAATAGACAATGAGAATGACCAAATATAGGACCAGTATGTCCAAGCTTAATATCACAGAGAGTCTAATGGTTTATCTATTAAGAATCTGAGACTTCCACTATGTTTAAATTCAATTTAGACAATCAAGATGTTGAGAAGTTCCTGATTCCCTTAAACCAGCTTCAGAGTTGACCACTAGATATGACATACAGTCCATAATTTAAAATCAAAATTTAATACCATTGATCACATTTTGTGCTACTATGAATAAAGCTGCTATGAATTTTCATGTACAGCTCATTTCTGTGGATTTCTGTTTACTTTTCTCTTGATAAAATTACCTAGGACTGAAATAGTTGAAAAATTTGTTTCATGCATGTTTAACTTTATGAGAAACTGGCTAACTGCTTTCCAAATTATTTGTACCATTTTATATTCCTACCAGGAGTGTATGAGAGTTCCAGGTGCTTGTAGCAGTTGATAATGTCAGTCTTTTAAAATGTTAGCTATTTTAATGGATGCATAGTGCTACTGCCTGGTGGATTTAATTTGTATTTCTCTGATGATTGATAATATTGAGTATCTATTTATGTACTTATTGGCCATTCATATATCATCTTTTGTCAAGTATCTATTCAAATACTTTGTCCATTTATTTTGAGGTTTTTTTTTTTGCATGAGCAGGCACTAGGAATTGAATACGGGTCTCTGGCATATTTTAAGAGGTTTATCTTCTTACTATTGAGTTATAAGAATTCTCTATATATACTGGGTAGAAACCATTGCCAGATATATGTATGTATTGTGACTTTCTTCTTCCAATGTAAGGCTTGCCTTCTTGTTTATTTAACTGTGTCTTTCCTAGAATAAAATACTAATTTTTGATGTGGTCTAACTGTCAATATATCTGTGTATTAGATGAGATTAAAATTCACTAAAATTGAAAGTTAGTGCCATTTACTAGAAAAAAAATGTGTCACTACAGAATTATTTCATTTGGAGAAAAATGTATAGATCTGCAGAGATTTAAGTCTGAGAGAACATGCACTAAATTACAGTTAAAACGGTGATGAAAATCTGATTTTTCTTTAGTTTTGATTTTCAACACTTTCTTGTTTTCTCCAATGAACATGCTTCTGTAATAATGTAAAAGCTGTTCCTTTAAAACAAATTATGCAAATAAGAAGTTAAAGGACTGTTCTCATTCTTCCCTTTTAATCCTACCCTTAGTGGTAAATTCTAGTAGCATTTGTAACTATTCATACACACATAACGAAAAAAATATCATTTACTCTACGTTTTTTCTGCTATTCACTTTTTTTTTTTCACTGAATATGTCATAGACATCTCAAGGTTGTAGATAAACCAAAATTCATTAATTATTTCTCCTTTAAAGGATACAGCAGTTGTTTCCGTTTTTGTTTTTTATATCATAAGCAACGGCTCAAGAAGTATTTTTAAATGTATACGCTGGATAATTCAACATTCAACAAGTGTTTATTGAACATTGATGCCTGGCTCTGTTCAAACATGGAGGATGAAGGAAGGAGCAAAACAGCCTCTGCTCTTCAGGAACCTAACAGTACAGAGTAGTGAGCAAAGCTACTGGCGAGAAACCTCCTTGATGTTTCAAGACTGTAAGGAAGGCAGAATAAAAGTGCTGTCATTAACATTTATTTACCTTTTACCAACTACAAGAGTAAAAAAAAAAAAAGCTTTTCCTGAATACGAATGTAAATGAAAAATGTAGTATATGAAATTATTAGTATAAGAGTGTCTGAATAGTCTGCTCTCAGAAAACAGGAATGCCTATATTCTATTGCTTATGGTTACTTTCTGAATAAGAAAATATCAGTTATAAATTCAAATTAATCATTGAGATACATTATTTTATTATATATATAATTTCAATTCCCAGAGCCTACCCATGCCAAGAAAAAAAAAAAGGAAAATATTATATACATATTGGTTGCCCAGGATCCTTTGTCTCTCCTTTATAATTCTTTGATTTCCTGCTCAGAAATGATCTCTGTACAGTGTTGGTGGTAGGAAAATTATAAGCTTATGCCTTCTCTTAAGGAAGTCACAGATCCTCACTCCCTCAGCTGAAAAAAGACAGAGCATACCTAGGCATGCTGCTTTATGTTGATCAATTGGGTGTTCTCTTCCAGTTGTAAGATACACCAGTATAGGGAGAAGTGATTGGAAGCTACAGTTCAAAAATAGTAACAGAGGAAGAAATAGAATCAGTAGCCTAAGTATGAGTACAAGCCATTGACTTCTGTGCCTCTGAATTCCTGCCTTTTATTTTAATTTAATTATTTTTCTAGTAATTTTGAAGTCTAATTCCTCAGCCTCCCATTGATTCTGAACCCATGGCGTATTAAAAAACAATCTCCTTTTGCTGAATTGGCCATTTTTACATTTGTTTTTTGCCTATAGTTAAAAATTGTAAACAAGACAAATTTGACTTTAAAATTTTTCAACATCTACTGCAAAATAATTCCTTCTTTATCACAAGAGTTGTGGGAATACAGAATAAATAGAACAGACACTTGCTTTCCTTCAATTAGTCATTCATTTAAAATTCAAGAAATATTTATTAAATGTCCATTTTATGGGAAGCACTGTACTAAGCTTTGGGCAGCAAGGAAGACAATTCTAATTGTGAAACCAGAGCAAACAAGGCAAGAGGGATTCCTTAGCTGGTGCTCAAAGCCCCTGAATTCATGTTATTTGCCCAATGCATACATGTGGCATTTTTACTTATTTGGCATTCCTTTACTATTCAGTTAAGCCATTTTATTATACTGAGTCACATTTTCCAGCATTTCTTTTGTAATTTCTCACTTTTTCAATAACAAGCCACCAGTAAATGATGCCTGGTAGTAATGTGATGTGTTTGTTTGTTCTCTCCCTTTGCAGCTGTAGCATTTGCCTGAAACAAATAAGTGCTTTGTGCAGCTAAGCTGTGTTCATGTGGAGGGAATTCAATGTATTAAAACATAGTGTTTCATGAAAATATTAAAATAAAATATGATCTAATATGCCATAGCTCCTAAATTGATTGAAACCCAGAAATATAACTGGCTTTGCATCTGTGGGTAGGGTTTAAGATGTGAAAGTAAGGAAGAGAAGGAATTAACCAGGTAGAGGTAAAGAAAAGGAAACAGATGGCATTCCAGGTAGAAGGAAAACGTCTGTAGAAATAGAAGTGGCACAATTCCTTATTGACATGGAAGGGACTGAAAGGCTTATTTTACCTTTGCATCTGGAAAAAATAAAAATAAAAGAGTCTAGAGAGGTGTGGAGCTGCCAGATACTGAAGAATTGTTCACACCAATCTAAGTAGTTTGGAACTTGGGGGAAAAAAGACTTGAGTCTCAAATACATCCAAACAATGCATATAACCTTATCCTCCTGCCATCATTTGCTCTTAGGTCTTAGGCAAAACCCTTGCCCCTATTTCACAAATGGCTGTAGGCCTTTGGTGAGCATTAAAGCATAGTTTTTTCTGTGGTCATTGAGAAAAAAGTGAGAGGTAGAGACCTGACACCCGCTTTATCCACACACATGTGCACACACACACACACACAAGATATGCTTTGGCTTGGTGCCCAGTTGGAGATTGAAACTGGTCCCCTACAAAAGGCATGTTCAGGTCCCAAACCCTGGCCCTGAGGGTCTGAACCCATTTGTAAATAGGACCAAAAAGATGGTATTAGTTAAAGTCTGCCCAAACCGAACGGGGGCTGAAGTCCTCGGAAGTAAGGAAATTGGATGCAGCTAAAGTCACGGGGAGCAGCTAGAAGCTGGAAGTCAGCAGAATCCCTAAGAGAAAGGAGAAGACCATGCCACATGCATTGCCATGTGAGGGAAAAGCCAAAAGAATCTCAAGGATTGTGACCCCTGGCAAAACAAACCTTATAGCCTCTGAAACTGTAAGCCAATAAATTCCTCTTGTTAAGCCAACTCATTGTATGGTATTTGTTTAAGCAGCACAGAAACTAAAATATGCCCTAATTGTGAACAGCTTGGTTTTCATGTACTGCAGACTCTGTTCCTCAACCATAAATACTGAGAATTGGACATTTCTTTGGCCATCCCTTACAAGTTATTTTATAAACTTTTAACATCGGAATCTTAAAGAGATCTACTTAAGGAACTTATAAGAATTGTTCATTTATAAAACAAAGAAAATGATGATGGCATTAACATATAATCTGGGCAAATAAAAATAAAAGTCCTTGGCGAGTGCCAGCATGTTTTAGTAATAAGCACCAACAGTTTAAATACACAATGAACTTTTCAGTCCAACTGATGGAATATGCTCTCTTCTAATGAAGAAATATAATTCTACATACTTTTTTGTTCTCTTCAGTTTTTCAGTATGAAATTTAGATCTGAGTATCTTTGTAGACCTATGCTAGAAGTGGGATTATAGTGACAATTGAGGTTTCAGGACCATCACCACATATTTCTAAATTTTCCAGAATATGGGCTTATATGTACAGGAGCATGGGCTATTTTTATTGCCGTAGGTTCTCACAGCTTCGTTTGGTCCCAAGTTCTAAGTTTCAGCTTCACCTAAGGGCCTAAGCCTACTGATGAGGTAATCCTTGAAATCATCAGGAGGAGATTGAAACAGATGACAGCTCTTTTTTTTTAATACTTATTAGAAAATTTGTGAGTTTACAAAAAAAATGTATAAAATAGAGGATTCCCATATACTACCACACTACCAATGCCTTGCATTGGTATGGACATTTGTAAATATTTATCATAGCACTTTTTAAAAACTTGTATTTTTTAACAGTAGTTACCTTTTTACAATTAATGAAAGATTATTAAAATGGTTCTATCATCCATTATTTATAGTAGTGTTCTTTTTCCTAGATACCACCCTATTATTACCACCTTGTATTAATATCATACATTTTTATAATTCAGGAGAGAACATTCTAATAGTTGTATTATTCACTCTAGTCCATCATCTCCATTAGGGTCCACTGTTTCATCTTTTAATTTTTATTCTCATAATATATACATCCTAAAGTTTCCTATTTTAACCACATTCACCTACACAGTTCAGCATCTGTTATTACACTCACCGCAATGTGCTACCATCACCAACATCTTTTTCCAAGCCTTTTCTATCAGTGTAAATAGAAATTTTGGACAAGTTAAACAGCAACTCCCCACTCTTTAACCTCAGTCTATCTTCTGATTGCCCATATTCTGGATTCTAATTCCATGCGTTTGCTTATTATAATTAGTTCAAAACAATAAAATCATATAATATTTGTCCTTTTGTATCTAGTTTCTTTCACTCAGCATAATGTCTTTAAGGTTGATCCATGCTATCACATGCATTAGGACTTCATTTTTTACAGCTGAATAATATTCCATCATATGTTTATATAATATTTTGTTTATCCATTCATTGGTTAATGGATACTTGCATTGCTTCCATCATTTGACAATTGTGAATAATGCTGCTAGGAACACTGATGTGTAAATATCTGTTCATGTCTCTCCTTTCAGTTCTTCTGAGTATATACCTAGTAGCTGAATTGCCAGACCAAATGGTAATTCAATACTTAACTTCCTGAGGAACCTCAGAACTGTCATCCCCACAGGCACTGCACCATGTTATATTTCCACCATCAATCAATGAGTGTTCTATTTCTCCAACACTCATAGTTTTCTGTTTTTTAAATAGGGACCATTCTGATAGGTTTCATTGTGGGTTTGATTTGCATTTCCCTAGTAACTACTGATGTTGAGCATCTTTTCATGTGCTTTTTAGCCATTTGTATTTTTTCTCTGGAGAAATGTCTATTCAAGCCTTTTGTCCATTTTTGAATTGTTTGCCTTTTTATTGTTGAGTGGTATGATTTCTTTATATATTCTGGATGCTAAACTTTCATCAGAGTGTGGTTTTCAAATATTTTATCCCATTGAGTAGGTTGCCTTTTCATATTTGTAATAAAGTCCTTTGATGCACAAAGGTTTTCAATTTTGAGATGATGCTATGTATCTTTTTTTTTTTTATCTCATTGCTTGGTTTTTTTTGATATAAGTCTAAGAAGGCACTGTCTACCACAAGATCTTGAAAATGCTTCCTTATATTTTCTACTAGGAGTTTTATATTCCTGGTCTTTATATTTAGGTCTTTGATCCTTTTGAGTTAAATGTTCTATATGGTGTAAGATAGGGGTACTCTTTCATTCTTGATATGGATATGCAGTTCTCCTAGAACCATTTGTGAAAGACGTTATTCTTTTCTAGTTAAGTAGACTTGGCAGGCTTGTCAAAAATCAATTGACCATAGATGTGATGGTCTATTTATGAATTCTCACTTTGATTCTATTGGCCAACAAATATATTCTTATTCAGTTCCATGCTCTTTTGACCACTATAGTAGCTTTGTAATATGTTTTAAAGTCAGGGAGTGGGAGACCTACAATTTTGTTTTTCTTTTTCAAGATGTTTTTTGATATTTGGGGGCCCTTACTCTTCCAAATAAATTTGGTAATTAGTTTTTCCATTTCTGCAATGTAGACTATTGGAATTTTGCATGGGATTGCATTGACTTTGTGGATAAATTTAGGTAGAATTGGCATCTTAACAATATTTAGTCTTCCAATACATGAACACAGAATGCCCTTCCATTTAATTAGATCTTCTTTGATTTCTTTTAGCAATATTTTATAGTTTTCTGAAGATAGGATCTTTACATCCTTGGTTAAATTTATTCTTAGACATTTGATTCTTTTAGTTGCTATTGAAAATATATCTTTTTCTGGTTTTCCTCCTCAGATTTCTTATTATTAGTGTATAGAAACCCTGCTGATTTTGTGTGATCTTCTATCCTATCACTTTGTTGAGTGTGTTTATTAGCTCTAGT
Source organism: Tamandua tetradactyla (assembly GCF_023851605.1). Taxonomy (NCBI): domain Eukaryota; kingdom Metazoa; phylum Chordata; class Mammalia; order Pilosa; family Myrmecophagidae; genus Tamandua; species Tamandua tetradactyla. The sequence goes on along the minus strand of NC_135350.1, from coordinate 41,350,104 downwards.
GGCTTTCTTGTAGAATTGTGGGGTATATCTGTACATAGGTTTTCAATTTGCAATAGTGATATTTGCATCCTTTCCAATTTGGACACCTTGTATTTATTTTTCTTGCCTAACTACTCTGGCTAAAACTTCTAGCATAATGTTGAATAACAGTGGTAACAATAAGCATCCTTATCTTTTACCATATCTTACAGAGAAAGTTTCCAGTCTTTCACCACTGAATATACTGTTAGCTGTGGATTTTCTGTATATGTCCTATATTATGTTGATGGAGTGTCCTTCAATGCTTGTTTTTCACAGGGTTTTTACCAAGAAAGGATGTTGGATTTTGTCACATGCCTTTTCTGTTGATCAAGATGATCAATGTGGTTTTTCCCCTTCGTATTGTTAATGTGATGTATTAACTTAATTGATTTTCTTGTGTTGAATCAACCTTTCACACCTGGAATGAAACCCACTTGATCATGGTATATAATTGCTTTAATTTGCTGTTGGATTTGGTTTGCAAGTAGTTTGTTGAAGAAGTTTACATCTATATTTGTGAGAGAAATTGGCCTGTAGTTTTCTTTTCTTGTAGTATCTTTATCTGGCTTTCATATTATGGTGATGTTGATCTCATAGAACGAGTAAGGTAGTGTTCCTCCTCTTCAATTTTTTGGAAGAGTTTGAGCAGAATTGGTATGAATTCTTCCTGGAATTATTGGTGAATCTATCTGGTCCTGTATGTTTCTTTCTTGGGAGATTTTTGATGACTGATTCAATCTCTTTCATTGTAATTGGCCTGTTGAGGTCTTTTTTTTTTTTTTACAGTCAGTGTAGGCTTTTAATATGTTTCTATGAATTTGTCCATTTCATCTAAGTTGGCCAATTTGTTGGCATACAGTTATTCATAATATCCTTTTATGATCCTTTTTTATTATCCACTGATTTTTTAAGACAGCATTGTTTAACTTCTATATATTTGTGAATTTTGGTCCTCCACCTGTTGTTGATTTCCAGCTTCATTCCACTATGGTCGTTGAAAGTGCTTTGTATATTTCAAATTTATTTAGATTTGTTTTGTGACCCAATATTTGGTCTATCCTGGGAATGATCCATGTGCACTTGAGAAGTATGTATATCCTTCTGTTTTGGGGTGTGATGTTCTATATATGTCTGTTAGGTCTAGTTAATTTATCATTTTATTCAAGAGCTCTGTTTCCTATTGATCATCTTTCCAGATGTTCTATAATGATAATGATGTACTGAAGTCTCCAGCTATTATTGTAGAGAGATTTATTTCTCCCTTCAGTTTTGCCAGTGTTTGCTCCCTGGGGAACACTGGTTAGGTACATAAATATTTGTGATTGTTATTTCTTCTAAATGAATTACCCCTTTTGTAAATATATAGAGTCCTTCTTTGTCTCTTACAACAATTTTGCATTTAAAGTCTATTTTGTCCAATATTAGAATAGCTACTCCAGTTCTTTTTTGGTTATGTTTTCATGGAATATCTTTTTTTCAACCTTTCACTTTCCACCTCTTTGTGCCTTTGGGTCTAAAGTGTGTCTCTTGTAAACAGCATATATTTGGATCATATTTATTTATCCATTCTGTCAATCTGTGCCTTTTGATTGGGGAGTTTAATCTGCTAACATTCAATGATAATATTGTAAAGGCAATACTTACTCCAGCCATTTTATCCTTTGATTGTTATATGCCATATCTTTTTTTTCTCTCTTTTTACCCTTTTATTTACCCTTACTGATAATCTGCATTTCTTCATTCTATATCAAGCCTCTTCCTTTGTCTTTTCCTCTCAGCCTGCAGAACTCCCTTTAGATTTCTTATGGAGCAGGTCTCATAGTGATACTTCTCTCAGTTTCTGTTTATGTGTAAATATTTTAAACTCTCATTTTTGAAGGACAGTTTTGCTGGATAAAGAATTTTCAAGTTGGCTGTTTTTCACTTTCATTGCCTTAAATATATCACACCACTCTCTTCTCAACTCCATGATTTCTGTTGAAAAATTGGCACTTAGTCTTACTGTGGATCCCTTCACTTTGCTTTTCTCCTGCTGCTTTCATAATTCTCTCTTTATCTTTAGCATTTTACATTCTGATTAGTATGTGTCTTGGAGTAGGTCTATTAGGTTTTATTTTGTTTGGAGTACATTGCACTTCTTGGACATGTATGTTTATGTTTTTCATAAGAGCCAGAAATTTTTGCAACATTATTTCCTCAAATATTCTTTCTTTCCCTTTCTTTTCTCTTTTCCTTCTGAGATACCATGCTTCATGATATTATTCAGATTCCTAAGACTTTGCTCCATTTTTTCCTACCCTTTTCTGTATCAGTTCTTCTTTTTATAAGATTTCAATTGTTCTGTCTTCTAGTTCACAGATTCTTTCTTCTACATTATCAAATCTGATGTTGTTTGCCTCTAGTATATTTTAATCTCCTATTTTATGCCTGTCATCCCCATAATTTCTGTTATATTTCTTTTTATAGTCTCAAATTCTTCTTTATGCCCACATAGGATCTTATTATTATCTTTTATCTCTTTAGACATATTTTCCTTCATCTCCTTGAACTGATTTGGGAGATTTGTTTAAGCATCTTTGATTAGTTCCACATTGTATCTCTTCAGATATTTTAATTTGATTACTTGATTAGGTCATGTCATCCTGTTTTTTAGTATGACTTGTAGTTTTTTGCTGATGTCTAGGCATCTGATTATCTTGATGATTTTACTCTGAAGGTCAGTTGTCTTATCTCCCAGCCAAAACAGAGCCAGGGACCTAGGAAGCAGTTACCATTTAGCTCCAAAGTGCCCTCGGGGTATGGATCAAGAAGAATGCCACTAACTTCTTTGATGGCTTCCCAAAGCTGAGCTTTTCTGGTCTGCCCAGCAACCTGATCCCTATAGCCATCAGGAGACACTGCATCTTTAAATCTCCACTACCTCCACCCATGACAGAGGAAGGGATAAAACAATGGCTGCCAACACCTTTGTTCAGGGTGGATTGAAACTATAGCTCACAGCCAGGACCCAGTGATCCAAATTTGCTAATCAAAGCCATGGTCAGTGTTCAGCCATGCTCACCCCTGTTCTTGGGGAAGAGGATTTTTATGTCCCTTTTTGACAACAGCAGCCAGCCAAGGATTGGATCCCAAGGTGGCCCATGATGAGAGGGGGGGATGGGTGCTGGCAGCTGCTGCAGGGAGAGAACTACTCACTGTTCTTTACCATTCTCCATTGGCTTCTTCCTCCCACTCCTCCCTGTGTGCTGTATTCTTTTGGTCTCCAGAACCCAGAGAAGTTGTTCAGACAGTCCCTACCTGTTTGATAGGTGCTTTGGTAGAAGGAATAGCTCCTGAAGCTCGCTACTCTGTCATCTTCCCCAGAAGTCTCTCTAGCTCTTCCTTTTGAACCTCCTTCGTTATCTTTTAGTCTCAGGCTTAGTGTTTGTTCTTCACCACCACTTCAAAGTGGCAAATCTAAGTTTTAGAGCTTAAAATCAAAAAAAAAAAAATTCAAGCATTCTTCCATGTTATAAAACCTGAGATTAACAGGGCAAACTTTTTGCTAAGGATGGTGCCCTAAGCAGCCTTTAATATTTAATGCTACTATTAAAGATGTATTGATCTGGGAGTGAACAATAAATTATATAAACACCCAGCAGCTCAAGTCAAATGAATCAGAGCAATTGATTTTTCTTTTTAAACATGAGCTTGCCATGAGCAGTATTTTAATATGACAAAAACAGGGCCAAGAAACTTAGACTTAGGATGAATGAGGCATGGAAGATGAATTACAGGACAAGGTACTATTTATGGAGAATATAAAAAGCAAGTGTGGGAGAAGGTGGTAGGAAACAGGGTGACTTATTGAAATATGGCGCCTTGTGAGGGCGCATTGATATATGGTCTAGAGTAAACATAGAAGATGCCAAGGAAGAACAGCAATTTACGGAGATCTTCTCTCCAAAGGCCAAATATTAAGGACATAGGCTATTTTTGTGACATCTCTTTATTATGGCTTAATATTAAACCTGTCAGCCTGCTTAGCCAGGGACAACCCTTCAACCCATTTATTGCATGATGTGCTATATGTTAGAACCATCAGCATAATAGTTCAGAATTTATATAGCTTGCACATGAAACCCAAAGCTAGCTTTGTATAGATGGCTTCACTTTGAATGAAGCACCAATTACTAAAGGAAAGTAGGCACTGGAGATAACTGAAGTTCCTGAGGACAGGGCAACTATAAAGTGATGAATGATCAGGAGATTTAATATTGTACTCTAGGTGCAGTACGAAATAATTTGTCAGTCACCAGCAGAATGAAGGTGTGTGTTATGAAAGGCAATTGCTGGCATTCATCTTATCTTTTTATTAGTTATTAAAATGAACCATGAGAGTCACACTTCCTACTCATCATATTTTGAAAGCACATTGCTTCTTATTATTTGTAAATCTTTCCTCACTGATATTTTGCATAAAATATCATGGGAGGAATGTGGTATGTGTAGTTCTGTTTTGCTCAGGCCCATTTTATCAGTATTTAATATCTATATTTTCTCAAACCCCTATAAAAATATATATTCTTATTCTGTGAGTGCATGCACAAACATAAGCTTGAACCTCTCCCACTTCACTAAATTATATTTCCTTTGTAAACAGGGCCTCAAAAAAGAACTAATTTCTTAAAGGCCAAATACTGTTTGAACAATATAACAGTAAGAATGCCAAAATTAAAACAAAACCACCTAGTACTTTTCCTTGTTCACCTGTCTCTGATGACTATATTTTCCCATTAGTTGCTTATTTTGTTGCACTTTTTTACAACATTTAAATTTCAGTGATCAGATTTAGAGATGGCCTGCTATGAAGCAGAACAGGAAAAGATTAAATAATATGCTATGTGATCTGTGTAACACATTTTGTTGTGCAGGTTTCCTTGGTCAAAACGTCAAATTAGCAGATATTAATCTTATACTCCAACATACCTTATTTCTATGCTGAAACTTCTCTGGCCCAGCAATCACCAATTTTGTCCTAAATTATTGTCTAAATTATTGTGTAGATTAGTGCCTGCCGTTCCAGAGAAAACAAAACATGAAGTAAGGCATGTGTGGTGTACATTTTGGGGTACATTGCCAGTATATACTGCATAGTTAGGGAAGAAAAGAAGAGTCTATGGTACACCAATTCTTTTTTGTTTTTATTTTTCTAATTTTATTTTATCCTTCTCTTCCTTTCTATTTCTGTGCCTACCAACTTTAGCCCCATTGTTCACCCATTCACACCATGATTATAGAAATGACGTTCTGAGAGCCCCATATCAGCAGAATGCTTTCCCAACCTCTGGACATTATACATGTATAGTTACATTTGCTTTAATAAGACACTTCCTTCATATGGCACTTCCCACTCCACATCTCTATCCTGTTACCCTTGGTTGCTCCCTATGGTTAAACTATTAATCTTGAATTTAAAGGTTCTCTCAATCTGACCCCTACTTATTTCTCCAACATTTTTTCTTTTAGTACATCCCTGCAAGAACAACTTTCCCCGGGGTGATTTCTTTCTCCATTTCCAAAGGCCTGGGCTGAGCTGCAAGTGCTGAGATGAGGAATGCCGAGCTGCTTAGACTGTGCTACATTGCGTTCTCTCATTTAAGCACAAGCCAATTAAGTCAAACGTCACTCATTGCAGCAGACACGCCTCCTAACCGACTGCAGATGTAATTGGCAACAGATGAGGTTCATGTACCATTGGCTTATGTCTGCAGCAACAAGATTAGGTATGCTCACCTGGCCAAGTTGACAACTGAATCTAACTAACACATGTCCACCCCTTGTCAACTTGGCAACTTCAAGCATCACCTTACACAGATGTAAAAAATTCTCTTCTTGCTGTGGACCTGTGAATCTCAAAACAAGTTGTCTAGTGCCAAGATGCAAAGGAGGATACTCACAGGATACAGATTTTCATTTCCATAGGGAGAAATTGGAAGAAACAAAACTTAACACTTTTTGCTCCAGAAGTAGGTCAACCCATAAGTGGGTGCCTCCCCTTTCTTCTTTAATTATCTAAGTTCTACTCTTCCTTGAATACTCAGCTAGAGTTTCATTTCTTCTATCAGTGCTAACCTCCTCTTTTGAATTCTATTGTAGCCCTCTCCTTTGTTGGGCAGGCTCAGATATGCAACATGAATACAATATGCATCTCAAACTTAACCTGTCCAAAATGTAACTCTTTGTATGCACTCCCCTACTACCACATGCTCTTTCACAGCCTTTCCTATCTCAATATGTGGCATCACCATTCCATGTAGTATTTCACAGAGTTCCATATTTCTTCATTCTTCATATTCAATTCTTTCACAGTTTCTATCAGTTCTACTCACAGAATCTATCAGTCTTTCTATTTTTCTTTATGTATTTTTTTGCTATCACTGCAGAACAATCCAGCAGCAATGGACAACTGCAAGTTTCAAAATGTCTTGCTCCCACTATAACATTCTCCACAAAGCAACCATTAAAACAAACCAAAAAAAAAAAAGAAAGAAAAACAGATAAAAACAGGTAAAAACCCAGATCTTGCTCTCTCCTGCTTTGAACTGTCTGTGTTCTTTGCCATGGTCAATAGCCCCGCATGACCAGGCCCATCTCTAACCACACGTCTCTCTTCCTGTGACATAGGTTCTAACCTCATTAACCTTCTGGTGGTTCCTAGAATAAACCATAGGAGTGATTTTTACCTTAGGTCCTTTACATTTGATGCCACATCTCATCTTAGCATGCCTAATTTTCTTGACTGGCTGGATCCTTCTTCCGTTCTTAGCTTAAACTGCAGATAGTCGTCTGCTATCCACCTTGTGGCTACCATCCAGTATTTGCTATCACAGAGCCCTACCTATTTCCTTCATAGCACCTATCACAGTCTTGAATTATTTGGCTCATTTGTTTACTTACTTAATATTATATCTCTCTCTTTTTTTTTTTCATTTGTCACCAACACTAGAATATGAGCTCAATCTATCGGGATGAAATTGGTGTTCGCTTATCTTCGCATTCCCAGCATTTAGCACTGTGCCTGGCAATGATAGAGGCTCAATAAGGATTAGTTCAATGAATGAGCCTTATATATTTTTTTCAAGATTATCCATGTCTTAGTGCCATTACTTAGTCTTACAACATTTTATTTCTCCAATACCTGGAAAAGTAACCTATGTATATTTGGTCTTCAATAAATTATTACTATAAAAGTTAGTGAAACAGAAGCCTTGAACTGTCAAAGTGAATGCATGGGGTGGTCTGCAGTGGAGTAGGTACATTGGTCAGGAATCATTTTATTACTTAGTGAATAAAAATCTGAATGGCAGTTGGGAACTTCAAATATGTTCTTTAATATATCCCTGCAAAAGAAAACATTTCAGTCATGTAAGAGGATTTAATTGACCATGTAAAATTTAGTAGTGCTTTTCTTAATTCAACATATTCTAAGAAAAGTAGAATTGTTCTCCTTTGGCTTGACAAAGACAACTATACAAAGGCATCTATACTTTGAGTCTAAACTTGTGATAAGCAGACATTAACCTGACAATGAAGAAAAATTTGATGTTTTCATGAACAGATATAGAACATAACTTGTGGGTGGAGGGTAGGGAATGCACGATAGGAAAAGAAGAAAGGGTGGGTTCTCCAGAGGTATAACCTTGAACCAGAAAACTGTAAAGATTCCCCTCCCTAACTGGTCTGAAATTAATAACAAGGGTAAGAAGTGAACATAAATGCAGACCAATTAAGGAGGGGAATCCATACTGCTTTCCCCTTTGTTTTAAATTTTTTCCTTTCTATTTGTTAGAGGATTAGAAGAGCTCTGGCTGAGGTCTTTTCACTAAAATGTCTTTAAAAATCATTTATTATAACATCTTGAGCATGTGCACACATTGAAATGAATAAACTCTGTAACTCTGAGAGAATAATGTCATATCCCTTTCCTTCCTTCACATGCTGTCTTGACCTCATTATCATCCAACACTCACTAGGGGGCACTAGCAAATTTCTTGTGACTTAGCTGAAGAAATGATTTAATGGAGTTTGTTGGCTTTTCCTGCAGAACATTTTCTTTTGTTGGGTTTTTCTGCTGGGATGCATTTCAAAAGAATGCATATTTAACTTCCTTGTAGTATTATTCTGCTTCATTTGATGAATAACAAATTTCCTTGGATATTTCTTGATTTTTTAGGTTAATGGTTATAGTGACCAGGCTAAATCTTAAGATTTCACAGGTTGGCAGATGAGGTGAAATAATTTGCTCACTTTTCATAAATCACAAACTATGATCATGGAACATGTAGATTTTACTTTTGTTTTTCAGAATCAATTGTGTAATTCACTTTAGAAGCATGCTTGGAATATTGAAATCCAGATATATGTGAAATAAGGATTATGTGTATTCAAAGATACTTGCCATTGTATTATTTTGTATGAGGGAACTGTAATACATTTAAAATATGTGATTCAATTAATGAATTAAAAATGTCAGCTTAAATGTTATTTTGGTTTACCCACAACTCATTCCCTGTATATAACTAAAGATTTTAGACTATTTATATTGGAAAACAAGCCAATGAAAAGGAAAACAAAGCAAAAATCCATTAAAATGAGCAGAGAAACTGATACAAAAGTGTTGGAAACATCTATTTTTCAAAGTGTGCTTAATGTTTTCTGAGCATAATATCTTTTATTTTTGAAGTACTTTCTCATTTATCACCTCTCTGATCCTTACAAAAACCCATTGTTGATGTCTGGCCATATTTACTGATTCAATCTATACTTATCAAATCCACTACTAACTTGATAAATGAATATATATACATGCATGTATATATATAAAACTTTAAGTATAAGGTATCATAATAGAGACAGAAAGTCACTGAGGCACAAAGCTATTAAATCACCTGTCCAGACTCAGTCAACCATTCAGTGACAGAGTCAGAACTAGGACACAATTCTTGAGAAACCTGGAATAACCTCTCACTATTCAAAAGTGCTTCACCAAACAACAACAGGCTATGCCCAGAGATTCCTGCCTTAAATAAACAATCTTCAAGGCTCCAGGACATTGCCCTGTTAACCAGGGCAATGCTTGAGATTGAGATTTTGCTCAATCTCAATGCTCTGCTTGAGATTTTGAGAGTCTGGCATTTTTTCTATGATACTTTTTCCCATATGAACAAACTCACCTTTGAATCTTGCACATTTAGACCGTTTAGGGCAAAGGTCTTTTCTGCTGGTTGTCAAGTCTATTTTCCAGACCATGAGTTGTTTAGCATATTTAAACAAACATGAGTCCTCTACATTGTTTCAGTGCTCAGACTAATAGGGAAGGTTCAGCATTGCTGAGTAATTCTGTTTACCTGCCCTGCTGCACCGTCCACTACAGCCAAGCTGCTCTCTGCTCTAGGGGGCACACACGTGAAGACCACACCCATAACTTCTTTGATCCATGACTTTTGATTGGGGTTGGTCCATGGAGACCTTAATGAAGGCATCAGATGGAGGGACAAGAATAAGGGCAGAGTGTCTATTCCCTTAACTCCATCACTAAGAGGGCATCAGGAAGGGTGGAGCACTTCTTTCTGACTGCATCTGGGGGATGGTACAACCTACCGTGATGAGCTGGGGGTAGTGCCTTTGTGATTTCCTCACTGTCTGTCCATAACTATATGAATTATCTTTTTATTAAACTCTCCAAGGATAATCCTAACTTACCCGTGCCATTTTCTACTGGGATCCTGATATACACAGCATATGAGTGGTTCTGTACTCTGAATTTTAGAATCTGAAAAACATCTTTAAATCTGAACACTTCTACACACTATTCCTGGATGTTTGGACAAATTACATAACCTTTATTTTTAAAATAAAAGTTAAAGCACTACACTCAGGAAGATTAAAAGAGGGGGTAAATGAAATATTGTATATTTATGGAAAGTACCTGGCACCTACCGGTTATTTTCATTAAAAAAAAAAAATGCAATGCTGATTGAAGAACTCTATTTTCTTCTAAAATGTCATTGCTATATATATGTTGTGTGCTCCATCATTAACAAGTTTAAGTGTAATTTGGGCCTCATTGTAAATTCAGTGGACTCTATTGAATTTACACCTGATGTCAGAATTTAGAACATCAGACCTTGGTTCATCAGTCAAATAGCTAATGTCCAAAGTATTTGATTTTCCAGTCAGCCAGGGGTAGGGGGTGGTGATAGAGCTAAAGTTGGCCTAGGAATAAACACTAGTAAATATAAGATTTTCCATATTTATTTTTATTTTGCTAAGACATCCTCTTTTTCTCAAAATAGCACAGGTCATTTAGCTTGCTCAATAAATTACTCAGTGCTTTTTTGAGAGGGCAAAAAAAAGGAAACATAACAGTGCCTGGAAGTTCAGCGCCCCTTCTTTTTTTGAATCCTATTTTGAAATTCAACTCTCAATCCTCAGTGCTATTATCAGTCTGTAGTGCTCTGGGTGATCTGTGTTTATATTTAAAAGCTATTATTTTGTATAGCAGCAAAAGATAACCTCTCCTTAGAGGTTATATTCTACCTGGAAATGCACGGCCTGGCATGGGCATGGAAATTGTGATTAAAATTCAGATGTTTAGGCTTAAACCGGTTTTGATGTTACAATTTTGTTTTAATCTTGAATGAGAAAACCTAAGCTATAGAGCATCCCAATGACAGGGAAGAAAAGAATATAGTGTATATTTGGGGATATTGTGAAGTGGGACTACAAAAGGGGAAGAAAAAAGAGTAAGATATGAGGGGAGGATATAAGCTGTGCAAAAATGAAATAGCACTTTTAATTTTAAGAAAGATAGAGAGATAATGATAATGAGCAGTTCCAGAGATTTTTTTTTTTAAATCAACCATACTCCTAGCACCCAGATCTTGGTTTCTAATGTCTTTCTCCAATAAAAAGAATCAAGGCTCCTTGGAGAAATGGCTGGTTCTAGGACTGCTACAGAAATAAACAAGATGAACCTGAAATATTTTCTAGTGCCAGAAGGTAAGGAAGTGATATAAAAGAAACAAACAAACCAGATTTTGGTGGTATGTCAACAGGACAAAGGAGTCAACTGAAAGAGTTCCCAATAGAAAAACCTGGCAAATTTTGAGCAACAAAATATGCAAAGTAATGTTGGGTTATAATCCAAAGTATACAAGAAGAATCTATGAATTCATACTGATGTAAACAGGTGATTGAACAAATAAATAGTTGGAGGAAAATAGATATTTGTGTGGAAAAATTCCAAATAATTTATGCAGATTCTTTGCCTTCAAGGTGGTGATGCCTAACTCCCCCCCTCCTTAAATGTGGGTTATGAATAGTGGGGTCCCCCAAAGAACACGGTTTTGAAAGGGGGGGGGGTGTGTGAAGGAAGAATAATTTTCTAGTAGGGAACCCTGACAAACACTACCTATGACAGGTGATCAAAGTTAGTATCAATAGTGATGTGAAATTGATGGTATGTTCCTGCGATATTTGGGATTAAATGGCTCTTATCTCTGTGGTTTATTCCCAAAAATTATAAGGCCATTCTAATCATTGGACAAACATCACACAAATACTAATTGCAAGACATTTCATAAAATAACTGATCAGTGTGTCTCAAAATGGTCGAGGTCATCTAAAACAAGAAAAGTCTAAGAAACTATCACAGTCAAGAGTTGCTTACGGAGACATGACAACTCAGTGTAATACGGTATCTGACTGAGTTCCCAGAAGAGTATGTGGTTAAACAAGGGAAATCTGAGTAAAGCATGGACTTCAGTTAATAAAATGTGTCAATATTGACTCATTAATTGTGACAAATATACCAAATTAATGTAAGATGTTAACAATAGAGTAAACTGGCTATAACCTGGATGGCAATCATCTGTACCATCACTGAAGTTTTTCTGTAAAGCTAAAATCTATGCTAACATAAACACTTTATTTTAAAAAATGAACCATAATCTGATCACTCTGAAAGAGATTGCAACTTCTCACTTCTATTTATCTTCCAAATAGTTGCTAACATCCATTTTCTAAATGCAAATTTAATGATTTACTCCCTTGCTTCAGTACCATCTACAACCCACTGTCTAGGGATGACCCTCTGTTATATGTGACCCTTACCAAACTTGACTAAAGTCTAGCAGTAGTGCATTATTTGGTAAATAAGAGAACACTTGACCACAGTGCTGAAACAAATAGTTTTTTGTATTTCTTGCATAACCAGAACAGCAGGCAGTTATTAATGGGGGTTCAGTGGCTCATGATGTTCAGGTTAATATCTCTAAGATTCTTCTCATTTTTTCCCTCATGTGTTTAGCTACTGTGAGCACAAAAGGACTCCTACAGCATCAGAGATTGCATTCATGTTCAAAGCAGAAAAAGAGGACAGGGGAGCTGCAGCCCTAGGCTTCCTTTTATATGAGGAAAGCCAAAGCTCTCCTGGAGCCAGTCTGCCTCCCCACAAGTAGACATCTACCTATGTCTGATTGGCCAGAACCATGTGATGTGGCAGCAAAGAGGCTCTCCTTTCTCAGTCTCCGGAAGGAAATGGGAGCTTGGGAATGGCTGTTAATGCATCCAAACCTTAGTGTTTATCGCTCCAAAAGTATAGTGCTACTACTTTGCTATTTTTGTAATGTTTTGCAGAAGACTCTGACATTTCAGGACATGCATTGCGCTGACTCCCAGGCATTGCCACAAGACAGAGCTTTTGGCAGTATTTGACTCGTGGCTTCTAGGACCATTTAAGTTTCTACAATAGTGTTCTGAGGGGGTGATGGGGGGGACTTGAAACTGAGAAACTTTCAGCTAACTAATTTGACAGCTCCTTGATCAAAAGAATAAGGGAGCACATTTTTTTATAGTCAACTTGGGAAAAAGGAAAAGCTTTTATTTTTCCATGAATTTTCATAATCATTTTCTTTTCCTTTTATGGATTAGCAAGCATCTTGTTAAAAGAAAATTTGTATTGGATTTGTGGAAACTCTCCTTTTTGCAGCTGAAGTCAAGGAACGTATCAAAGAAGCAGGGAAGTTTTATTGAGGCTTCAGGATAAAATATTTAAAATTTTTTTTCAGGACAGGCCTGCAGGTCAGCTCACTAGATATAAGGCATAAGGGTTTAGAGCTTGGACTATGGATCCATGTTGCCTGGACTTGAATCACTGTTCTAGCACTACTGGCTTTGTCTCTTTAACCAGTGTCTCAATATTTCTGTACCTTAATATTATCATCTATAAAATGGGAATAATATTAAAAGTACTTACCTAAAATGTTGCATGGATTAATTGAGTTAACTCAGGTAGAGCTCTCATAAAAATAACTGACATATAGGGCGGACAATGGTGGCTCAGTGTCCATGCCAGAGACCCGGGTTCAATTCCCAGTGCCTGCCCATGTTAAAAAAAAAAAGTATTTTTGACATATAGAAAACACTCATTAGGTGTTAGATGTTATTCTTGCCATTAGCAATAGTGTCAATGTTACAGGAAAGCAAAAAAAGTGCCCTCACCATTCACATGTCTTATAGTGTGTATAATTTATCTTTTTCTCTTTCTATAACCTTAAATGTTGCCTATCAAGTGTGTCTAGAAATGTCATTATTTCTTGGTTATATGATACACACACACACAAACATACATACATTTACCTTTCAAAGGTGAAACTTAAACATATCTTAAACTAAAATGAATCCATTGAAATTGAACTATAGAAAAAGGAGTAACTTATTAATGACCAGTGGAACTTATTTATTAGGTGTGGACAAAAAAGGGATTGACCTCAAATGGTTTTTGCTTTCTATGATGAAATGTGAGCTCAGTGTGCTTTGCTGACCTTTGGCCACTTATATGTGAAAGCTCTGATTTGTGCTCCTGGCTGCTTATGGCAGCTTATTGTCACTACTGCCTCAACGCTTATGGGTTCGCCTTTAAGAATTCTACTAATTAATGGATGGTTTTCTTTTCCATTAACTCACCTATTTATCTGTAATATGAACATGCAAGTGCTTAGAGACTTCAAGTGTTTTGTATATCAGGACAGATGTCTACGGGTCTCACCTGGTACTCTGAGTAAGTTTAAAATACAATTACACTTTATAATAATTTTTCATTATTTAAGGAGGATTTTAGGTGCCTTTCCTTTGATATCTGGTGTTTATAGAGGAAATATTTTGTAGGCATATCAAGAAAGGAGGTTGGAGGGAAGTGAGGAAGGAGGAATGCCTCCTTTGTTTTAAAGGTGGCCATGCAATCTGTTTTATTGTTTACTATTTCATCAGTTTACTTCAAGTTTCCTCCTACTGAATAGTACTCACTAAATGGTACGATTGTATTTCTGTTTGCTAACCAGGGTAATGTTGAGGCAAGAGAAGAAATTATCAACTAGATATGAGATAAGACTTGTTATTCCCATTTATTTTCTCCTTGAATGAATACCTCTTAATTTCTGGCTGGGAGGAAGTGTATTGATATTCATATCCCTTCTAAGAAATGTGTATAAATCTATCAAACATCCTCAAGATTTTAACCTCTGCAAATGTTTCAGGCTACTCTCTAGGGGTAGGAGAGTTTTAGGTTATGAGGGACCTAAAGCTTACACAGTTTGGGGATCTTATTTAAGAGAAAGAATGCAAAACTATGAAGAAAATTAACTACTGACATAGAATGAAAAAGAATTCACAACTAATTAAAAACACTGTAAATGTTAACAAATGCAGACAAATAGCACAAAATTCGGAAAATTAATAGGATTCCTGTTTTACTACCAACACACCTTCTTTCTTACCTTATTTGACCAATACCCTTTGATCACCTCTTTGACAATGATTTTGTAATATTTTCTAAGAAGAAATATGAAGTTAATTCTGTCTTTCCTTAAATCATATACATATATTCTACTAAACCTAAACTAAACGTATGTCCAATACAGTCTCCTTTTAGCTAGATATCAGAAATGCTGGCAGTCACTCCATTGCCCCTGACCCAAGAGAAAGCATTACAGTTAATAAATTGGAATGGGAAAAGGGGACTTAATAGACTGTGGGTAAAATATCTTCATTTTTTCTAATGTTACAAAATATATAACCATGTCATTAATCTATGTGGCACATTGATAAATATCCCCTTCCAAGATGTTGGAAGAGGCCCATGCAACTGAAGGATCTTGAAGCTTAAGCTTCATTTGCGTCAAAATAAATTCTTCTCTGCTTGAGAAATAAGGCCTTCATGATAACACATTGACCCTTCCTTTCACCAAAAAAAGAGACACATTCTTTTATCTAGGAGCTTTCTTCTCTTAAGGACACCTAACTATTGGATGGTATTATTTTGCTAAGATAAGGGTAAAAAAAAAAACTTCATTAAAAATAAAACCATAGTCAATGCTTTAAAAAGTTCATTTGCTCTTTAAACTAGACATTTAACAGAGACCTAGTGTGCACCACATACTTAGTCTAAGTTACCAAAGTGCCCCTGGGAAGAACTGTGGAAAAAAGCATGAATTATTTGCTCACATACTTCAAACAGTCTGGTTGGGCGTTAGTTTGTTTTTATCCAACAGGTTATGCTTTGATTATACCCTATTGACCTTGAACACATGAAGCCTTTTATATTTCACAAGTGCATTTGATTTCATTGCACTTATAGTTCCCGTTAGGGAGGCAGAATCAACCCACAAGTTAATGTAGAAATCATAAATTTTAAAACATATCATAAACAAACTAAAATGAATCATTTGGTGCTGAAATATAAAAACGGAATGACTTATTAATGGCCAGTTTTTCTTTCACAATTAGGAAGTCATAGTTAGCAATAGCACTGCTGATGCTAATAGAATCATGTGGCTGCCAGCCATTTTATTCAGGAAGAGGTTGTGGTTTGCAAACTGTAGCTATGCACAACAGACAGAAATCCTTCTCCTAACTGGTGGCATGAGGGAGCCCAGAATATGAACCCCAAGTCAGAACAGATTTCAAATTCTAGCCAACTACTTACGAACTGTGCCACTTTTGGGTATATAACTGAGGAGCTCAGCTTCCCTCTCTGCAAACAGGAATATGTGCCTCATTTGACAGTCATAAAAATAATTCAGGGTAATAAAGTACCTGGCTCTACTTCTAACACATCATGACTCTTGATAAATGTTCATTCTCTCCCATCTTTTCTTCCTTCTCCCCCTCTTCGCTTCCCAAATGAGTGTCTTTCATAAATCACTCAGAAATCATTGTATTCATTCAGCAAATGTTTGGGGTCATCTGTGTGCCAGGACTTTTGCCAAGTGACGAGGATTTACATAGTTGAACGAGACATGGCGCCCTGTCCCAGAGCTCACATGCAAGGGAAGAGCAGATAAAAATGAACTCAAGTGTAATGTGATAAATGTTGCTGCAGGGTGTTCAGAATGTTCAGAATGAATGACCCCATTCTTGTCGGCTGCATGGGCAAGGTCTGTCTTGCTGTAATTTCCAAGCATTCCATCGCCTGAGACATCATTTCGTGCATTTCCACTTAAGTATATCGGTCTCATGTTTCTGTTACCTAACCGGTGAGACTCCCTCACTTCAGTTCCCCATACTGAAGCTGGGTACTAAAGATTGCGACAGTGACCTCAAAACATTTTTGATGGTGCTCCCTCTCAGTTAAAAATAAAATAGAACTTCCCAGACCATGCACCCCCAAAATAAATAAATAAAATAAAATAAAATGGAACTTGCAATGCGGGGCAAACATATTTCTTTGCCTTATGTCTTACATATATATATATATACATGTATTCCACATATTTATGTTATATGTTTTACTAATACATTTTGTTCATTATAAAACACTTGGAAATATTAATTTTTACAATTAGGTGGTTAAATTAGCTATCTGTGCTATGTATCATATGTATTCCTGGAAAACTCTGTGTCTTGCAAAGTTGATAGAAATATTAAGGCCAAAGTTTGCCCATGCAGTTAGGAAGAGATCACTCAGAGCCTAGAGCAATTTGAAAATAGAGCACTAAGAACCATAACAATCCTAATAAAAGTATCAGCACAATTAAATCTGTTGGCATCTCGCATCAGTCCTTTGAGACCTTGAACCCTGAGAGGCTCGTAGCTCCTCCCTTGAGCACGAAGGGCACTTTTCTCTAATGGAGACCATTTTCATCAACATTTAAAAATCTGATCCATGATGTAGACTTCGTTCGTCCATTGTTTTAAGCAAAAGGGACATTCTTTTCAGTTTCTGCTTCTGTGCTGATAGTTTAAACTGTTAGAAAGCAGAGCAGTTCTTAAAATTCCTAAATAAGCCACTATAGGAGGAAGGTAGTTTGGTAGATTTTCAGCTTTGTTCTCAAAGTTTTCAGATATTGCCAATACTTTCTCTTTGGTTGTGAGAAAGCTTGTTCCTGATGTTTTCGAAACTTTAAATTTCTGGGCAACTTCATGTATGAACCCAAACTACTGCCCTATTCATACAATTTCATTCCCCTATTTAACAATCACCTGGGAGGTATTTCATGTCAAAGAAATGTGTACCAGAAGAGATTATGTTTTGAAGATATAATTTCATTTGTGAATAATACAAAAAAAATCATAAGTAATTTAAAGACATACATTTAATAAATGGCCATATTTTTCAAAGTCTTTGACACTTTTTAGATGTGATTATTTTGGTGACCATCAGTGAAGTAAGGTACCTCAGAAAGGCACGACATACTCAACAGGGCAAAGTCTCTCAATAAAAATAACATGTATACATATGTTTCAAATGACCTCATTATATTTTTATTGGATTGCTTCATCTTGTAATTTACTTGAAGGAATTGGCTTGAACTGGAGCTATCAGCATTGTCTTTAAGCCTTCGTTTCTTGACCATAATCTTTCTAAGCCATTGATCCATTTTGTGAGAGCCAGTTTGCTCTAATCCATTAATTCGCTCAACTGGGTGCCCACAAGCTACAATACATTCAATAAGCTAAAAGCTAAAATACAAGAGTAAGTCCTCTACTCTCAATTCCTCTGCCTTGTGAAGCTGTCCCTCTTCCCTAAAGACTCTCTGTCCCCAATAAGTGAAACCTGACCATCTGTCATGCACCCTCAGTGAAGATGCCAGTGACACTCTCATTTTAAACATTACTCCATTGGGGTCTCTTTATTTTCTTCTATGAAATCAGATTGTAATATATTCCTTTTTTTTTCTTTATTAGAGAAGTTGCAGGTGCATAGAACAATCATGCATAAAATGCAGGATTCCCATATGCCAAAACAATAAAATCTTCCAGCACCAGTGGATTGATTATTCCATTTGGCCGCTCTGGTGTGCAAACCCCTCTCTAGAGAGCACCAACTCTATGTTAATACATACAACCTCAGTGGTACTTGACCATCACATAGGACCTCCCAACTTCTCTTGCTTTACCACTTCATAATAAGCATAGTTTATAGAATGTCATTTTGAACTACTTATGAAAATAACTGCATGTTTGCACTCAAATTCTAGCATTGTTCATTGGGCCTTTCCTTTTGTCCATAGAAAGATAGTAAGCTGAAGCTGAGTTGCTTTGAAAGTTGACCTGTTTGTCAATTACTACATCATTATTGATTCATTTCTTATGTAAATTTTCAGGTATAGATATTATTTCTCTATTCTAGCTAGCTATATCTATCATCTACCTATCTATAACTATCAGTATTTCTTTTGTTGTTTCATGACTGGATTTCATAATGGTGGAGCTCTTTTTTAAACAGTTTTAAAATATTTCTAATCTGTTGACCTGAATTAATATTCTTTGTGTCTTGTTTTTTTTGGGGGGGGGGTTGTTTTTGTTTGTTTTTTAGAAATAATATGAACTTTTATCCCCATTGTATATTTGTTATTTAGTTCAGGGTAGGTATACAAAAAATGCCAAGAGGAGTACTGAAGGTAATGGGATAGGTATTCATTTTGAAACATTAAATCAGAATAAATATTTAAGATCATAATGTACATTTCAACATATGTTAAATATATTGAAATTAAGTGGGGCCAAACTATTCAAAAAGTTTTTTATGTAATAAAGACCTATATTAGGTATTTCATAAACTATTTTAGAAAACCTATTTAAAAACTTGGTCAACCAATAAGAAGTTCCAGAAATTTACATATAAAGGAAAAGTCTGAGTCCATGATTGTGAAAACAGAATTATATATAGAATATAGAGTTTCAGTATTTTAAAATTACCTTATTAAATATCAACTTTAGGCACACCTAAGGACTTTATACTCTTTATTGGATGTTAAGATGGGTTAGGAAGTAAACTTATTTTTATGTAGCTAATTAACATAGAACATAGAACACTTCATAACAAAAGGAAAAATGTCTTCATAATATCTAGCTGAATTATTTCTGGGTCTTTCAGGTCTCCTGTCATTTCAAATACTCAAAAAAAGTGTATTTTATTTTTTTAATTAGCAATTATGCATGTATATAGACAGATATGTGTCATTTTGATGCCATGTAATTCTCTTTCAAAACCAACTTATGTGAGTAGAATTTTTAATATATGCAACAGAATGTATGAATACTGTCTATTAAAGATTTCAGAAAACACTAGTCCAATTATTATTTCAAATGCAGGCACAGCAAGTTTACAACCTACATTTATGCACATAGAAGACATGGTTGGTCAGCCAGTTTTTTAAAGTTACAATTAATATCAATTGCTATTGTTCCCAACATCTTTTAAGATAGAGAAGTAAAAATTACATTAATAAATACAAATAACTAGTGTTCATTAGTACAAGAAAGTCCAGCCAGGCTCAGATAACGCATTTAGCCACTCTCGAAGTAATACTAAATAATATATATATTTAAATCTGTATTTATATTTTTAATCTCTTATCTTGGAATAAGATATGCAAACTTTGTCATTTCTGCATCTTACATAACCCATTTGCTTCATTATTAAAGTTCAAAACATTTGTTCTCACAGGACATCTTACTATCCTTTAAGCTTCTCCAGTTATATCCTCTAAGAGGAGATAACAAAACTCCAGTTTTTAAGTTTTCCCCCCGTCTCTGATATAATAGTTCTCTCACATTATGGCCATCCTCCCCATGACCTTGAATTTTCCTCCTTTAGCCAAGCTTTATGATAGAGGTGTCACCTTTGTGAAAGCATTGAAGAAACTATATAAAATATGGAATGAAAAATCGACAAGGCAGTCAATCTCTGCTCAGCAATTCAACTGAATATGGTACCAAATGTTTCAATGCTTAATAAAATATTACAGAGGATGGCTGCTAAGTAAAGAAGTTGAAATTTAATTCTGAGAATGAGCATTAAGAAATAGAACATGTGTATATATTTTATAAGAACAAATATTACAAAGTATGTAATGAGGGACATTATTTTACATAAAATTTCATAACATTTCAAGATCATGATCTCATTATATGCATTTTTTCCAAACAACATAGTCAGTAAAATTGTGTTGCATGAGCATATTAGTAAAATTATGTTAATTCTTAAAATTATTCTTTGGGGATAATTTTGCCTTAAATATAATAAGATGTGGCTTATTGCAACGCATTGCCTACCTTCCTATTTCCTGGAGACTTGCTAAGATCATCATTTAGCTTATATATGTTTTTATAAATGCAACGAGAGGTATTGACCAGAAAATTGATACTTTACAGATCAAATTAGGGAAATTAGTAAATATAAAATAGTAAAATGATAAAAAGTAGTTTTTAAAAAAAGTGAAAATAAAATAAAGATTAAAGATTCCCAGTGAAATAATTTTGGTTTACCTTTATCCTCTTAAAGTTGTAAAAGTGCCATTCTTTAGATGTAATGAAATTGTGCTCTTTATCTTATGAAACTGTGACTCATCCAAAATAAAAATAACACATTTTCAAATATATATATATGTATTATGATTATAATAACAGTTCAAAATGACATAAAATAATATTTATGATAAGAATATTAAGCAGAAAAGCAAAAGAAAAGTTCCATCAAGAGTAGGGAAAGTGCCTTCATTCTGCCAAATTTAATAATTTTCTGAAGAAAAATATGAAAGACTATAGATTTGGAACAAAAATAAGGCTAAGAATTTTCAAGGCTCAGAATAAATTGTAAAATTCAGCACCCATTTATTTCCCCTTAAACATAATTTAGGAAGGTTAATTTTGGAAGTTTAGTTCAGTTTTAGGCTCAAATAAAAGGAATTACACAATTATTATATGTAAAACACTTTAAGCTATTCAAAACATAATGCATCTTCCAAAACCTTTGAATAGTATGTAAATGATAGTCTACTTGGCTAATTCTCTAAAGATAAATAAAAGTGGGATGAAATCTTCATATATGATACACAGTCCACACTTCCTAAAATGAGGTCTAAATTCTCCTAGAAGATTTCTTTGAGTCTTGAAGTTGTCATCAGATGTTGTCAATAAAGAAGGGGAATGAATTTGAATTAGGTTGAAATAGGAACTACAGGATAAGAAAAAAAAAAAACAATGTTCCAAAATAAAGGACCTATGTTGATAAAAATGAAGGGCAGGTATTTTACGAAGATAATGAAATACGGACAAGCTGGACAGTTATATAAGAATTGGAGGAGGCATTACCAAAGGTATAATTACATCCCAAATATATGTATGCTGAAGGTATAGAGCATGCATTTTCAGAAGTACTTCATCATACCATTTTGGCAATTAGTGAATTGATTCCTATTGTGAATTCTGATATAAAGTCATGAATAAGACAAACTTGGTTGCTGCTCTGGTGGATTTTACATTCTAATGGGATAAGCAAAATAATTGAATGAATGAATAAATAAATACTTAAATAACAAAGCATTGAAAGAGTAATGAATAAAACAGATTAGTTGTTATTCATACAGAATAATAAGCAAGGAAAGTGAATCCTAGAGATTCATCCAGTAATCTTACCTGCACTTGTTGTATTTTTATACTCCTTTGTCATATTGGTCCCTTAAAAAAAGAAGTGCCCTAAGAAATCTTTGTTATATTGGAATTTGGAGTATGATGGTGATTTAAAAATCAGAGGACCACACTTCAGGGATTTAATTAATGAATTTCACAATTCAGTCAGGAATTCATACTAGAATGTTTTTCTAACCCTATTATCAGATTGGCAATAGAAAAGCTACAGGCTCTGGAGCTAGATATAGGTTCCAAACCTATGCCTATTATTTATTAGGTGTGTGAGTTTGGTAAAAACTTTTAAGCTTGTTAAATCTCAGTTTCCTCTTCATTTTGCCAAAATATTGTCAATGTCATAGTATTATTGTATGTTAGATGACATAATACATGCAAACATTTTATTCCCTAGTAGGTTCTTAACCAAAGGCAATATTTGTTTTCTATTTCCTTTCTATGACTCTTTGTTCTCTGTTAGGCCCTTTTGATAATTAACATGACACCATTAGGAGTTAGGAGATCAAACTTTCAGCTCTGCTACTAACTAGTTGCAGGTCCATGGCCATTTCATTAAACCCTTTTGTTCTCTAGTTTCTGGTCTGTAAAATGAGGAATTTGAGCACAATAATCTTTGTGTTTCCTCTATAATGTATTTATTTTTCTTGTAAATATTGAAAAATTTGAATGAAATGTTAAAAGTCTAAGAATGAGGAAGGGGAAGGAAAGAAATGTTAAATAAGGAAGATTTAATTTTAAAAAAAACCTTTTTGATCTTGTGCATTTTATACTTTACTAAAATATTCAAAAAATAGCGTAAACATTTACTTTGTGCCAGGCACCTTGCTAAAAGTTACAGCAAAAAGAAGTAAGATACAGTTTGTATCTTCACCTGGAGCTCAAGTTTAATAATACCTGGCAGTTTCTAATGACAGAAACACATAGGGTAGGTGAAGACAGATTCGGGACCTAACATAATTCCTACTATTAGAGTCATACAAGGCCCAGATGACGACCAGCATATGGAGTCCTTCAAGGTGCAGTGGCCACAGGGTCAAGACATCAGGCAGCATTAGCAAAGATTTTCCAAGAGAAAGTAGGGAGTTCCTAATAGGAGATTGGAATGTAGCAATGGAGACTATGAAGGGACAATGCTGTTCTTAAATGATGTCAGAATCGGTCTATGGTTACCGAAACCCCAGCTATTGGACTGAGGTCCTAGAGATGACCTAGAGTCTCCAACGAGAGACAAACATGTACCAAAGCAAGACTTGCCCTCCAGAGCAGACTGAAGACCAGAGTCTTCTCTGGGCAAGACACAGCTCAAGACTGCACAGGACATGATGCCCTATCCCGGAGCTAATGTCTGGAGAGGAAGTAAGACCTTGCAGGATGGACTGAGATTGGTGGAGAAAGACATTGCGGATATTTAAATACCCCAACCTCATGCATTCTGCAATAGTTCTGGAGAACAAAGGGGTTTAGAGATTGGACTATGAGCATGACTAACAACTGTCTTCCTCCAATCGTACCAGTGAACAGGAGGATAACATACTAAGAAGAATTTAGTAAAGATCATTAGAAACATGCAAAAGAGGAGCTTCAAAAAGTGGAAGGAGCCCTTCTGGCTAAAAGGGGTTTTAATAAACAGGGTTTGGAGACAAAGGGAGAATTTTGATAGGTTATTGTGATTTTCAATCCTGGCTGAACATTGGAACATCTGAATCAGTTGGGTTGCTTGTAAAACATGTTTTTATATGGTTCCTCTCTATTCGGGGTGATTTTAATATGCAGCCAAGGCTAAAGGAACCGTGATAGGATAGGAGACTGTTGCAACCAGCAGGAATGCCAGGAACAAAGACCCACAGACAATGAACAGAGCTTATTCAGGGGCCAGTGTCACATTTTGCTGGTACAGGTACTGGGGCACATATATTGGGGTGTTACATTGAGAGAGGGAAAATAATGCATTGTTACATAAACAAACAGGGCCAATGATAAAGCCTTGAGAAACTAAATTAGCAGAAATGAAGAAATCAAGATAATACAAGGTCTGGGAGCCAATAGAAATGACAGTTTCTCGGGAGTGCTATGGTTCCATAGTGAAAAGCTCAAACACAAATAAACAGAAGTCAGGAAAAGATAACACTAATTGAGAAGCCAGGCAAACTTTTTCTCTTCGTGTTTTCCGATCTTAGTGGGTTAATAAATATCATGCTCTGCTCGTTCCACTCTTACTATGTGTTGAGCTATGATTTTTCATGCATGTTTAGTGAAAAACACCCTGTGTCTTTATTTATGAAATAGAGATTTCAAAACAACAACAAAAACTCCCACTGTTGTTTTGAGAGCAAGTAAGTGACAGCTGTATTTATAGTGAAAGGTCTCACAAACAGTAAAAGGTACTGTAAGAATGTGTAGTTTAAAATGTAATTGATGATAATGAAATCGTACTGTTCATTTCATTAAGACTCTCAACATCCCCAATCATTATTTAGGGAATAGGCTATTCCATTTTATGTAACCTATTTTTCAAAGACGTTTTGCTCAAATTTTCTCAAACAGATCCTTTTTAGGACTATCTGATCTTAGAAAATTCCAGTCCATTCAAACAAGAAGATGCTAAAAAGTTAATGAGGAAAAAAACCTTTTGCCTACTTTGACTTTAAAGCACACTAGAACATAAACCACTTCAAAGCCTGTCTTTTAATCTTCTCGTTGTCGAACCCTTTATTGTGAAGGGACAGGGGGTGTGATTTTTTATCCCTGTAATCAGTTTCTGTCAAGACTAGCCTTCTAAACATTTGTTAAGAGGTAGTTACAAAAGTATTATGTGTGGTCACTGGTCTCTCACCCTCAGCTGATAAAAGGAGAGATGAGTGGAAATGAAGCAAAGCTCCGTTCTGGGTTAGTTTTCCTCTAAAAGGTCTATAAACTAACCTCCAGGCATCTTCTTATCCACTCTCTACAATCACCTGTAAAGAAGGAAGATTTATTTTGACACAGTCTAGTGGTGGAATGTTTGACTTTCTCCTAGAAAATATGGAAGGTAAAAGTCGCTGATTTTCTTTCCTCTTATTCTAGAAATATTTGCAAGCTGATAAGGAAATCTAGGGGATGGAGCTGGGAATTTAGAGTACACAGAGAAATTGCTGCATAAACGAACATTGTTACATTGAAGTCTTGCTATTTCAATTTTCTATCTCTTGTCTTCACAAATATATTTTGCATATAAATATAATGTCTAGAAATGCCTACTTTCTACACAATTTTGTGAATGGGTTTGGAAACACCTTAATTGTGTAGGTTCTTTGTATTTCAAGAAATATAAAGAAATCTCAAGAGTGATATGAAGTTACCACGTAGAAACAAACGGGGAAAAAATGAAGATTGAAAGTCCTTTTCTCATTTAACTTAAATGGCCTTTCTTTAGTGTTCAGGTTTATTCATAATGGGCCAGTGCATCTGAGGAAGAAATTTTAGGATTTGGTTTCATTGTGGCACATATTAGATTCATGAGGATTCTTTTTTGTAGAGTTTAATGTTTGAGTATGTGGTCTTGATAATTGTGTTTTAAGTTCTATGTAACGTCCCTCGCCTTTTCAGTTGTAATAGGGACTGCCTAATTTAGGTTTATATTTGCTTCAGGAAACTTAGTGTATATTTATAGATTTTTAAACATATGTTTTTATTTGTACCCCTTTTAAATTGTGCTCTTCATCTCAGGGGTCATTTTAACAAACTTGAATTCAGAGTAGATTTTCTGTAGAAACCTCCCAATAAATATTGACTCTTTCCTGGTTTGTGGATTTTATTAATGTTTTCAGAGAACACAATAATGCATTTTTAGAATTTTCAGGGTTATCTTTTTGGAACATTATTTAGTGTCTCTGAAATTTAAGAATTTGAAATATAACAAAATATCATTTGATCGTTCATTATATGGCTTATATTGTAGAATACTGGGTGACACTATGAATTTATAATACCTATGTCTAGCTTTTTGAGTTATCTCTAGTAAGTTGAAGAAATAGTAGTTCTTCTTGGGCTTTTCATATGCTACCACATAGTTGATGATATTTCATATATGAAACTATATGGTGCATTGATGTGCCTAATAGAATTAACTCTAATCTAGAATTAGAGGGAGTAGATTATGTTGGTTGATATTTTATTGATTATATTTAACCACTAAAAGAACACTATTTGAAATAATTAATGTATTTTTTTAGAATTAGAATCCTATAGTTTAGAGAATTTTAAAATGTAGTGTTATAATCAATTTCATTGGTTGCTCTTGTCCAACAAATTGAAGATCCATATTAATCAAAAAAATTCTGGATTATCTCATGTTATTTCAAAGCACCTTTGGGGAGTTATGTTCATGTTTATCTTTAAGTTAGCAGTGATTGAACTCAGAAGTAATTCATTTTGAAGGGCCCAAAACCCTGTTTTAGCAAAGTTCACTGATTGTCGATGTCCCTTATCTAATAACATAATTTATTTAATGTAATCTGGTAAATATCACAAAACAATCATAAAAACTTTTTATTTGGTGAAGTAGAAATTTTAACTTGTATAACAGTGAGCTACCCTGGGTAGCTCATTTTCTGTTTTAATCCTGACTCCAGGTTAACAGTCTATGACACGTAAAAGTGAAAACTTCATAGACAAACCACAACAAAAGATACTGCTGAAAGTACTAAGCCTTATCATCGTAGATCAAGAGCATGTGTCTCTTCTGGAATCCCTGCTGAAATAATCTTGGGTTTAGGCTACCTAAGCCAACTGGGAGGAAGGGCATGGAAAGCTGTCATTTGATGTTTATTTTCTGGATGGCACTTTAAGAATTGATACATATTTCTAGAGTTTTGTTAGTATTAACTGAATAGTTTGCTTGCAAATAAGTAAATTCATTAATAATTGAAATCATGTCATACAGTGCAAAAAAACATTCCAAATATTGAAGGTAGACCAGGTTCCTTTTTTCCCTAAGATTTACAAATAAAACAGTTTATCTCCTATGCTCACACAGATATGAACATATATGTTTTGATGTAAGATAATGTTTAAGCAAAGATGATGCATATGGGTGGTATGCTTATACTACGCATAGAAACTATTGTTGATCAATACAGAGATAATAACAGTTTCCATCATATATAAGCTGTTGACCTTGTCTTTGCCTTGACTGCATATAGTCTAGATAATGTTTGAACTGACTAGATTTCGTATCACTGTTTAACAATAGGTTTACCTAAATAATTTTATGTGGTATGGAAAATAAAATTTCCATAAAAGGAAGAGTGACGTTTATAGCTTCATGAATCTCTTCCATCATCCAGATATATTTTGACCAAATTGAGTTAATTGCTTTGAGCAGCAATTGTTGTACTAGACAAAAAAAAAAAAATTTGAAGCTTAGTCTTTTAAACTTACTATGTAATTGTTTCAAGATGATGATTATCCTCTATCATTCATCCAGGAAAAAAATGTCAGAACTTTTAAGTTCTGTCTGGACACAGAGTAGTACTGTCACAGGTGCTTATCTTGCCATTCCTACTGAGAAAGTATTTACACTGGTAGTAACCTGCAGGATAAAGTGAGAGGCAGAAGTCTCACATTTATTGACTGCATCACCCGTTTATGTTAAATGAAGATAAAGTATAACTTTCAAGCCTTCCTCATTAGCAAAGATGCTGCTAACATTAGCATTTCTGCATGAAATGTTGTGCTTAGAGAGACATCTCAATAAAAAATAAGTGTCATTCTTTCCTTTTTATGTTGCACCTTATGAAATTAAAATTTAAAAAAAGGAAAAGCAGAAACCTTTCCTTCTGTAGTTTGTGAGAATTAGAGGATTACCTGTGCATGGTAGCAATAAAGTGTTTCTATGGCTGAAATGTCAGAGAGCTTTGATAACCACATGTCTTTTTTCAGCATGGTTTAGATATTTAGCTGCTTGTCTGCTGGTGTTTCCAAAGCATAATGGATGGAATGTCAAGAGAAAACTCGAGATATTTCATTAAAGTACTGCATATTAATTCTCCCAAACTTTATACTGCAATTGAAATGGCCTCATCTACAAATAATGCCATACTCCCTGGTATTTCTATCATTTACAGTATATGCTAGCAAAAGCAGCCTCAGCACTCTCCCCCTAAAATAGCTCATACCTACATAAATCATCTGCGTCCTGGCAGAATCTTGTATTGGCCCTCTAAGACTTTTATTGCTGTTTCATTCTTTTTTATTGCCTCTTCTTTCTTTCTTTTTTTATTTCCTAAATCCTTGAGCTGAAAATGGAGCTACAACTTTCATTTTCTTGTGAATGATATATGTATAGACTCTTCCCCATCATGCTGCTAGGGCTGTAGGAAAGCAAAGCTTCCCTGTTATAAAAGGGCTACCTAAGCAAATGAACCACTGGACTAATGAAGCCTTTGTCGTAGTCAATCATTGTCTTTCCTCTTACATGTAATTTAACAATGACACCTAACATTAGCATTTGCTAAACATAGAATAAAGATAATTCATTATTTTATTACCAATTCTTTCCTCACTGAGGGTTTACCCTGCTCCTGGTTTTCTGTGAACTTTACTCTTCCTTTTCCTTTTTAATCTTTCTCTTCCGGTATTTTTGGTCATTAAACTCTTTCTGAGTTTCTATCATGGCAGAATTAATGCTAGGGACTGAGAATACGAAGATGACTATGACAATTTCCTTGCAATTAAGGAGCTGTTAACCTGGTTGTGGAGACAGATGTGAAAGCAACATAATTATCTGCTGCGAGTATGGGGCATGCACAAACATAGTTACAGAGGAAGGATCAATGAACTCTGTCCAAGATAGTTACCAAAGCTATATGAAAGTGAACATTTCAAGCTAGATCTTAAAGGTTGAATAGAAATTTTACAAGTAAATAAAGAGGTACAAGAGTGGGAAAGAAAAATAAAAACATACTCAGGCAGTGGCAGCTAGAATAGTGGGCTCTGGAAAATCAGGCTGAGAAGAGAGAATTGGGGACTGATAATAGGAACAGAAGTGTGTTTGGGGCCAGGCTGTGATGGACTTTGTATACTTGTAGATGTGGGACTCTTATTCTGTGATGATGGATTGCTATCAAAGATTTTTATGCAGAGGAATTATACAATTAAATAGTCAGCCCTCAATAAATATCCATTTACCAAACATGGAGTCAACACAATGGTTGGGTTTTGAGTGAAGATATCAGAGATAGGGGCACGAGGAGGGGGCAGTTGAAGTAATAGGGTGAGAGATAAGGACACCCCAGGGAAGCCAGTGTCAGTTTGGTCGGGGTGAAAACAGGAGAGAGATTTTGGAAACAGAAATGATGGGGCTGAGCACCGATTTGGTGTGGGTACTCAGGGGAGAGAGCAAAAGTTTGGACAACGGGCATGAGTTCTCCCATGAGGCTAGAGGTAAGTCCTTCCAAACAAGATAAGAAAGGCAAGAGGAGACACAGGTTTGGGAGTGAAGACTGGGTTCGTTATTTAGGGATAATCTATGATTGAAATCAATGCAGTAAATCTGGATGGTGAAGAATGATGAAAGATGGAGATGTAAAATTAGGAACCTTTTTTTTTTTTTATGGTCGATAGCCAGTCCACAGGGATAAGTGAGATTCCTTAGAAAAAGGCTCACACTAGAAGAGGACACTCTTCTACTGTGGGGGAGGTAAAGGAATATATATCTGAGAAAAAAAAAAAACAGCCAGTGAAATAAGAGGAAACAAGCATTCTATTGATCTTTTAAGGTACAACAGATTCATCCAGATCAGAAAAAGATTGTTTGACAGTGGGAGTCTAGTTTCCTTTTCTCTGTGAACTCTAGCTAAAGTTGAATCACTTAGGTATTTAATGATAACTGATGACCAGATCTCATTTTATTTATTACAATTTTTAGTAGCCCACTTACATAGAACCTAATTTATTTGTTTTTTTTTTTTTTTTTTGCTGCCAGCCTACCATAGAGAATAGTCTCTAATAGTATTTTACTCCAAACAGTTTACAACCAGATCTACCACAGCCTATGAAAATTGGCTTATGACCAGTTTCTCATGTTAAAAACACTTAACACACAGAAGATTACTTGAAGGAAGACCCTGTCGTGGCTCCAGTCAGCAGGACTCTTGTAAAAGATGCACATACAAATGACCATGTAATTCATTCCACATACTCTGAACAGCTGAATTTTCTATCTATGACAAAAACAAAACAAAACACAACCAGAAACCAAAAAAATGAAACAAATAAAAAAATCACAAAACTCTTTTTGGGGGGAGAATGCTCTCTTTTTTATGCTATTGTTGATTTTGGACTGTCTATATAAATAATGATTAAGGACATGATTTATATTCCTAATTTCTAGTATCTTGGTATATATCCAGCCTGACATCTATCTGTCATTTGCGAAATCAGAGGAGTTTCTACACACAAATGGGACAGTGTGTGGAAAAAGAATAAGTTAATGGGAATTTTGCTTGACCAGCGTACGTAAGACTAAAGTTCAGTTCAACAAACCAGCTCCAAAAAGGATGGTGCTAGACCATTCACATGGTATTTCTTAGCATTCATTTTTGTCTTTCATCCCCTCTTTGGAACCCTGAACTTGATGTTGTTTCTAGATTGTCTTCCTGATGATATGAAAATTTAATGCCAGTTCCCAAAACCCGTCTGAAAGAATTATAGGTCATTTCTCTCTTCCAGAGGTTGTTTATAGATACCACAATCTGGAGTGATCAATATCATCAGTTCTATGGTAGAGGATGCTTCAATGTAAATTTGATGGCTCCATGACTAAATGCATAAGAATGAAGGCTTATTGAAACAGATACTCGAGAACAGAAAAAGCGTCCACTCCTGATTAAGTACATAATCCCCGACATTAGGTGTAGCTATAAATAAGAGTATTTGGTGTGTTAATTTAGATTTGAATTGATACAATTACAACCAAATATCTTGTAGTTTATTTTGTTGAATTTAGGAAACTATACAACATTTCACAATTGGTTAGGTTAAATTACTTTTATTTATGTTTATTATTCGTTCTGAATTGTCTTCTTATAATCCTTTAGAAAAAAATCTCTCTCAGTCTGGAAGAATGGCCACTTATTGTACTTGTGGCTATGTCCTACCAAGAAAACAGTATTTCTTTTGTTTTAAACCCTTTCCTCTCCCCATCACCCCATGCTGGGAATCATAGCTTCCTCAAATCTCCTCTAATCCTAGTATAGAATTTTTATGTAGAAGTGACTTATGCTTATGATACATTTGGAAGGCTGTGCCAGGTTCCTCTTCTTCTCTTAAAAAAAAAAATGAAGTTGTGGATTTTCAGAAAAATCATGCATAAAATACAGGGTTCCCATATACCACCCTATTATTTACACCTTCCACTGGTGTGGTACATTTGTTAACAATTGCTCAAAGCATATTTTTATAATTATACTATTAACTGCAGCTCATGGCTTAATTTAGGGTTCACTGTTTGTGTTGTGCAGTTCCATGGAACTTTTTTAAAGAATTTATTCTAGTATCAAACATACAACTTAAAATTCCTCCTTTTAATAACATTTGAATATATAATTCAATGTTATTAGTTACATTCAAAATGTGCTCCCATCACCACCATCTGTTATCAAACTTTTCCATCATCCTAAATAGGAACTCTTTAATATAAACTCTGTTTATTCTAGCAATAAACTCTGCTTATACTAAATATTTCATAACAGTGAGACCATACCATATTTGTCCTCTTGTATCTGACTTATTTCACTCAACATAGTATCTTCAAGGTTCATTCATGATGTCACATGTATCAGAATTTCATTCCTTTTTATGGTTGCATAATAATCCATTGTGTATATTTCCACATTTTATCCATTCATCAAATAATGGTTGTTTGGTTGACTTCCACCTTTTAGCAAGGATAATGATTACTTGGTTGGTTTCCATCTTTTAGAAACTGTAAATAATGCCACTATGAACATGAATGTGAAAAGATCTGTTTAAGTTCCTGCTTTCAAATTTTAGGAGTACATATCTGTTCTAGTTGGCTACTGCCAGAATGCAACATGCCAGAGATGGATTGGCTTTTAATAGAAGGGGATTTATTTCATTAGTTCTTCAGAGAAAAGGCAGCTAACTTTCAATTGAGACTCTTTCTTATGTGGAAAGGCACAGGGTGATCTCTACTGGCCTTATCTTCAGGCCTCTGGGTTCCAACAACTT
The DNA here is from genome assembly GCF_023851605.1 of Tamandua tetradactyla. Classification (NCBI taxonomy): domain Eukaryota; kingdom Metazoa; phylum Chordata; class Mammalia; order Pilosa; family Myrmecophagidae; genus Tamandua; species Tamandua tetradactyla. The sequence goes on along the minus strand of NC_135350.1, from coordinate 41,317,881 downwards.
ACCCCAGAGTGATTTCTTTCTGCATCTCCAAAGGCCTGGGCTGAGCTGTGAGTGCTGAAATGAGGTATGCTGAGCTGCTTGGGCTGTGCTATGTTGAGCTCTCTCATTTAAGCGCCAGCCAATTAAATCAGACATCATTCATTCCACCAGGCACGCCCCTTAGCCGACTGCAGATGTAATGAGCAACAGTTGAGGTCCATTACCATTGGCTCATGTCTACAGCAACAGAACTAGGCACATTCACCTGGCCAAGTTGACAACCGAACCCAACTGCTGCAATACCTAAAAGTGGAATTGCCAGGTCAAATGATAATTCTATATTTAATTTTCTGAGAGACTGCTAAATTGGCTTCTGCAGCAGCTGTACCATTTTACATTCCCACCAGCAATGTATGATCTTGGAGTAGTAGATTTTTATGTCCCTTTCTGGCACCAGCAAGCTATGCCAGGGGCCAGACCTCATTGCTGCCTGCTGTGAGAGTTGGGGATGGGTGCTGGTAACTGATATGTACAGAAAGAGCAATTTACTGGTATTTACCATAATTTACCTGCTTCTTCCACCTGCATTTCCTTGGATGCTGTATAGTGTTCTGCTGGACTCCAGAGCTTCAAAAGAGTTGATTCAGACAGTTCCTGCCTGTTTAATAGTTGTCCCGATTGATGGACAATTTCCTGGAGCTTCCTGTTCTATCATCTTCCCACAATTCCCAGGTTCTCCCTCTTAAAGTTTTATTTGCCCAGCAAGCACGATGTGTTTACTTCGATTGTTTGTTTATATGTTAGGTTGGGGGCTAAAACTCCTACATCCTAAGAAATGTTGCCCCTTTTATTGCCTTCCTCCTGTGCTGATACACAAAGAACTAGGCATGTTTCATGCTAATTCTTCAATTGTCCTCTCAAATCCTAATATTACAATTGTCATTGTTTGTTTCTGGACCCTATATTGAAAATCACTTAACTGCAATGCTCTAGCTCATTTATCTATTCAACTGTAGATTAATCTGGATTTCTGTTCAAAACATGTGTTCTTTTCATGACTCATCATGTTCTAATAGTAGAATGAATACTTTATATCTCATGAGTATTGACTATAAGATGTCCTTCATTGAACTCCAAAAATCTTTCATGGAGTTTGGTAAAAAATTCCTTTTGGACTTTCATCTCTCTTTATTGTGCCCCCTACACCTTAGGAATAGCAAGTACCCAAATGGAAGGCAGTATGAATAGAAGGCATTGTGGTCCATACCACATGAGCCTTCTCTCCTCTTTAGCAACTACCTATTTCCACTGCACATCTCTCAATCAATCTTCCACAGGAGAGTTCTTTCTTGAAAAGCTGTAAAATTACACATCCATCATTCCCAGGCCTGTCACACCCTCCATTTGCATCTTTGTTAAACACTGATTGGTTTTCAAGAGGGGAAGTCCCCATTTCAAGTAAATACTAATTCAAAAGGCAAATATGAAGAAAAATCACCTCTATATACTGCATACAGGCAGTTATTTGCTTATTTACTTGTTTACATATATTTTTAATATGCATGTACTAGCTGACTTTCACCCATAAGACTGTTAAACATAGTTATAAAGATGACCCCAAGAGAGCGTCTGCTTCAGTCATTTGTCTATAGGCCAATACAAACTGTTTATCATTATCATCATTACTGCTGTTGCTATTCTCAACTTTTTTTAAAAAAAGAAATGACTGGCTTTCTGATCCAAGTCACATAATTTTTCAAGATTAACATATCTAAAGAAGAGGAGATATAGTTGCGCATAAAATCTAGAAGGTTCTTCACCCATATTTCTTACTGAAGCCATCAGTTTTCCCCTTCTCTTTCCCCATGGCACTCATCTCATTGCTTATCTTGTTTTTTAAACTTCTTCCTCCCTGCCCATAATTTATCATTTATCGTCCTCTTACTTTATATATGGGATTTTTCCACTGCTATTACATCTTCTGATGGATTTCTAATTTTCCACCTCTCTTTTTTTTCAATTTGATGAGCATTCAAATTGAGAGACAAAGAGAGACAAGTGGTGGGGGCAATATGTGTTCAGAAGTAGAAAGGTAATTGGGTGTGTGTATGCGTGTATGGGGCTAAGTCCATTGTGGGTTGAGTGGAGGTTAAGGAGCAGGGTACAACTTATTTCCTGCATAGTAATTCACCTCTGACTTTTTTTGGGGGGGGGGTAGTTATTTGGTATGGTTTTAGGAAAGGAACTTAAATGAAACTGGATCCTAAAATACTGAATTGATTAAATTGCTATTATCTCCCTTGAAATAGCTTCTTATGAATCAGTAGTATTAAGGTAGTAGCATTATAAAAATCAAGTATTATCTTTTTGCTTTAAGAAAAGCTAATAGATAAAGCATCATCTCATCTCATACATGGAAAAGGCAGGCTCATAGGAGTTTCAGGAATTTCCCAGTGATATATAAGTGAGTTCTGGAAATAGGACCATCTGATGAAACATCAACATGATTTGGTTGAGTTGACACAGTCGGTTTCCTTCTTTGCCCTTTGCACAGATCACTAGCAGTTTTTGCCTAAAGAAAAGGAGATGTCTGCCTCAGGCTAGTGCTAAACAATATGAGATGCCCATTCTGAATAGAATTAGTCTGTGATACACTATTTTAAGATTTTTTAGATGCATTTGGTAAATCATCTAAAAAGAAGAATGCTAGGATGTGAACATGCATAAAGACTGACATTCCATAACACGGAACCAGCATAGGCTGAACAGCTGGCATAGCTGAAATCTTGATGGTTCACCAGTTCTCTTCAAAAAATACCAACATCCAGAAATAAAGTTATTCTAATCGCAGATAGACTCATAAAATGTGTGTAAGTTTTTTAATGGCTAAAGGAATAACTGTGTGAAATCATGCATTAAAAAATATTTGGATAACTTTTCTGGCAATTATTAAAGGATAGCCATATCAGAAATGTGTTTAAGGTCACAACTGCCCCTTGCTTAAGAAGACTTGTTTAGTTATGAGAACTCCTTATTTTGTAATAAAAAACAATCTTTGGGGGTGGAGAATAAAAGGTTCTATACTAGATAGATAGTGTGAAATGCACTTACAGAAGGCAAATAAAAAAAAGAACAAGACTATATTGTGAATCAAAATATAATTACCTCTCTTGAATTTGGAACAAGGTCAGTTAATCAGTAAATAACTTTGGCTGTACTACTAGCAGTGTTCAATAGTACCTTTGATTTCCTATCTTTACGTCATCCACACATTTCCAGAGGTCAATATTTATTTTCTTTTCTTTTTATGTCAATATTTCCATTATGTAGAAACAGAATATACAAGGAAAAAGTAGAAAGAGAAACAATTACTTTTCAAAGGTGAAGGAGCAGTAAGAGAGTGTTCAGTGATAAAGTGAGACCTGTGGTATGCAGCAAAACAGTAAAGCTCTTAGAACAAAATACACTGTATGAAACCATCTGGTAACTCCCATGTAAAATGAAATCTAAACCAATCATAAGTTAAAAGGACAGCTGCTTTCCAGTACTTTTTGAAATTATGAAATGTCCTTGAGCTTTAATACCTCCATCTATAATATCTAATACTTTTTAAAAGTAGTCCAGGGTGGGCCATGGTGGCCCAGCAGACAGAGTTCTCGCCTGCCATGCACAAGACCTGGGTTGGATTCCCAGTGCCTGCCCATGCAAAAAAAAAAAAAAAAAGTCCACATTAATCAGGATGATATAGTAACAAGGTGATGATGTAGCACTCTCTATGAAGCTCAGAAAAAAATATTTACAGAACAGTTAATATCATAAAGACATTAGTAGAATATTATCAGCTAAGTTCTACAACATAAGAACGAGTAACACACCAAAGAAGCCAGAATGAGTAAAAAGAATGTGTATGTTAAAAGGCTTTTGCCACCAACCTGTGGTACAAAGCAAAATTAGAGTAATGATACAAATTACTGAATCAGAAACTTAACATAGTGATCTATAATGAATATTTGAAAAGATATAAATGCTAATTTACATATGTGCATTTTTTTAGTATCAAATATTTCCTTCCTTTCTATCGGTATATTTTCACCTCCTAACTCTTCTGACTGGATCTGTCAACATCGGCTAATGATTTCAGCAGGGAGTTTGGGAAGGAATAGGATACGCAATGAGCACAATTAATATTCATTTTCAGGAAAAGCAAAGTAATGTAAAGAATTTAAAGTCAGCCTTATCATCGTGTAGATAATTTTCAATGCCAATACTTTCTTCAGAAAGAGGAAATATGTGCTTTGTGCCATGAGGTCAGTTAGCTATAGCCCCCGTTGCTGTTTAAAGGGATTTTTTCTAGGGACCAGAAGTGCTGAGGCTAGGTTTCCAGAGCTGATGCCTTTGTATTGAACAAGTTACATTTTCCAAATTCCATCAGGTCTGAACTCCACACTGTTGATTTTTCTCCTATGATAACACAAAAGAACAAGTTCCTTGGAAGGAAAAGCATGTATCCATGGGATAAGCTTGTATAACATCATAGCCCTACAGTTGAAGTCTTCCTAAGAAGCATATCTGGATTGGTAGATGTTCATAATAGATCCACTGAAAAATTTGTTAAAGCTTGGAACTATTTTAAAAAATGTACATAACTTAGCCATTTTATTTCAATTTAAAATATATAAGCATACATGTATTTGCCAATTTATTTTATGCAAGACCAAACTCTTTTCTTTGAGCAAGTCTTTCTTACATAAATTGTTAACATAATCTATTAACTGTAACTTCCAGATTTAGTTACTTTACAAAGACATTTATAAAATGACTTGAATTCTAGAACCCTTCTAGATTGCTATGACTTTATTTTAAGGTCAATTTATTGAAGTAAGATATTTTTAAACCAATATTTATTGTTGTCTGGCCCACACCTAAACTAATAATGATTTCATTTTATGTCACTCTTATATAGCAAAGTCTTAAATTAGCTTTTGTAGAAATATCACTCTTTGTTTCTAAATTCATATTTCAATGCTATTTGTAACACTTAATTACATATTTACATCAAGAAATACATTTGCAGATATGTGTGGCAACAAGCACAATTTACTGTACAAAAGCATAAATTTCAGCCGGTAGGAGCAGAAGTAAGCAGACATGCAAGGAAAGAACTAGCCACAAAACTTTGTGTGGATAATGATAAACCTATTTTGTAGAAAGAAATTGAGACCATTGGCCATCCAATCCATGAGTGTACTAAAAGCTGGTGGAGAAACTCTCGTCTAAATTATATTTTATTATGTCAAGGCTGCAAAACTCCTGGGTCGCACAGTTAAACAACTACAGAATAAATACTCCATAATTCTCTATTCTGAGTGGCATACATTAAGACAAGGCTAACCCTTAACCATTTATGTATATCTTAACTTGCTAAGTGCAATGACCTTATTTTCTCTTGGGTAAAAGGGAACTGTTCAAGGCCAATTCTCTTATTTTACTTCACTTCATCTGGAGAAGTCAGGCTTTCTATTCTGTTCTTAGTACTAGAAATGTATTTTTAAAAATTAAGAAAAGATAAATGTTTTACCAGTCTGAATGCAGACCAAGGACAATTATTCTGTCCAAAAGACACACCTTCATCTTACCTTGCCATTCCTCCTTCACTCTGAAGTTGATAAATGGTGAGAAAGTCACGGTGATTTATTTCTCATCAGGATCTATTCTGGAAGCCCAGGGAGCAAAAAGATAACTGTCAAGAACTATGAAAACATAAGAAATTTCTTTCCTCGCAAATCGAATCACCTATTACATAGTAGACTAGTAGGACATTCGATAGATCAACAGTTTTTAACATAGTGTTTCAGAGTCCTAAACATAACAACATATTGAAAATTTGAGTAGGGTCGGTCAGTGACATCTGTTTGTCTATAGTTTGCCTCCTTCAAAGGTACATTTTACTAATTCAGCAGGAACTTGAGATCATACAAGGAAAAGTAATGAGGCCAAGTAACTGACCAACTGTTTTTGCCATTTTAGCAGCTTTAATGTAGTACTACTCTTCCAAGAATGTTCAGTTTGCAGCCAAGCAGTAATTTATTTACCAACAGAAAGAAAATATTTATTGTAGCCTCACTAACCTGAAGAGGAAGTTCATTCTGTGAATGATCTATTTATCAAACTGTGACGAGCATTTGGGTTAAATTGACTGAACCCTGTTTTTCAGGACGTATTTAGTATGTAACACTTCCATGGTCTGTAGGATCCTTGAAGATATTTAAAATCTCTGTGAAGCTTTGACAGTGCTCAGGATTTGCAAATGTGACCTCCTGGTCTTTCCCATTAGACTTTTTTTTTTTTCTTTCTTTCCCAGGAAGCTTTTTACCTAAATGGTTACATTCAGTGGATCAAGTGCCTTCACACTTCAACAATCCAGTGTAGCTTGATACAACACCGTAGTTCTCTGTCTCCAATAATCTTCCAGCTTTTAACTGGCCACTCATTTCTAAGGTTGGCTGATAGAAGAAAATAAAACTTCCATGGTCTCTTAATCACGGTCTGTAGTCAGGAATTATCCTTGTGTGTAACATGTTCCCTTTGGGTTGAGTCACAATTCTGTTTTTAAAGAGCCTATTGGCCCTCTCTGGAAGAGAATGCAAGCATAGACAATCAGATGTGATTAGAGTTTTTGAAATTTGGTGAAAACTTAAAACCTTCTAGTTGAAACTGATGTGGGATTTGGTGAAAGGTTTAATTGTTATGTCCCATATCCCAGTTTTCTTTTTATATTTTTCTCCCTCAACAAGCTGTTTTCATGTATACTTTACGATAAACAACTGAAGATATAACTAGAGGATTTATTGGAAAATATTTCTCTTTCTGGCTTCATGAAAAGTTCAAAAATATTGAGTTTATTTTTATGAGGATTTTTATATACTCCTATGTTCCATGTTAGACAGAGAAGCAAGGGTAAGGAATTTTTCTAATTAATTGTACTCTTTGATCTTTGGTCAAAAACATCTAAATCTAAAACTCTTCTGATGTATGCTTGACCTGTGGCAATGCTAATAGTGCTTGTTTCTATTAGACATGACTGTACTGCAGCTAGGCTACTATAATTTAAAAACAAACTTTTGATTTTTGCCTTTATAAAGACCTTGTGGTTTGTACACTCAAAAGCTCTTATTGTGTAATAGTCATGGTTTTTCGGTTCTAGTATGAAATAACACTGGATGTCAATTTAAAAGATACAAAAATAATATTGAATTAATCATATAAAAAGATATACCTGAAAATTTCTACTGTTGGTAATGAAGTAATGAAGCTGCTGCAAAGTGCAATTTCAAAACTTAAAATTGCTTAAGGTTTAAAACATTAAAAAGGTGGGGGGAGGATGCACATCAAAATTACCTTATTAGCTTTTGCAAAAAATACATTTCTACCGGGTTTGGTTCCCGGAGACTGCCCGTGCAAAAAAAAAAAAGCATTTCTAGTCTGCATTCTCAGAGATCTGATTCACTTATCAGTATTGGATTCAAGCGACCTGATTGTTTAAAACCCTCCCTCCCTGATTTGTGAGTGTACCTTAGACATTAGAATATTATACTTGACTGGCATAAAATTCAGTGTTTTCCAAATCACAGTCCATTTGACACAAGTCCTTAGAGATAATTTCCAAAGAAAAGTTTCCTTAGTCAAGGATGTTAAGGAAACTCTGTATATTACCCTTTCTTGGACTTTTATAGGCTCTGAGAAGTCCTGCAGAAGAGAAACCTGTTTAACTTGGTTTAAGCTATAGTTTCTCAGATTTATTTGGTCCTGGATCACTTTTATTTGCATGGGTAGGCACCAGGAATCAGACCTGGGTCTCCGGCATGGCAGATGAGAACTTTGCCTGCTGAGCCACCGTGGCCCCCTGGATCACTTTTTTGTCACATAACATCAGTTACTAGATCATGGAACCAATTTTCACCAAAATGTTCTTTGAGAAATGCTTCTAAATGATATTGCACAAGATTCAAATGATATCAGCACAGCTTTTTAACGCAATATGATGTCTTTGAGAATGTTCACATTTCAAAGTTACTGTGAGTTATTTTTCCTGTAATGTTTAGACCTATCAATGGAATATTTATAGAGCCTTATATAGCATCCAAAAAAGGTACTAAGGATTCACATTATTTTGTACAGTTTATTTTTTCATTAAATAATCAGAAAGAGAGCAAAAACTTCAAAATAAATGGTTTGTTTCAGAAGTTTAAGTGGCCAGTTGTACCTGAAAGGAGTAATGGTTTGGTGAAGCTAAACTCCTGAAAATACTCTAATCTTATTAAATATCTGCTAAATTGAAGTTTGTGAGTGCATTTTGTTGGTTGAGGGATCATTTTTTACATCAGTAGATTTTAAAAACAAATGCCTAGTAGTTGCCTTTAATTGAAGAACCAAACCTAAAATTATACTCAAGGGGTAGAGGACTTATCAAAATTAGTTACTTGATTTTTTTATCTAATTTAATATGCCCAGAGATGTTTGCATGATATTTATTTTGCTTTTTGTCTTCCATTTGGAAATAGATTAGAGAAGTTCTGTGCTTGGAGGCAGAAGTAGGATCAGAATTCTAAGAAAAAATGCATTTCCACAAGCGTTAGAAATGGTTATCAGAAAGGAAAGCAAAGAACAGTTTGTTTTACCTTTCTGAAATACTTTTTTTGTGAAAAGAGGAAGAAAATCATGATTTTTGTGGTTTACAGGTCAAGAATTTTAATTAAGGGATAATTGTAGTATGTGGAAGCAATTCAATATCTTATATCCTGGTTCCCCCAATACCTTAAAAACATTTTTAAAAGTCTCTATTGTTGCAACTTACATAAAGTGGAGTAAGGAAGGTGGGGGTGATTTATTAACCAGCGTCTTTTTATGTCATGTAGGGCAATCGCTAAGTAGGCACACTGCATGCATTATGTCACTGAAGTAGAAGAGATTTATATTTCATACTTACAGTAATCCTCTTAAACCTACAGAAGAGATTAGCTTTTACTTGGGTGAGAATAAAAGAAGTGATGATGAGCTTTTTTATACTGTACATAGATACAGTACATACTATTTACTCCTTCCCCTTTCTTCCTTCCTCTGCCCCTTCCTCTCTAGTTCCTATTCTCTCTTCCCTTATGGAAAAGATTACTGTGTACTATAACCAGCAATTTTTATTGAAAATGTTATTGCATAAATGAAGAGCCTAATTCCATTCCATGTGTTCTGTGTAGAGAGAGGAGGATTTCCTTGGATTTGCTTTCCACTGAATATCAGTTCTTGAGTTTATCTTGGACATTAGCATAAGGTTGCACCTTAATCACAATACGTACAAGGAGCATTTTGCCTTAAGTTATAATGAATTCAGAAAAGTCAGAAGTAGTTCAGTTTTCCCCAATATTTGGTGAAGAAAGGAAAAGGAAACTTCCTATGCTTGGTTTTAAGTATGTAGCAGATGTGAAATCATGCTCATGGGTCACTTTTCACATTTGATTCACCTTGGTTGGTTTCATGAGGTTGTCACCTGTGTGCCAATTAGTAACCTGGACATCAGCCAAGAAGACACTGAAATAAGGCCATCAGCTCATTTCAGCTTGGCACCAAGGTCACTGTTAAGCTGTTTTTAACCTGGAGCTAGAGGCTAGAGACATTGTTAGTAAAGGAGCTGTATTATATGCAGAAGGCTTTAATAAAGAGAATGTGCAGGTTTTCTTTTTTTTCTTTCTTCCCACAAAAGAAAAATAATGAAAACCTATCATAGATATCTTAGAATTATGGCAAGCACCACTAGCATACAAAGTGCATATTATAGATTTTTCCCAGCATAATAAAGCCCATAATTCATGTAGAAGAAGTTGCTTGTGTACTCTCTGTTGTTTCTTACAGTCAGAAAAATGGTGACAATTGTGTAGCCTGGAAGTGCATTCACTTGTCAGAAATGGGGATTTAGAAAGAAAATGCTTGTTATTTTGTAAGGTTGATAATATTAAAACTAAGAGAGCCAGGATAAGTGACAATGCTATGCTGAGTAATAATTGAGCGTATGACAAAAGGAAAAGTGAGGAATAGTGATCCTGTCTTTATTTATTTTTTATATTTTGATCAATGTTTAAGTTTGATCAAACTTAACAAATACCATATGATGGGTTGGGTTAACAACAGGAATTTACTGCTTCCCCATTCCATAGGCTAGAAAGCTTCTCCCTGGGGTTCATAGCTTCTGGCTGGCCAGCAATCTTTGAAGGACCTTGGCATTTTTGTCACATGGCAATGCATATGGTGATGTCTTCCCCTTTCTCTTCTGGGTCTTTTCCAAATTCTGGCTGCTCCCTGTGGCATCTCTCTCTCTCTCTCTCTCTACATATCTTTCAGATCATAAAGAATTCAATGACATGATGAAACCTGACCTAATTTGGCTAGACTGCAACCCTAATAACATCTATGAGAGATTCTATATTCAATGGGTCTACACCCGCAGGACCAGGGGTTGGGACCTGAGCATGCCTTCTGCAAGGGACTTGATTCAATCCCCAGGATTCATCATATACCTTCTTGTGTGCTAACTTGCTTTTTAAACATATTTTATTGAAATATTCTTCTTGATTACTGAGATTTTTGGTGTCCTGTAAAATTTTGTGTCACCTTAGTCTTGGCCCTACAAATTAATATTAATTGAAAGCCAAAAAGACCCAAGAAAAAAAAAGTGGCCATACTCACCCCATATTTCACAAAAATAAATACGTCTCCAAATTTCATCATAACTAGCTGTGGTAGATTGAATCATAGACATCAGTTTGGTCATGTTCTTAGTCTTAATCTGCATCCTGGTGGTGTAGATCCATTGTAAATAATATTTCTTCAAGACCTTACTTCATTCAAGGCGTGGCCTAACTGAGTCAGGTTGAGCATTAATCTAGACTACTGGAGTCCTTTATAAACAGAGTGAATGTCAGATGGAGAGAGAAGGCAATGAAACTCCAAAGAGAAAGGAGAAAGAATTGCCATATACATCGCCATATGATGAAAAAGCCAAGGAACCCCAAAGATTGCCATCCAACCAGAATACACTGATCCCAGGAAGAAGCAAGCCTTCTAGCCTGAAACTGTGAGCCAATAAACCCCTGCTGTTAAACTAATCCATTGCATGTTATTTGTTTTAGCAACTAGGAAACTAAAACACTACTAGCTTTTGAGATTTTTTCAGTTCTTAGATTTGGTTTTACATTTGTCAGCATCATTGGAAGTCAGCAATGGATTGTTTCATGGCCAAGCAAGAGAGGAGTAAGGGAGATGTGGCTGAGGTACATAAAATGTGTTATCTCCTACATTTAAACAGGAGCTAATATCTAAAGCAAACTTCCCTCACCTGCTGTTCTAGTTTGCTAGCTGCCGGAATGCAACACACCAAGAGATAGATTGACTTTTAATAAAAGGGGATTTATTTCATTAGTTCTTCAGAGGAAAGGCAGCTAGCTTTCCACTGAGGTTCTTTCTTACATGGGAAGGCACAGGATGGTCTCTGCTGGCCTTCTCTCCAGGCCTCTGGGTTCCAACAGCTTTCCCCGGGGTGACTTCTTTCTGCATTTTCAAAGACCTGGGCTTAGCTGCGAGTGCTAAGATGAGGAATGCCGAGCTGCTTGGGCTGTGCTACATTGAACTCTCTCACTGAAGCAACAGCCAATTAAATCAAACATCATTCATTGCAGCAGGCATGCCTCCTAGCCAACTGCAGATGTAATCAGCAACAGATGAAGTTCACGTACTATTGGCTCATGTCCACAGCAATAGAACTAGGTGCCTTCACCTGGCCAAATTGACAACGGAATCTAACTACCACACCTGCTAATTCACTCTAGTCTTTATGGATTAGGTAGACATTTTTATTATTTCTATTTTAAATATGGGAGAACGTTAAAGTTCTGGCAGGAGGGCATGTATCAGTGAAAATTGAGACTGAATATGCAAAGAACTGAATGATATAGCTTATGTCCTAAGTATGCATAATTACTGGGAAAGGTGTACATGAGTATGGGCATGTGTGTATACATGTACATGCATTTATATGTCTGGTGTGTTTTCATGTGTATACATGTATATGTGTGTGGAAGGATTATGTTTACGCTGCTCTTTTTGTGATTAGGAAATAGAAATTCTTATACTTGTTTATCATTGCTCCTAGATGGCATACTAATGGACAAATATTTTTATATACATGGTTCTTAACTAGTTTGGCACCTATAGACAGTGAGCCTAGAAAAAGATTGCAGTGTACAGCAAAAGCTAAGAAGGTTCTGGGAAATAGGACAGAAGAGGATGCTCCTGGTAGAACCTCTCAGAACTTGGACATAGTCAGAGGAAGTCCAGAGCAGATGGTAACCAACTCAACCTAAGACACAGTTTCACTGCAGAAGAGACATCAGAGTTAGGTCTTCAAGCAGGCATTCATACCAAGCCTCACCTAAGCTCATACTCCTCTCCACATCTGCAAAATCAACTAACTTGGGGACTATTTATCCCAACTTTTCCAAGACCTTCTGTTTACAGAACATCTTCCATGGTGTAAGCAAATGTCAGTATTTATTTCTACTTTTGTAATAAATAATGCCTATTAGTCTCTGTATCATGCATACCTACACAGTGTTTAGTTCATTCTTTCTTTATAAATTTCCTTATTTCATACTTTGTCTCCTTAATAAGATCAAAATGCCCTGGTGGGTAGATATGAACTTATGAAAATTTATGAAAAAAATCATAAATTCCTTTTTTATCCACCACAGTGATATGCCAAAGGCTATAAAATGTAAGTAGAGATTGTATTAACTATCTCTGAATTTATTATGTTCTCACTTTGCACCAAAGTTGCTAAGTATATAGACTTTTAGGAATGAAAAGGATGTTGTGGTTTGAAGGGTGCAAAATGTATCATTTATCCAAATTTAACTATATTAATCAGATTCCCAATTGAAAAAAGATGGCATTAAAATTAGGATAGTTCGAGGAAAGTCTCTATCCAAAGAGATTACTTACAAAAGTGTGGATGGACCATAGGCAAATCCCAAGAAATAGTGCAGTAACCAGGGTCTAAAATAGCGAAGGAGCTGTTATCAGTCTTAAGTCTAAGGACAACGGCAAGGACCTCTCACTAGAACTCCAAGAGCCTCCTGGAGAAGACCAGTGATTTCTGACGGAAATCACAGCTAACCCAAGACCACCCCAGAGCTAAGGAGCCAGAGAAATAAATACTCCAGTCTCAAACTTCTTCCTCCCTCTTCCTCCTGCCATGCCTCCAAATCGGCCAAATGGAGTAGAGTTGGGAACCCACTGATTTCATAGATACAAGTTGGTCTTCCTGGAAGAGGAGCTGGATTGAAAAGTGCATAGGATGTATTTAGAGGGACGTGTTGAAGATATCAGCATATCCCTTCTTACTGGAACCTGCCCTGATACTTGAAAATTTGTACCACTAAGGGCACTACTCTTTTAAATAATTCGAACTGCAAATGATGATGATCTATTAATAAACATTTTTATTAATAATAAAAATATTTAATAATCATTAAACATATTTACATTTACTGTTTTAAATCATTAGAATTTAATTATTCTAATTAAGATAAAATTTAAATATCTTTTAAATAATTAGAACTGATGGTGATGATTTATTAATAAACATTTTCTATGGCCCAGGCACTGTGTTAGGATCATTAGATGCTTATTTTACAGAATTTTTAAAGATATCTTAGGCAGTAGTAATCCCATTTTATAAATGGGAAAACTGAGGCTCACACAATATGCTTGCACCCACACAGTTAGTAACTAGCAAAGTGATCATCTCATTCTAATATCAACTGAAGCTTCTAACCACTATCCAGGGTTGCATGTGGTTTCAAGCACTAAGATTTCAGTGGGTGCTTGCTTTAAAAGTCAAAATTTTCAGAAATATCATATTAACCAATGAATATTTTACTTCTTATTACATACATTTATTTACTCAACTATCTGGAAATAGGACACAGAATAATGATACTTTTTGCAGGAAAAGAAGAAAAGAAGACTGAAACCTAGGGCAGACCAGGAGTGTCAGACATGGCATAAGCTCACTGACACCTGGAGGGAAGAGTGTGGAGTAATAGTGTTTGCTTTATAATCTGATAACTAATTAACTAATCAAATAAATGAAAAACAAAGCAGTTATTCAGCCCTTACTAAATGCCAGGCATGGTGCTAAATCTAGCATTATAAACAAAAGCAAGAGCAGTTCCAGCACTTATAGTATTGTCTCATTTGCCAGAGCTTCTGTGACAAATATCACACAATGGATTGACTTAAGCAACAAGCATTTATTATCTCACAATTTTGAAGGCTATAAATCCAACATCAAAGGCTTAACAGGCCAAAGTCTGTAGCATTCTCATTCTGGCTTGTCGCAACCCTTGGGGTTGTTTGGCTTGCAGTTCTGCCTCTGTCACATGGTCTCTTCCTGTGACTTTCTCTGACTTCTGGTTCCTATATCTGACTTCTTCCAGTTTCATATATCTACTGTCTGCATCCAAATTTCTTCTCTTTTTAAGGTCACTAGTAAATACAGATCAAGACCCATAAAGTTATATTTAAAAATGGGGTCACATCCACAGAAATGGGAATTAAGGATATGTCTTCTGTTGGGGTAATAATTCAATATACCACATTTATTCACTATCCAATGGAAAGAAATGTATTAAGTGTAAATGTAGAGAAGCTACTTCTTATATTGTTCTTATGTGACAGAATCGGTGTGTATTTGCAAAAATTGCTGAAAGTCAAAATTACCCTGAAAATTCTTTAGGAAAATATTAGTTTAGAAACCAATAAACCATCTTTCATTGCAGTCAGTTTTCTCTCCATTGTTTTAATGAATTACTGTTTTTCCAGGTAAGTACCGAATGAAATGGCTTAGGGGCTATGTGATATGAAAAATACCTGCCTATAATCTCAGCATGGTGATATTATTCTGGGACCAACACATGGGAGCTGAGACTAACAGCAGATGTGCTGATTCTATCCATATTTGTGGAATACGATGAAAGGCACAAAACCCACTCTATTATTTCCTCACTCTTTGGGACTTGTTAGCTGCCTTTCTTCTGAAGAACTAACAAAATAAATCCCCTTTTATTAAAAGCCAATCTATCTCTGGTGTGTTGCATTCTGGCAGCTAGCAACCTAGAACAGATTTGGTACTGGAGAGTGGGGTGCTGCTGCAGTTTGCAAATGCCAGATATGTTGGAAAGGTTTTTTGGATGGGTAACGGGGAGATTTTGGAGGAACTGTGAAGAGAATGATGGAGAAGTCCTGGAGTGCTTGGAGAGACTGTTGGTGTAAACGGAACTACTGCCAATCTGGACAAAGGGGGACACAAAGGGACAAATTGGAGTTTGCAGAGTGAGAACCATCGAAGCTTGGGTCTGAAGCCAAGAAACCTCTGCCAGGAGAGTGGATCCACCCATATGAGAGTGAGTTTACCCTGAAGGGTGAGGATGAGTTCCCACCTCATTGCAGTGGAAGAGTCGTGCAGCCTCTGGTCTTGGAGAAGGTACAGCACGCTCCTTGGGGACTGGGGAGAGCCTGGCCGCCACCACATGGAGGGGTTGAACATGTGCTCTGGAAATGGCAGAGAGCCCAGGGGGTGACCCGGATGCCTGGAGAGAGTGGAGCTGAGAAAAAGGTGTTCTCCTCAATGTTCCCTGAGGTTGATTTGGAAAGAGGCGGACCACTGCATAGGCCCTTGGAAAAAGGGTGGGACTGCCACTTTCTAAAGCTGAAGGATATATGACTTTCAGACTTTGAAATCCAATGGTGTTTGCCCTGCAGGTTTTCCTTCCAGTTTCTCCCTATGGATCTTGTGACTGTCCCTCCTTTGCATATTGGCACCAGACAACTTGTTTTGAGATTCACAGGTCCACAGCCAGAAGAGAATTTTTTTTCACCTTAATATTGTTTAAGGTGATATGTGTAGTTACCAAGTTGACAAGGGGTGGACATGTGGTGTTAGATTCAGTTGTCAACTTGGCCGTGTGAAGGCACCTAGTTCTGTTGTTGAGGACATGAGCCAATGGTACATGAACCTCATCTGTTGCTGATTACATCTGCAGTTAGCTAGGAGGCCTGCCTGCTGCAATGAATGATGCTTGATTTAATTGGCTGTTTCTTAAGTGAGAGAGCTCAGTGTAGCACAGCCCAAGCAGCTCAGCATACCTCATCTCAGCACTCGCAGCTCAGCCCAGGTCTTTGAAGATGCAGAAAGAAATCACCCCGGGGAAAGTTGTTGAAACCCAGAGACCTGGAGAGAAGGCCAGCAGAGACTATGCTGTGCCTTCCCATGTAAGAAAGAACCTCAGTGGAAAGCTAGCTGCCTTTCCTCTGAAGAACTAATGAAATAAATCCCCTTTTATTAAAAGCCAATCTGTCTCTGGTGTGTTGCATTCCGGCAGCTAGCAAACTAGAACAGCACGCCTTATGAAAGAATCCCCTATGATAGAATTTCCCATGAAAAAAATATTTAGGTTTTGTGGTCAACCAGAAACTTATTCAAGCTCCAATGCTGGTATTTATGATCTATGTGATGTCAGGTAATGGATCAAACCTCTCTGATGCCCAGTTTTACCATCTGTAAAATGGGCATAGTTGGCCCTACATCACAGATTTTTTGTGATGATTAAATGAGATAGATGTATACAAAGCAGTGAGCATTATGCCTAATTATTAGGAGCCCTCCTAAAGGGAATTTATCATTTCGAAATTCTCATTCTAGGCTTAACAAAATAATACCTTGCTATTAGGCTCAGTAGCTATAAGTTTTTTAAAAAAGATAAACACAAACATAAAATATCTTTCCAATGTGAGGACAGATGATAACTTTTCTTGGGTGGGTGGATTACTCCTGGCACTTGGTAAGCAGCCCAACTATTTCTCCTTGATGGTTGTTCTCTGCTGGCATCTAGTTTTGATATTGAATATTTTCCGTGTTTTGCTCAGTTCTGCCTTTATAGTGTATTGTAAACTAATAAATGGTCTTTCCTATAAGGACTTCAGTTATTTGTGTTCTAGCTTGCTTGGATATTAAAGAGCATCCAAGGAATGAATGGAGCTGTATAATTCTCTAGTTCTCTAGTGATTTTATTCAACAACTTCATCTTTCAACAACTAGTATAGCTAGGCAGTATAATTCACTATTCTTCCAAATCTGGTTATGAAGTTAAAAGTTCCAGAGTGTTTTGCTTTCTTCAGATCCTCTGAATAGGGTCAGATTTTTCCATTATCTAAAAAGTTGAGTTGGCTAACTTTGAGGTGTACATAGACTCTTAAGCTGAAGAGAAAACAGTGAGCTTGTTGTAATCTTGCTTTCAACCATAAAACACCTTTTTCAGAAAATAACTGGCCCTATATGTTTTTCTTCCTTGGTTTTTATGTACATGCATGTGTGTGTGTGTGTGTGTGTGTGTGTGTGTGTGTGTGTGTATCTCTTCCTTTAATCCATCCCATCCACCCCCAGCCCCATAGATAAGCTCAGGAAGGACAGCACACACCCATTACCTCTTTGGCAGACTTCTAACATTATGTCTTAAAAACATTCTACCACCTCTCATTGATGTCATTTATGAACCTTGCCTTTAGTTTATTAACATGCCTGCCAATCTGCCAATCCCGATCAGAATTTGGCTGGATTCAGGTTGGTAATTATATATGAATCAGATAAGATGCCCCCAAATAACAACTGGTTTGCTGACTTTTAGCACTTTTGCATACTACCATGGATGTTCATTAAATGCTAATTAATGATGGTACACTGGGTTGAATTGACTTGTGGCTTCCAGTTGATTTGCAGTTCAAATGTTAAATTATGAAATGCATAGCATTAGACCATCAGCCAGAAAGATCAAATTTTAATTTGTTGTAGATAACTAGAAAAGTGTAGACCTTTGAGGATTCAAGGTAGATATTTTTTCTAAATATGAAAGATAATACATAACAAGAAATGAATAAAAATGTAAAAGGTTTGGTAGCTTTTTCTAGAGTTTCCTTGCTTTTTCTCTTTCATTTCAAGAAGTTTTCATTTAGATTCAGTTCTCCCAAGTTCCTGTAGAAGCTAGGTGACTTTTTTAAGTGTATTTGTTGATAACTGAGTGATTATGAGAGCTATGAGCTTTTGTTGTCCTGAGTGGATTTTATATGACACTTTGCCTAGGACAGTCACCATTTTTAAGGTTGTGGAAGTTGTTGCAGATTATTTTAAACAGTGGGAAGGAGTTCCTGAAATGTTTAAACATTTTTCAACTTTATAAACTCTTTAGAAGGTTCTCATTTGTTATGAGTATTTATTTTTTTAACATGAGAGTCTATAAATATATTTCTAGTTGCCTACAAATGCTTATTGGGGATCAGTTTGAAGGGAGAATTTCAGATTTTCATCAATTAGCTTAACTGGGCTCATCTAAAATTATAAAATAATTTTTTAAAAGCCCATGAAAAGCCCTGTTTAGTAATTCTGATAAAATTAGCCAAACTAAATTGAAGTAAAAAGAAAGAAGTTAAGTCACTTGGTAAAATTAATTTGATATGTTTAGGGTGTTAAAAGTAATTTGTGCCAATTGAGCTGTGCTTTCTTTTTTCTTCTGGAGAATGAGGAGAATTGTGTCAGAGAACCAGTCTTCCATGCTACTTCAGTTTAAATTGATATTGCATTAATTAGAGATAGAGAACCTTAAGTTTTCTGAGCCTTCAATTCTAGTTACTATTTTTCTTATTTTATTTATAAACCTAGGAATTTTATGTTATAATTTAAAAATTTATTTGTTTTTTACTAAAGTTCAGTTAACTTATGAATTTGATAATTTAGATTTTCTTAAATATTTAAAAACTCCTTATATACCAATTGAGATCCTTGAATCATTTTAAACCATAAAATATATTTAATTCTCCTAAACACTTATACATCTACCAAGGCAGACTTACAGATCTAATAAAATATTCTCAAGCAAACTTTTATGGCCAAACTTTTATGGCCAAAGATTTAGTGCCCATAGTATTTTTCTCTCAACCATTCAAAAATTGAATCTAATGATTGGATTAGTCTATTGATTTCATGAAGCTTTTCTTAATCTACCTTTGCAAGTATTAATCATGTCACGTGATTATTTTAGTTCAGCGTATCTACTTTATCTCTAGGGAAAAATTCATATCTAATGCAAATATACAGAAGAGCCCAATGAAATATACTCATATTTTGATTACATAAGCAGGTAAAATTGCATGATATGACCAACTTTGTTAACTTAAAGTCGACAAATGCTTGAAGTGTTAATATAAGCATCAACGTATTGCTGCCATCCAAAGTTAACATCTAAGAGGTGTGTAAATGTTTCTGATACACTGTGTCCTTTAAAATGTGTGCAAATACCCCACCATTTAAACAGTATTTAAAAGAAAAAAACAAAACAAAACAGCATAAGTATTTATGTTCAAACAGAATTTAAGAATGTATAATGTGCGTTGGTTTATTTACGTATAAATATTGGGATTGAAGATACCTATAACACTCTCTCTCCAATGAAAATTGGGTCTTCTTAAATTCTTAAGACTGCCTTTTACAATTATAGCTTTGCTTTTGAAAAGATTTTAGATTCACAAATTGTTCATTGGGAGCTAACAAAGAGAGTGAAACTTGATCTGCTTGTTGAAAGTTAATGTACTGAGTTGATTCGTTTACTGAATCATACATTTAATAAGTTGGTCTTGAATCCATTCCATTGCAACACACAGGGTCAGGTTCTTAGAACTGAGGAGTTATACATTTAGAATAGATGCCTTTTTTCAGCTAGAAATCGTGTATTTTAGTATACAGTATCTAGTTCATACCTATATAAAAGTATCCAATTGTTTTCAGTACAATGCTTAGCAATGAATCTGTATTTCCACCAGGACTCACAGAGGAAGTTTTCCCAAATATTTTTCTCTCTCCTGTTAATACACTGAAGAATAAAGATCTATTTCCAAGGGTGCAATTCACTGATGGGATTTCATATCTGTGATTGGCAGTCTAAATGAGATTCAGGGTCAAACACAAGGTATCACAGGCAGAGATAAAGAACCAAATGAAAAGTCACAAGATAATGGTTAGTTGTGCTTATCATTCTCTTTTTTCCCACTTTCAGATAGAAACTCTGGCGGCTGTCATTCACTCTCATTGCCCGGGCTGATTCTGCCTAGGCTGTGAGTGTCACAGCAGGAAATTGCTGTCTGAACTACTAAGCATCCTTCAGGCAAAGCCAATAATTAAAATATTCTAATTCAAAATGTTGTTGCTATTGTTTTGTCCTGTACCATATTACAAGTAGATAAAAATGAATTTTTACTACTATGCCATGCCAAATGAAGCATCTTTTTCCTCTGTCATTTAGTTACTTGTTACCACTTGTACATTATGCAGTCATGGGTATGCACAACAATGTGTGATATATTTACAAACATATACAGTTTATCATATTTACCATCATTATGTGTATATGTATATATATATATATATATACACACACACACATATATATCGAAGATAATATTTTTAAATCCCTGTATATGTGTACTATTCACTAATTGTTGCCAAGTACCTATTGGATATAATATTTATGAGTCAACTGAATACAATATGTCCTTTTTGCATTGGTAGGGGTGGGAGATAGATGTAAAGGAATTAATATTTATGGAATTTCTGTTTTAGCCTAGTACAGTGTTAGTGTTTAAATGTACTGTATTTCATTTAATTCTCACAAAAATTTTACTATTAAGTATTATTATTTCTAAAATATGATTAAAGATACTAAATCCCAGCAGGCATATAACACCCTGGAAGTCAAAGAGTTAATATAGCTAAAATAAGATAGAATTGTGATTCCAGATGAATTTGCCCTGACTCTTCAACCTTGATTTTTCATATATAAGTTGCTTAAAGTGATAATTGACCTAGAGGTTTAACAAAGTTATTGTTTCCCTAACACCAAGATGTTCTCTGTTATATGAAAATGTTTGTTCGGTTTATTCAAGAAGTTTGTAAACATTAGAAAACCTCTTTGATGTGATATTTTGGCTCCCCTCCCACCACTCTCATCCAACTGTATTAAAATTTAAGACCCCAATTAAAGTTACTCAACTTGTTTTCAGTTTGGGTTAAAATTATTTCATTTCTGTTATTGCATCTGTTCTATAAAATTATATAAATACTAGACTAGTTGTACTTCTCAGCCTAGGGCATTTATATAGAATCTGGAAGAGACAAATTCAACTGCCTATGGATTTCAAGCATGTAATGAACATGTGTTAATTAGGTTTTGTGTGAGAGTATAGGGAGTGGTGGGGTCTGTTACAAAATAGAATCTGTAAACCCTCATATAGGTATTCAGAATCATTTACAAACAAACAAACAAACAACAGTTTATTAGCCAGACACTCAGCCAAGTCTGCAAGTTTACACCCCTTAGTAAAAATTAAATGTAATTTATCATTTGAGCACCTTAGAAAACAGGAAAATATACAAATTTTATCAGAATGTAGTTAGTTACTTAATGGTACGCTTCCTTAATTAGTCTTTCTGTGAACCACACTATAATTAATTTTCCAAGAGAATGAAGCAGTGCAGTCACTGAGCCTTGTCTTCAGAAATACGCCTTTAAGCATACAATACGATGTAAGGAAAATGATGCCTCAATACCTGTTTCACATAATATATGGTTATCCCTGTTTTGTAAATGAGAATAAGAAAATGAAGTAGCCAGGCAAATTCAAATGCTCTATAAAAGATTTCTAAGAAATTAAATCACCTGCTACAAAAGTCTAGTACTCAAAGTTGATATCAAAGATTACAAAGGTTTTAAAATATATGGATTGTTCTTTGGGGGAAAAAAATAGAAGCCATCAGCCTTTTGCATAGAGGTACTGCCCATTGCCTAAAGCTCAACGCAAGGTTGGAGTGCCTCCTGAGACTGTCCTTTGGCCTTTGGATCTAGCCAAGCCTATGGCGGGTTCTTCCTTTCTGCTCTTTGCTCTCCTGAAGGTGTGATCTGAGGTGTTTTCCTTGCAGGAAAGAGGGATAGAGGAGGATCTCTGGATCTCTGCTTTTACGTGTTTTTTTTGTTTGTTTGTTTGTTTCTAACCTTTCCTGGAACTTCTGTACTCTACCAAGATGTGCTGGAAATCTCACGGTGTGTGCCCTAAGCAGTGCTCAAACTCATTGGAACTTGCTTCAAGTTAAAATCCAGGCTGCCTCGTCATTTTTCCGACTTCTCTTTCACTTTGTTTTTGCTCTTTCTCCTTATTCAGCAGCTCAGTGTGAATAGATTGGATTATGAGTTAATGCAGGCCTATGGGTTGTTGCTAGGACAAAAAGCCAGGCTTTGTTTGGGGAATGACATTTGTTCTCCACCTTCTTCCTGGAAACAGAAGAGTCTTTCCTTTTAGAGAGGATTTTTTTTTTTTTCCCTTTCTGAAACCATGGTAAATATTTCCAAGTCATTGGGTAGAATCTAATACTGGCTGAATCTCTGCATTAAGCACAGACTATGTTTCAGGGATTCCCCAGGAGGCTGATGATCTTCAAATAAATACGCACTCATGTTATGGTCTGTTTACAGGAGGTGACCGAGATCGGATGACAGCAAATCATGAGAGCTACCTCCTCATGGCGAGCACCCAGAATGATATGGAAGACTGGGTGAAGTCCATCCGCCGAGTCATATGGGGACCTTTTGGAGGAGGTTAGTGTATTTTGAAAACTTGGAAAAACATCTCTTTCCCCTAGCGGGTTTTACTATCAGCTCCTATCTTCAAATAGATGAATGTTACCAGACAAAGGCTGTGGATTCTTATGACCAATTCCTGAGACACCAGGGTTTCAAAGAGAGAAAGAGTTTATTACTAGAGGCAAAGTAGATTGGATGGGCTATCAGCCCCAAAATCTGCCTACCTGAACTGAATTCTCATGGCTTTATAGCAATAAAAGATGGACAGGTTTTAGGGTAATGAGCACAGTGGCCCCAGATGCGGTGATTAGAGGTGATTTAATTATTGAGCGTGTACAGATTGGTTACATGCCTAGACCATTTGTAAGAAAATGGAGGCCTTAATATGTTGATGGGCATGATTTTTAGTACTACAGTGAGGTTTAAGTCACTTACAGGTTAAATTCTAAAGTGCTGCACATGTCAGGCGAGACAGTTTTGTTTAGATCCAGTTTCAGTTATCAAGATAACTTTGGACTTGGGGTAGGTTAGTCTGGGCTGACCCAAGACTCTTCATTAATAAGCATTAGGGGCTGTCTTTAGTGATCACAAGACTCTAAAGTCAAACTGGATAAATGGGTACAAGTGAGGGTTAGTCGCATAGTTTTTACAGTCACAAGGGCACAAGATAAAGGCTATACAATCATTATCAGAGATCAAGGCAACTGGATTACAGTTTTAAAATTTCAGGTATTTCCCTCTGTCTACTCTAATATACCAGAAAATGAAAAAAGAGTATCTATATAATAACTAAGTAATCATAATCATCCTTTAAGTTCTAACATCTTGGTTACATGAATGCTATAATGAATAGTAAACTAATCAGCATTATTATTAGACACATATCTAAGCATCACTGATCAACCTTAATCTGGGAATACATTGAATTATAAAAATGAATGTATTTGTCTTTTAGTTTTGAATTTTTCACTAGCATTGAACAGGTGTGGGAAAGATGCAATGAATACGAACTAGTTAAGAATGTCTAGATATGTGAGAAAATTTTTGACTAGTAAATTTGGAAAGAATCCCAACTGACAGATACTCAGTGATGTTAAAGAGGAATGTCAAGTCTTTTGATGAGAAGCTTATGATTATTACAGTAGGAAAAAAAGTGCTTTGGATCAAGCAAGTGTATGTGAATTTGATAGTAAGTTAAAAAAACTTTTAGTTAAATATAGTATTGAGAGTATGCCATATGAAGAATAAGCTAAAATATGTTATGAATGGAACTAAAAGGAGGAAGAAATGGTAAAAGACATTATCTTGATCTATCAAGGAAGATAGAATACTATAAACAGAAAAAATATTTGAAACAAAATTTGGTGAAAGAAACCAAAAAATGACCCCAATGTATTTATCTACAACCAATACATATTTTTAATACTGTAAGCCTAATTAATTTTTGTTGAAGAGTTAAATATAAGTTGTAATATCAAATTCATGTTTCGTAAACCAAATATAATAGCCATATTGATTTATTTTCTCTTTTATGTATTGTCTGTGCCCAAATTCAGAGAGTGAATTATGGTTTTCCCTTCCATATCAGATGCTTCTCAGGCCAACTGACCATTTCAATACTGCATTTTATAGTAACTTCAAAAGCTTAGTTTAAGAAGATGAAAAGTTAAGCGAAAGCTAAAATATTAAAGATTCATCAAAGACATTTTGATATTTTACCAGATCCATAACACATGTCTGCAGATTGTCTTATTGTTATCAGTATCATCTGTTGGAGAATGGAATCTCTATCAAAGTGACCATCCCATCCCTGTTTGCCTGGTAACAGTCTTGTTTACAGCTGTTGTCCAGGGTAATTATTAATAGTGCCACCTTACACCCTTACAGTGCCCTAGTTTGGATGTCAGTTTATATGGTTACAATATTTATATCCTAAAATAGCTAGTAAGTGACCATATAAAACATTTGAAAGGGTCCATGTGCTGAGATCTCCACCCCAGGACTTTAGCAGAAAATTCCTCACAATTGTGGGTGAGAGACACATACTCAGCTGGTGGAGGCCTGATGACACCTTCAGGGCCAAGGTTTTGTGGGAGGCATGAAGATGTGTCTTTTCAAAGTTCCTGTTGCTTCTAAAGACCCTTTATTCTCCTCTATCCTCTGATTTCAGGGCCTCCTGGGTTCTGAAAGGTCCTTATTCTCTTCCGAAGGAAGCATCTTTGTTGAGGGATTGTTTCCATCAAGTGTGTTATTTTCTTCCTTTCCTTCTTCTTCTCATCTGAATGAGATCCAGTGAATTCCCCAAGTCAGTAGACACAGAAGGTCCTACCAGCCCATGGTCCTTGCCCAGTGGGACTGGGCAAGTGCTATGCATTGATCCTCACATATCTTAACTTGGAAGAAATACTGTAGTCGTTTATTGGTTTTCACACTTTATCCTGTGGAATGTGCTTCAGGGACTCTGAAAATACTTGATTTAAATCTACCTTTAAAATGATGTATTTTAGGTTAGAGCAGTCACTACAGACATAATGCTCAAAAGAATAATTCTCATTTCATCTTTGTTTAATTGAATAGTATTATGAGATTGCAAGAAAAATTTTTAAATTACTCACTTGATTTGTAAAAAATTGTTTGTATCAGAATTTCCAGTTAATCTGTGCACCAGCATTTTTGAGAGTTAATGCAGAATGCAGGACCAAACTGAATGCTAAAACTGATGGGAGATTGCAATCGTCATCCATAATCTCAGGTATTATTATTTGTATTAATAAAACCCCTCTATTCTCATTGATTGAATTTATAAATAGGTGTTAGAAATTTAACTTTTAAACAATAAATTTCTATGACTGAAATAATTTTATATATTAGTGTTTTCTTTAACATTATATTTGAAATATTTTCCACTGATTACAAATATTTTTAAACCATTGTTATAGTACAGTCTCAAATCTTATGATTAGGTTAGTAAGATCCAGGGAGAATGAGTAATTTGTCAAGAGTCACATTTTAACAGAATTAGGAAGAAAAGTCACAACGTCTCACTTTCTGAGCTTCCTCTTACCTTCCAGCACAATAGTGTGATCTGTGATTCTACTGGGGGATTAAAAAATCCACAATTGCTAGTGCATGCCTTTATATTCCTGAAGTATCTGAAAAATGAAAGTTTTTGAAATATAATAACTGGAGCGATTACGGTTTCCAGTCCTTCAAAAATACCTGAATTGCTAGTATTACCTTTCATAAGAGAACAAATTGCACCTTCTTATTTCAGTTATGGAACCCAAGACAATGTTAACCCTAAATAAAGACATTTTGGCTTCCAGCCTCCTTCCCATTGCTCACAGGATATTGTGGTCATTGATTACATGGCATCTGTAAAGTCATTTGGAAGGGAATGTGACATATCATTCTAATTTATCAATATCTATATACCACCTTTGATATACACAACTGGTGATTTTTTAAAAAAGCTAAAGTTTTTCATAAGTAATTTACGTTTTTCTTTTTTTCAGGTTGCATATAAATGCAAAAATTTCCTTTTTACCATTACAGTAATGAACATTTTGTTAAAATATAAGCAACATTGAAGGAGCTTTCTAGCTCTTCAGTTCCATTAAGTGAAGATCATAAAATGTAGGGCTTTGGAATGATTGGCTTCATATTTTAAGAAAGCAAATTTACAACAACTATTCAGATGGGGGAAGGAAACTAATGGAAATGTGCAAAGTTTGCATTCCCTCTTGACTTTCTGGCCTCATTTCAAAGCTCAGTGTTGAATTTAGAGACCTCAACTTTGTATTATTTGCTTTAAACCAGTCACTTCCCTTATTAGTAATGCTAACTGCGAAGCATACCAAGCTGCTTTGACATCCAAAAGTTGGGTTGTCAAAGCCTTTATTTAGCTTTGCAAAAGTTGAGTTTTTTTTTTTTTTGACACTGGGTTTCTTTTCCAATGTTCAAAAAGCAATGTTTACAGAAGTGCCCACTTAGCCCAGAATCGAGGGCAAGTGTGAATCTGTTACTTATTCAATAAATCTGAGTGCTTAGCCTAATTTTATCTAATAACAAAATCAGGTTCTTCCCATGTATTTCAATCTCCGAAAGAGTTGAGTCAGAGACCCTCCAAAGCAGAATGAAATTCTATACATGAATAATCCTTAAAATGAATAATTGGCCTGTGGGTAGACAGGGGTTGATTAAGAGGTAAAGTGATCTTAAAGAAGAATCTCCACCTTCTTGCCTCTGGCACAAATCAACTGTGTGATCTCAGATAAGTGGTTTTACCACTCTCACTTTCAGAATTCTCATCTATGAAATAAGAAAATTGAGCAAAATGTTTTCAACTGAGTTTCTTCACAGCCCCCAAACTTGTGATTAATGTGTTCCTTTCATACCGAAGCTCAGATCAATGAATTTTTCAGTTAGCTGAAGTATTTCTAGGACCAGCACTGTCTCCTTCTTCATCATATGAGCTAAAACTTCATGGTTCTTTCATTTCTAGGCAGTATGCTGAAGGAATAAAATAATATTTAATCATAGGTCAGAAATAATTGCGAATGAACCTTGCAATAACCAAATATCCACTACCTATGTGGATATGCTAGTCTGAGTAATGTTTCTAATACTCTTCAATTTTATAATGTTCCTGTGAATGGCTAGGAAGGAACTCAGAGTCTTTGGGGTGAATTGGGGTTAAAGCACCAGCATTCCAAATCTGTTCATGGAACAGCCAAGTGAATGAATGATTAACCAAATGGGCAAATTGTTCATTAAGTGGGTCTGAAAGTGTTGGTGGAGTTGGGGGTTGGGGTGGAGAAGTATTCTCATGCAAGAGAATGATAGAATGTTAGAAACAGGATAGTTTTTTTTTTAACTATACCCAAAGAAATACATATGCATGTATACATACACGCACACACACACACACACACACACACACACACACGCTGATTTGTGATTATATTGCAGACTCCTACTAGATTTAAAAGATTCTCCTATTTTACTGACACACACATATTTACATGTACACGTTTGTTGTGTTTTAATGATATGCACATTTAAATCAGTACACACAAATAGATTCAACTGCAAAGTATCTAAAAGAAAATCTTATATAGGAGGAGAAAAATGTCAGGAGAGAGGAGGCAACAAGTTTGCCCCCTTGGGGATGGTTCGATGCTGTTTGATCTCAGGAGGGGCCAAGTCAGCTGCTATAAAGATGCAGCAGAAGAGGACAGCCAGGAAGTAAAGGCAGAGTCAAAAAGGGAACGATCGGAGTCCACACCGCTGCCTTGGCATTCTCCCCCTCCCTCATATTGTTGTGGCTGCACCTGCTGCATGTGACCAGCGGGCACTGAAGGCAGCCGCAGCTACAGCAATGATGAGGCAGCCGCAGCTCTGCCAGCTTCCATCCAGCTCTCATTGAAAAAAAGGGGAGACGGAGCAGGAGGAGGGGGAGGAGACACTCCCTGCAGAGCTGCCTCCCCCCAGCAGATCCAAGGAGCCTCTAGGAATGAGCACCCAGCTGTTCTGAGGTGGTGATTCCCTTAGGAGCCCTGGGAGTTGGAACACAGAAAGGAAAAGGGAGAAGACTGCAGAAAGCATCAAAGGATAAGGGGTGCTATAAAAGGAACAGGGGAGTCCTTTGAAAAGATTCTATCATGCACTAAAATGCCTTCTGGAGAAGGTGCCATTATTTTCCTCCCCTTTTGCTCAGATGAAAGGCTCCAGCAAGGACCGTCCTGAATATTCCTCAGGGGCCTTTTTGTCATTGTTCCTCTTTTCCCTGCACAAGGCTGTTTGCTGACCTTTCCTAAGGAAGCTCAATCCCCCCCAGTTCCAGCTGAGAAGACAGTTCTTAATAAAAATACAAACAAACAAAACAATTCCTGCTGTTCGAATGGGAGGTGTAGCTTGCTTGCTGCGATTCGTTTTGCTGTGACATTTTGGAAGGTCTGCAGAAACTTAAAAACTACCTTAAAAACTCCCTGGATTAGGCAAAAGAAAAGGTTTTTGCCAGAAAGGAGTCAATGAGAAGTGATCTATCTATAACCCAGGACCTGGATGATCAAACCTTCCAGTTCTAAGAATCAGCACTACAAACCTAACAAATAAACATGCGAAGGAGTGCCTGTGGGGTATTGCAAAGAAACAGGTTTTAAAGGAAGCCTGAAGCTGGTTCAGAACTTCTGGCCTGTATGAAGCCTGAAGACCAAAACACTGGGGGGCGCCCCTCAGGTGCCTTAGCATCTACTCCTTTCATCCCTAAAGCTACATACAGAAGAATCAAAAGGTGTTTTAGTTTTCGGAAAGGTAGGTAGTTGGTATGTGAATGTCCTTTTGGAGAAATAGCCCTATGTTCTCTGATGCTTTCAGATCTGTTTTTGCTCAGATAAAATGGGTGTTCGGAACTTGTCCAGTTTTAGGACTGTACAAGAGCGATTTGTGTGTGCTTGCTTGTCTAGACCTATTTTTTCAAGTTTCACACTGATCTACTCATTCTGTCTGTGAACGGGCAGGGTAGGTGGTGCTTCAGGAAAGGTGGTCCTGTAGAAATCATTTTACTGTTGAGGAACTAAGCAAAGCTGGGCTGGCCATCCTGAGGGGAGCGGCCGCGTCTACCCTGGGCTACTCCCAGATTGAAGTCAAGCAGCCACAATGTGACCCCCTTGAAATGGGTCCCTGTTTTGTGCCCCCACTTTGTCAATTTTGGTTCTGGTCACCTGTGCTTGCCTCATGTCACCTGTGAAAAAATTTTGATAATCACATTGTCTGTGGTGAACGTTTCAGGAAGATTTCAACCATATTGATTATCATTGGCTAAAAATAGGAGTCACCTTGACTTTCCAAATATATCATAATGTGGTATTGGGAGATGCCAAAGATATTCACTATTGGGAATAGGGAGTGGGGAAATATAAGGAAACCAAGCCATCTCTGAATTGATTTGTTTTGGGGGGAGTTAAAGGGTATATAAAGGTAAAATGAAATGTCTTTAGAAAATGTGGAGTTATCAAGATATTTTTAAGTCTCCTTTTGCTTAAAATGGGAACAATTAAAGTGAATGATTATTTACTAGAAACTAGAGCGTTATAATTTTAATGTCATATATATAGTAAGCAGTTTAAATAGGAGCTGATTTAAATAGTGTCTAGCATTCTTCTCTCTTCCGTTTTTTCCTATTTGCCACTTTCTGATTAACCCTCTCTACTTAGTAACCAATAAAAACTGAGAATAAAACAAAATAAGAAAAAGCAAATAAACAAAATATGGTGGGAGCTTCTTTGCACTAAAGACTTTTTTTTTCTGCTTTCTTTTTAAGCAGTTAACGTCTGGATATGAGCATTATATATTATCGGCACGGAATTCAGTGGGTTAATGTTCACATCTTATCTATTAAGATAATTAAATAAGAAATACACGTCTCACATTTTATGGAGCCATAGAGATTTTATGTTTACTGTAAGTTTGCATGATTGATAAACAAATCGGCAGTGACAGAAATTGAAAAAAGCTAAGGACTCATTGCTTATAGGACATTTCCCTCTGCTCCTAGTTCCTCACCCTTTAGCAACTAGATTGGGTCTATCCAAACATATGGAAAAGGCCTACTTTGCATGGTTATTGCTGTGCATTTGCCACCTGAGATGTTTTGGGGACAATTAATTGCACAGAGCAAGGCCAATTTTATATTTTCCACCTTCAATTCTCCAAAAGTAGAGTATAGCGTATCTGCAAGAATTCTGGTTTGCACGTGCGCTTCCCTTTTCTCCTTGAATACAAAACTGGGAGAAGGCAGCCCCTTGGGAAGAGAAATACCGTGAACTGGCAAATGGCAATCACAGGGGTGGGGAATAGCTTCCATCTATCATCTCCTGGGGACTATTTTTAAAGTGTTGTCCTTTCCTCTGCAAAGCCTTAGTAATTTGGGGAATGTTTAGCATTTGAGTAAAGGATTAACAGATTTTTAATTTACAAAGCAGTGTTCTGGTTTCTATCAGAACCATGAAGGAGGGGTGGGAGTGGGGGTGGGGGTGCAGGAAGCATTCAGCTGTTTTAAGTTTCCTTTCTCTCTCTCTGGAGCCACATACCAGCCTTTCTCTGTTCAGTGGCTGCACGGCCGCAGTTATGCGGTTGCACCCTGGGAGAGAAGGTGTGCAGCTGCTGCGGCTGCCACCGCCGCAGCGCTGTGCTGTTTCTGTACTGTGCTAATCATTCATGTCAGCTGCTGCAGGAAGCAGAGGCTGTTTACATCTTTATTTAAGGCATGGCCCTGAAAAGAAAGAACTTCATTTTCAATCCTGGGTCCAAACTCCATGCCACCTTAAGAAAAGAGTTCCTGTTTGTGCTTTATTTAATCTCTGTGCTCAAGTATTTCTAGAAGTGGACATGTGTTTCGGAGTTCCTCTCCCAAGCCTGTTCAAGAGCATAGCTTAAGTCATTTCACTGAAGGCAATAAGGAGAGTCATGAAGTGGGGAAAAGCGTCCATAAGTTAAAAAAAATTGATGTGTCTGCTTTTCCTAATTCACATTTAAAACATATTTTCAGGTTGTTAATGGCAGTCTGACAGGAGAGGAGATGCAGGACCTTAGAAATGGTGTCAGAATGAAGTTCCTTGTTGAGTAAATTTCTAGAGGCCCGGTGATGTAAGAGTTTGCATGCTATTCAAGCTGAAGCGCACTTCACAGAGTTCCTTTTCTTCCAGACCTCTTCTCTCCTTTACTAATCTTTTCATCTCTTGTCCTTTGTGTAGCTACTAATAAAGGCCACTGGAAATGTTTTCCTAGTGGTTTTAAAAATGTAGATACTAAAAAACATCCCTTAGGCAAGATGCTGGGGATCGTGGTGCTTTGGATTTATTTTTTGGCAATTTAAAGACAATTATGCATTTTTAAAGTCCTGTCATTTTTTTCCCCAGAATTTAAAATTATGTATTTTTGCCTCCATGAAGTATTATTAAGGATATAATAGATCCTTTAATAACTTGGTAGCCCACAACACTGAGTCCTGACAGTGTTAATTTGTAGTCATTATAGACCAGTTGGTTTGAGATTGTTATAATCACAAATCATAGTTGTAGAGTAAAAATTTAAATCTGACTTCAGCTTGTCTTTCCCTGAGTTGCTTCTTTCTTGGTGATAAGACATCATCAATTCCTGTGTGGCCTTTCAACATTAACCAAGTGGTGCTCATACTCCTTTCATTCTTCCTTCTTTAAGTGCTTTTAGCTCCTTTTCTATTTCTGCAACCTTGGTTCTTGTGCCTTTATTGTTTCATGCATGCAATTTATTTAAACCTTCTAGTGGCTTTTCAAGATAGCACCCAGCCTCACCTTCTTTCCACTCCCAACATTCTTCATAAACTCCCACAACACAGTCGTCTCATGAAGCATTGCTCAATCTGTATTTCTAAAACAGTACTGTCGAGCATCTTTCCACAGCTCAAAAATATTTGATGGATTCCTATTACCTAAAAGATGAAGTCCTAATTTTTTTGTGTTATTTTCAGGGCCTTCTAACCTATATACCTCTGATTCCCCAAGACTATTCTATTCTTTCTCTCTAAACACATCTATTACACCAGCTCTTTGCTTTTGTCTACTTTATTCCTTCTGCTATGGTGTTCCCTCTTCTTCATTGTCTATTTAAATTTTTTGTTTTCATCAAGACATTGTTGGCTCTTATTTCTTCATCATACCTTCTCTGCTCATTCATTATTCGTTTTACTCTGTAGCCCTTACTTTTCGTATGAATGCTACCTCTTGACCATTGCATCCTCATAGATATCACAAAGCACTTTAGACACATTTTTGGTCAAAAATAGGCATTCGTTTATTTTTTCTCAAAGAGAAAAAAGGCAGTGGGTTTATTTAACCACAGATTAGGTTGATCACAAACTGGTGAGGTGCGGTGTTACTGTCTATCTTTTTCTGCCAATTCATAGACAACAATGACTCAAAGCAGGACGCCTTTAAAACTTTGATGAATAAGAACAACATTCTCTTTAAAGTTTATTATATGTTGTGAATGTTATGATTGCATTTGTGGAAATTGATTTGTCCAACAAATGCTGTTGCACAAATTGTTTTAGTTTCCTAACAGTTAAAACAAATACCATACAGTGGGTTGATTTAGCAGCAGGAATTTATTGGTTTATGGTTTCAGAGGCAAGAAGTCTGGCTTCCTCCCTGAACTGATTATTTTCTGGCTGGCAATCTTTGGGGTTCCTTTTTTGTTGCACAGCAATATATATATGGAGCTGTCCACTCCTTTCTCTTCCGGTTACCATTGACACCCAGCTTCTGGCTGTTTCACTCTGTGTCTTCTCTTCCATCTCACCTTCACTCTGCTAATAAGGGTCTCCAGTAATGTGGATTAAAGATGAACCTGATTCAGTTGGGCTACATCTTAACTTTTTAACATCTTGGAGAGATCTTATTTACAATGCATCCACACCCACCAGAATGCAGACTGAGACAAAGAACGTGTCCAAACTGGAATACACAAATTCAGTTCACCACACAAATCCTTACAATTATAAAATAAGCAGCTCATTAAGTCAAAATCTTATGGAACATCTACCAAGTGATACGGGAATGAGAAAGTAGACAAAAAAGCTTGTCTCAAATTTATAACCTGATAGTCGCCTTAGTGATAAAGAAATATAAATAATTTCTTTACTAGGTAATAAACACTAGATCAAATTATCTATGAAGTTTGAGGAGTCCATGAACAAGATTAACCATGGGCTCATCTAAAAATGCAGTGATTCTCCTGCACTGTACAAAATCAGATTTAATCTTTGGAAATTACAAAAAGACATTTCTCCGATTTATCTGAGAGTGATCAGCATACTGTTCAATAAGGTCATAAAAGAAATATTGAGGGGCTATCCTATGCAGTGGCAATGAGTTTGAAGGGGACCAAAGTGTGATTAAACGACGAGGGTGAAGTAAGGAAGAATCTAAATTGACTCTCAAATGACGCTTTGATGATTTGGGAAGTAGCTGGTACCAGTAACTGAAATCAGGATTACAGGAAGCAGAACAGATTATGAAGAAAAAAAAAATGGCTGTCAATTTTAGAAATTATGAATTTTGAAATACCCATGTTAAGAAGTCTAATGGGGAGTTAGAAATCCAATACTAGAGATCATAAGAGTGGCCCAAATTGAGATACAAATTTGGAAATAATTAGGCTGAGAAACTGTATCAATTAAGATGAAAATAGGACTGAGGATAGAACTCAGAGTACCAATAATCATATTAAAAAGGCATAAGTAGCCTAGTCAAGAAAGCAACTGAGAAGGATATTCTGAGTAGTAAGAACTGTGTAACTAGTAGAATGTGTCAGGAAGAAGAGTGAGGTTGATGGTTTTAAAGGGAGTGAGGCATAAAGTAATATAAAAAATAAGTTTGGCCCTGATGATTTGGCAACTAGGAAGCTGTAGAGAAAGTCAACTTAGTGGTGTGATGCTGTCAGAGGCCAATTTGCAATATGTTGGCAAGTAGAAGGAAAATGATGAAATAGATCCAGTTATATTTAAGTGAGAAATGAACAGCAAAGAGGATAAGTAGTTAAATGGCACAGAGGGTTTGTATTTGTTTGTTTATTCATTTTTAGGATGGCTGGAATTTGAGCATGTTTATCTTATCATACTCACTAGTTCACAGGCTGTTCCTGGTATTGTGACTATAAATCACATGTAAAGGAGAAGCCTTACCAAACCTGAAGGATGTTTAGATTTCCTTCTTTCTCTCTCTCCAGTTGAAACAGCCTCCCACGGGTATAATACATCCACTTATGTGATTTACTTTCTCAGACTACTGCAAAGTTATGTTCTGGGTGATGATTTATGGCACCATCAAAGTAATACCAGGGGAAGCATGCGTGACATATGTCATCACCCTGAAATTCCCAGGACAGTTTTGACAGGGAGAGTAGAAACCTCATGGGAATTTAAATTGCCGTACCTAGGTTTGTTTGCATGACCCATGCCACAGGGAATATTCTCGTTAATAATCTACTAATCAATGTGTCCTCTCCCCATGCTGCTCCTTAGGGATAACACATGCTTTCTTGTTATTTTTAAAATTTCATGTTTCGCTGCACCCTCAAGGAAAATTCCAAATAAAGCAACTAAAAGATTTGGGCTTTGTGTATTTTTTTCTTACTTCAGTAACTTTTCATCCAAAGGACATTCTCACACAGGGATTAACTCACACCTACCATTCATTATAAACCAAAAGACCTTTGCCTGACATCCTTTGTCCTACGCTACAGAATGGAAAGTATATGTTTTATAGTATATTATAATTCTTCACTAATTCTTTGCAAGATCAGTTCAAACACAGAAAACTATCATTTCTTCCACAAGGATTCCCAAGCCAAAGTAGATTTTGTCTCCATAATTTAACTTTTTTGCATATTGCTATTGCTAGAAATCTTTTCCTTGAGCAGCATGCTCACTGAAGCTCCAGAGTTTCATCTTTTTCCATTTTATTTCTGACATTCCCTCAAATTT
The DNA here is from genome assembly GCF_023851605.1 of Tamandua tetradactyla. Taxonomy (NCBI): domain Eukaryota; kingdom Metazoa; phylum Chordata; class Mammalia; order Pilosa; family Myrmecophagidae; genus Tamandua; species Tamandua tetradactyla. The sequence goes on along the minus strand of NC_135350.1, from coordinate 41,282,592 downwards.
ACATTTTCTCGGCATAAATCACCTCTCCTAGTGTGATAAGAGGAACTGAGGTCAGAAAGCTAGTAAATGGCAGCTTTCTATTTCCATAGCTCAGGTTTTAAAATTTTGCGGATTACCTGGTATTGTGTAAAGGCTACAGAATAGCTCTGAAATCGAACTGCCCTGGGCAAATCTAGGCTTCACCATTTGTTACCTGTGTAATATCTCAACAAGTTACTGAAACTTCCTGTGTATCATTTCCTCATCAGTGAAATGGGGGTAGGGACAGCACCTCGCTCACAGAGTTCTTTGTGTTTAAATGCGAGAGATGTTGAGAAAACGCTGTACCATAGGTAGTACAGGTTAGCGATCACTTAGAACACAGAAAAGATATGCTATGTTATTAAGTTTTTAATGTACTGATATTTTAAATTAGTAGAAAACAAAGATTCATTATAATTGTGATTAAATAAAGAGGGGAAAAGCCTGTATTGAGGAGTGAGCACAGTATATGGATTACATTTCTGCCATTTGGTGCCCTGTAATCTGGGAAAATTTAATCCCCCAGCTAAACTAAAATGTACTCCTTCCTTTCTCACTTCCCTGAGATCTTTTTATTTATTTATTTTTATTTTTTTAATTAGAGAAGTTGTAGGTTTACAGAAAAATCATGTAAAAAATACAGTGTTTTCATAACCCCCCTATTGTTGACATGTTGCATTAGTGTGGTACCTTTGTGACAACTGATGAAAGAATATTAAAATTGTACTATTGACTATAGTCCTTAGTTTACATTAGGTTTATTTTTCCTATACAAATCCTATATTAACACCTTGAATTAGTGTGGTACATTTGTTAAAATTCGTCAAAGAACATCTTTATGCTTGTGCTATTAACTAATGTCCATTATTTAAAATAGCATTCACTATGTTATACAATCCTATGTTTTATCTTTTAATGTATATTCTAGTAACATATATATGACCTGAATCTTACCTTACAACCACATTCACATATTTAATTAAGTGATGTTAATTAACATTCATGATATTATGCTACCATCATTACTATCCATTTCCAAAATTTTACAATCAACCAAAATAGATATTCTGAACAAGTTAAGCGTTAACATCTCATTCTCTACCCCCAACCCAACCATTGGTAATTTATATTCTAGATTCTAACTCTATGAATTTGCTTATTCTAATTACTTCCTTTCAGTGAAGTTATACAACATTTATCCTTTTGTGTCTAGCATATTTCATTCTGCATACTGCCTTCGAGGTTCATCTGTGTTGTCGCATGTATCAGGACTTCATTCCTTTTTAATGCTAGATAACATTCCATTGCAAGTATATACCGCATTTTGTCTAGCCATTCACTGGTTTATGGGCACTTGAGTTGCTTCCATATTTGGGCAATTGTGAATAATGCCGCTATGAACATCGTTGTGCAAGTATCTCTTTGAATCCCTGCTTTCAATTCTTCTGGGTATATACCTAATAGAGGGATTGCCAGGTCATATGATAAATCTATACTTAGTTTTCTGAGGACCTGCCAAACTGTCTTCCGTAGCAGCTACACCATTTTATATTCTCACTGGCACTGAATGAGTGTTTCTATTTCTCTACATCCTTTCCAAAACTTGAAATCTTCTGGTTTTTAATAGCAGTTGTGCCAATTTGAAAATATTATGTACCCCAGAAAAGCCATGTTTTACTCCTGATTCAATCTTGTGGAGGCAGCCATTTCTTTTAATCCTGATTCAAAAATGTATGCTGGAAACTTTTGATAAGATTGTCTCTGAAGGAGATATGATGATGCAATCTTGGGTGTGGCTTTTGATTACATGGAAATATGACTCCATCCATTCCTGGTGGGTATTGATTAATTTTCTAGAGACTTTAAAAGGGGAAACATTTTGGAGAAAGGACAAAACGAAAGAGCCAACAGAAACTTCTGAGCAGAGCTGACACAGGTGCCAAAACTTGGAGAACAGAGACACAGATGTTTGGGGATGCTTGGAGCCCAACAGATGTTGCCATGCAATGTTAAGCAAGCAGCCAGAACCTGGAGAGGGCCAAGGGAAGCCAAGAGATGAAAACCAGCCCCGGAAAAGCAAAATGAGGAACCCCCACAGGAAGAGAAGCTGAAGGCAAGGGAGCCCAACCAGCAGATGGCAGTCACGTGACTTCCCAGCTGACAGAGGTGTTCCAGATCCACAGTCCTTTCTTGAATGAAAGTAACCTCCTGCTGGTGCCTTAATTTGGATGTCATCACTTCCTTAGAACTATAACCTTGAAACTTATTAAATTTCCCTTTTTGAAAGCCATTCCAGTTCTGGTATGTTGCATTCAGGTAGCTTGCAAATGAACACAGTAGTCATTCTGATAGGTGTGAAAAGTTATCTCATGGTTTGATTTGCATTTCTCTAATAGCTAGTGATGTTGAGCACCTTCTCATGTTCTTTTTAGCTATTTTACATCCTCTTTGGAAAAATGTTTATTAAGTCTTTTCCCCATTTTTAAATTGCCTTGAGTGTTATTTTATTGTAGGATTACTTTATATATCCTGGATATTAAGCCCTTGTGAGGTATGTGGCTTTTCCAAATATTTTCTCGCAGTGAGCTGACTGCCTTTTCAATTTCGTGATAAAGTCCTTTGATGCAAAAAGTTTTTAATTTTGATGGAAGGCAAATTTATCTATTTTTTTTTCTTTTGTTGCTTGTGTTTTCGGTGTAAATCTTAGAATTCACTCGCTAATGTAAGATACAGATTTTTTTCTACATTTTTTCTAGGAGTTTTATAGTCCTGATTCTTATATTTGGGTCATTGGTTTGTTTGAGTTAATTTTTGTACATGTGAGATAGGGTCCTCCTTTATTCCTTTGTATATAGATATCCAGTTCTCCCAACTCCTACTGCAGAAAAGACTTTTCTTTCCCAACTGAGGGGACTTAGCAGCCTTGTCAAAAATCAAATTGCTATAGATTTGAGATCTATTTCAGAACATCCAATTAAATTCCTTTAGTCTTTATAATATCTATCCCTATGCCAGCACCATGCTTTTTTGACAAATGTAGCTTTGTAAAAAGCTTTAAATTCCAAATTTGTTCTTCTCTTTCAGCATTTCTTTGGTTATTTAGTGCCCATTACTCTTCCAAATAAATGTGTTAATTGGCTTTTCCATTTTTGCAAAGTAGGCTGTTGAAATTTTGATTGGGATTGCGTTGAATCTGTAACTCACTTTGGGTGGAATTGGCATCTTAATGATACTTAGTCTTCCAATCCATGAACATGAATGTCCTTCCACTTATTTAGGTCTTCTTCGTATTTCTGGCAATGTTTTATAGTTTCCTGTGTACAAGACTTTTTTATCTATGGGTAAATTCATTCCTAGATATTTTATTCTTTTAGATGCCATTGTAAATGGATTTTTCCTGATTCCCTTCTCATATTTCTTATTACTAGTGTATAGAAACACTACTGATAATTGCATATTGATCTAGTACCCTACCATTTTGCTGAATTCATTTATTAGCTCTAGTAGTTTTGTGGTAAAAAAAATAGGATTTTTTATCTATATAGATTCATACCACCCAAAAATTGTGGAAGTTCTACTTTTCCTTTTTGATTTGGATACCTTTTATTTCTTTTCCTCGTCTAACTTCTCTGCCTAGAACTTCCAGTACAATACTGAATAGCAGGGTGACAGTGGGCATCCTTGTCTTCTTCCAGATCTTAGGGAAAACTTTCAGTCTTTTGGCATTGAGCATGAAGTTTGATGTTGGGTTTTCATATATGCCCTTTATCATACTGAGGAAGTTTCCTTATATTCCTATTTTTCTAAGTGTTTTTATCAATACAGAATGTTGTATTTTTTCAAATGTCTCTTCTGACTCAATGAAGATGTTCATGTGGCTTTTTCCTCTACATTTTGTTAATGTGGTGTATTACATGAATTGGTTTTCTTATGTTGAATTACCCTTGCATATTTGGGATAAAACCCACTTGCTCATAATGTACAATTCTTTTGATGTGCTGTTACATTCAATCTGCAAATGTTTATTTGAGGAATTTTGCAGCTATATTTATAAGAGAAATTGGTCTGTGTAGTATCTTTATCTGGCTTTGCTATTAGTGTGATATTGGCCTTAAAGAATGAGTTAGGTAGTGATACCTTCAATTTTTTTCAAGAATTTGAACAGAACTGGTATAAATTCTTCTTGGAATTAGTAGTAGAATTTACCTGTGACACCATCTGGTCCTGGAATATTTATTGGGAGGTTTTGATGACTGATTTAATCTCTTTATTTGTAATTGGTCTTTTGAGGTCTTCCATTTCTTCTAGAACCTGTGTCGGTTGCTTGTGTTTCTAAGAATATGTCCATGTCATTTAGGTCATCTAATCTGTTGGCATACAGCTGTTCATAGTATCCTCTTCTAATGCTCTTTTATTTCTGTGGGGTCTGTATGTATGCCCCACCCCTCATTTCTGATTGTATTTACTTGCATCTTCCCTTTTATTCTATGTCAGTCTAGGTAAAATTTGTCAATTTTATTGATCTTTTCAAAGAACCAACTTTACTTTTAGTTTTGTTAATTCAGTCTATTTTTATTTTATTCTCAAGTTCATCTCTAATGTTTTTGTTATTTCCTTATGCTTGCTTTTGGTTTAGTTTGCTGTTACTTTTCTAGATCCTCCAGGTGTGCAGTTAGGTCTTGGATTTTAGCTTTCTCTTCTTTTTAATGTAAGCATCTAGGGCTATCAAGTTCCTTTTCAGCACTGCTTTTACTGTATCCCATTGTTTTAATATATTGTGTTCTCATTTGCATTCATCTCAAGATATATACTGATTTCCCTTGCAATTTCTTCTTTGACCTGTTGATTGCTTAAGAATGTTATTTAATTTCCATACATTGATGGATTTTCCAGTTCTCTGCCTGTTATTGATTTACAGCTTCATTTCATTATGATCCAAGAGGATAATTGTATAATTTCAATCTTTTAAATTTACTGAGACTTGTTTTATAACCCAAAGTGTGATTGATCCTGGAGAATGATCCATGTGCACTTGAGAAAAATGTATATCCTGCTGTTTGGGGGTGCAATTTTCTGTATATCTTTGTTAGCTCTAATACATTTATCATTTTATTTAAGTTCTTTGTTTCCTTATTGATCTTTTGTCCAGATGGCCTATCTATTTCCTATCTATTGCAAATAGTGGTGTGTAGAAATCTCCACCTATCATCATAGAGATGTATATTTCTTCATTTATTTTTGCCAGGATTTGCCTCATATATTTTGGGACATTGTGGTTAGGTGCAAAGATATTTATGACTATTATTTCTTCTTGATCAATAACCCCTTTCATTAATATATAGTGCCCTTTTGTGTCTCTTATAACAGTTTTGCATTTAAAGTCTAGTTTGATATTCATGTAATTATCACAGCTCTTTTTTGGTTGCTGTTTGCATGGGATATCTTTTTCCATCCTTTCACTTTCAACTTATTTGTGTCTTTGGTTCTAAAGTGAGTCTCTTTAAACAACATATAGCTGGATCATGCTTTTTATCCATTCTACCAACCTTTGTCTTTTGATTGGGGAGTTAAACACATTAACATTCAGTTTTACTACTGTAAAGGCAGTACTTACCTCAGACATTTTGCGTTTTGTTTTTTTACATGCCATACTTTTTAGTCTCTATTTTCCTTTATTGCAATCTCCTTTCCTGTATAGTTGATCTTATGTGATATATGTAGCTGATTACTTTCTCACTTCTGCTTCTGTACAGTTTTTTAAATATTTTATTTGTGGTTTCCCTGGGCTTTGTATTAGACAGCCTATATCTGTAACTTACAAATTTAAAAAAATACCAACTTAGTTTCAAAAGTATGTATATTATCTGCTCCCATATGCTTGTTTCCCCTCTTTTTGTTGCTTTTGCCCCCATTTTACCTCTTTATTTTTCATATGTCCATTATCAGGAAATATACCTTTTTCTTGTTCAATTATATTCTGAACTCATACGAATTAAAGAGTTGAGTTTTGTATTGAGGATACAGTACTATCAGGTACTGCATTTGCACTATTATTTACTCTTACTGAAGATCTTCATTTCTTCACACTACTCTAAGCCACTCTTTCCTGTCTTTTCCTTTCAATCTGCAGAACTCCTTTTAGTAATTCCTGTGGGACAGTTCTTTGTTGATGAACACTCTCAATTTCTGTTTATCTAGGAATATTTTAAACTCTCCTTCATTTTTGAAGGATAGTTTTACCATATATTTCTATATTCCTTTTGGGCCGGCAGCTTTTCTCTTTCAGTACCTTAAATATATCATATCACTGCCTTCTCACCTCCATAGTTTCTGATGAGAAGTCTCTACTTAGTCTTATTGAGGATCACTTGTACATGACAATTTGCTCTTACCTTGCTGCTTTCAGAATTCTCTTCAGCTTTGGCATTTAATATTCTGAATAGTATGTTTCTTGAAGTGGGTCAATTAGGATTTATTCTGTTTGGAGTACATTGCACTTCTTGGACATGTATATGTTTTTCATAAGAGTTAGGAAATATTCCACAAATTGCTTCCTCAAATTTTCTTTCCTCCTCTTTTCCCTTCTCTTCTCCTTCTGGGACACCCATAATGCATAGGTTTGTTTGCTTCATTGTTATCACTCAAATCCCTGAGACACTGCTCACTGTTTTCTATTCTTTTCTTTATCTGTTCTTCTCACTATATAATTTCAATTGTCTTGTCTTCTAGTTTGCTGATTCTTTCTTCTGCCTGTTCAAATCTGCTGTTATATGCCTCTAGTGTATTTTTGATCTTCATTATTTTGCCTTTCATCCCAATAATTTTTGTTATGTTTCTTTTTATACTTTCAATTTCTTCTTTATGCTTGCACATTGTCTTGCAATAATCTTTTAGCTCTATATCCATATTTTCCTTTATTTTGAATTGATTTAGTAGATTTGTTTGAACTTTTTTTTATTAGTTGTTTGAAATTTTGTGTATCCACTGAAATTTTAACTTATTCCACTAACTGAGCCATATCTTCCTAGGTCATAGTAATTTTTTGTAATTTTGGGGCTTGTAAATTTTGCTAATGTTTGAAGATCTGATCCCTCTTGTCTAAGGTCTTATTTTGATTGTCTTTGCATTAAGCCTCTTCTTTGATATTTGGTTGAGCTAGACCTTTAAATTAGACTGTACTTAACTGTTCATATGTTCTCAGTTGTTGTTCATCTGATTCTTGCCCTAGAAACACAGTACAATTTTCAGGATTTCACTTATTGTACAATTATTTCCCCTCTAAGAGAAAATTTCTTTCTCTCTGCTCCTTCTTTGGGACTTTTGATCTCTTCTTGTTGTTTATTTGCAGACTTTTCTCCACAGATCCTATGACTTGATTCACTTCCATCCCCTACTCAGTGCTCCCTTTTCCTTATACTTTCCAGTTCTGGGACTCATTCTGTCTTAAAGATGCTCACACATGCCTCATTCTTTTTTTTCTGTAAAGTTTTCCACCTCTAATTTCTTCCCCAGTAGCATATCCTGCCTTAGAAAGCTAGATGGGATCGATCCAGAAAGTGGGTCAATCCAGAAAGTCCATTTTGCATGTGAGTGGTTCAGCCAGATGAAACTGATTGAGTGTGTGCACCTCTTGCAACAGTTCGACTACCATCTTTTTTCTTTTGTTTTTTTTTTTTTTTTCTTCTGGGAGGCTTTTAGTATAGAGCATGACTTGGTGGCTTGCGCTTCACCCTGGGTCTCTGTGGACTTGGGTCTTTGTACCTGGATATCCATGGAGTTGTAACTCACTATTGTGAGTGGCTTTAAAGTCTGGGTCTGCTTCAGGAAGGACCCAGTGATGCTGCGGAAGACGGAATGAGGGGGAGGGGCTCAGACTGGCGGGTCTAGGACAAAAATTTCCTACCTGGTCTTGGAGATTCTTTTTCTTTTTCTTCTTCAGTATCTGTGAAATCCTTCTCCAGTCTCTGTCAGAATTCCAAGCAAGTGGAATTTGTCCTTTTATTAGCTTATTCTGGGGGGAGACTTTTCCAGGGGATGTCTTACATGGTCTTGTTGATGACATCACTCTACTTCCCTGAGTTTGGGGGGAAAAAGAAATCCTGAAAATTTTAAGAAAGAACATTTGACAGTTTTTCTTTATTGCATAAAATCAAATCTTGAATGTTTGGATGTCGTTTGTAATGTGCATGGAAGTTGAATTGGAACATCTTTAGTAGATTTTTCTGCTGGATTTCAAGAAAACCTTTATGGAATATATTTATCAATCCAAAACTATATGTGAAAACTCACAGATACATAAGGTTTATTGCCAAATGTCAACATTTTATTCTGGAGTGGTCTATAAATGCCTTTGAAAAGTTATTTCCTTGATTTAGTCTGGATTGAACCCAAGTATCCCAGATAGGTGAGCATCACATTTGTTTTTAAAGAACTCCACAGGGGCAGTACAATGGTGGCTCAGTGGTAGAATTCTCCCCTGACATGCCAGAGACCTGGGTTCGATTCCTAGAACCTGCCCATGCCAAAAAAAAAAAAAGAACTCCACAGTAAAAGAGTCAATAGTCTTCATTCATAGCCAGTTTGCAAGCTTTGAAATTAAAATGCTAGAGTGTCTTCAAAATCACTATCTCCACTGTATGGGTTAGAATTGTGTTTAGCTGAAAGTAACAGAAAAGCCAGATGACAGAGGATTAAACACATGGACTTATCTCATCCTAAAATAAAAAGTCTGGAGTGGTGCAATGGTGGCTCAGTGACAGAGTTCTCGCCTGTCATGCCAGAGCCCAAGTTCAATTCCTGGTGCCTACCCATACAAAAAAAAAGCCTGAAAGAAATTGCTGCTGGTTTTTGGGTCAGTGGTTCAGGGTTTCAATGATTTGTACCTCATTGGGTCTGTCATTCTTTTAGCCTTTCCTTCACAGTTGTTGCCTAATGGTCAAAACATGACTTCTACAACTACAGATATTATGTCCAAGCTGAAGACAGTAGAAAGGAATGATTAGCAATTCTAGCTGTGACTTTCCATTTCATCAAGAATGTGAAGTTTTCCTAGAGGCCCTAACAGACTCTCTCCAAGATTATGTCACATGACTGCCACTGGCTGAAAGGGTATTGGAAGAAATATTTAATTTTCCAGCCTCTAAAGTAGAGATGCCAAGAGAAAATTAGGTTGTGAAGGTCTATTGAGTGAGTCACACCACAATCAAAGAACATCTTATGCCAAACTCTACAAACTGAGAAAAATAGTTTTGCTATATGCTTTGATCCTTGCTGCCTCCTAGAAGTTGCTATGCTCTAACTCCTCTTTGTATTTACTTGAAAATTGATATTAGATCAATCATTAACCTTTTTCCTACAAGGATCATATGGTTTCTATCAGTGTTAGATCTGATTTTGGTTTTAGAATATTTTTGTTGTGTTCTTGCTGTTTCTCTCTGCACCAAGAATATTCTCCTTGCTAGCAAATGTTTACTGCTTGATCCATAAATTATTTTAAAGGTAGGTCAAACATCTGTTGTAACTATGAAATCCCTATCCTATGACTCTCAAATAATTCCCCAAACACTCAGGAATCTTATATAAATTTGACATGCAACATTTACTTTTCTCCACACTTTGTGATATTCTTTGGACTATTATAAGCATTTAGTGATGTTCTTCCTACCTGAGAACACAGGGTCACATCTGTTCTAGGTTTTCTTTTTCTTAACTTTTTTTTATTGTAAAATATAGCATATATATAAAAGCAATAAATTTCAAAGTGTATTTTAACAAGTAATTATAGAACAGATTTCAAAGTATGGTATGGTTTACAGTTCCACTATTTCAGGTTTTCCTTCTAGTTACTCTAAGACACTGGAGACTGAAAAGAAATGTCAAAATGATGATTCAGTAATCATACTCATTTGTAAAATCCTAACTTGTCTGTTAGAGCTCCTCTTCTCCTTTGATCCATGTTCCAGTGAGACTCAGACCCCTGGACATGATGTCCCACATAGGAGTGAGGGTAATAATTTATTTGCAGAGTTAGGCTTAGAGAAAAGCCACATCAGAGGAACAAAAAAAAGGTTCTCTGTAAGTAACTCTTAGACATAACTATAGGTAGGCTTAGCTTCTCCGCTAGAGAAATAAGTTTCATAAGAGCAAGACTCAAGATCAAGGGTATGATGTGTTAACTTGTGAATCACTAGTGGTTGAGAAAGCATCAGGGGTTTTCCAGGTGGGAAAGTTTAATAGTTCCGTATTTTTGCTCCAATTCGTTAAGGGACTTTGCCAATACTTTCTAATTATCTACCCAACATACTCTGGGTTGTATCTGGGAATTAAATTAAACTATACAGAATTATAAGCCCTCATTGCCATTCTGGTCTCTATATGTTTGGGTTGTTTAAATGAATCATACAGGTTGACTTAGAATGTATGCTATAGAAAATTTAGGTTTTAGACAAAATAAAGCTCTCGTCCTTTGTCTCCCACAGTAGATGAATTTCTAAAATAAAGACACTGTCATCCTTTACACTGTGTTCTGATTTACCTTAGTTCCAACCAGATCAGCTTCATTCTTATCTCTAATTGAAGCCTGATCTCTTTTTTGGTTTCTTTAACAGTTGTTTATGTAACAATGCTGACTTTCAGAAGTGGAGAACTCCAACTCTGAGTCTTAGGTCACATAGGTACCCAAAGTTCCAGGGAAATACCAGGGTATATATATAGCACAGCATCTCAAAATCTAGAAATAACACTTAAAGCTCAGGAATAAATGTAACTGCTATAGCAACTTGCAATCTAGGCCTCATTTTTCTTGTAAGTATTTTTTTTTAAGAGACCATACAATAGTTTTCCTTTTGTTTCTGGCTTATTTTATACAACATAATGTCCTCAATTTCATTCACCTTATTGCATGCTACGTGACATTGCTCCTTTCTGAAGCCACACTATATTCCATTATCTGCCTTTCTGCTTCTCAGTCATTGCACGCTTTGGCCACCTTCATCCATTGGGCATCATTGTCCTTAACTCTTAGTCGTTACCCTCTCCCAAATTATTTACCCCTAGACTTGCTGTGGGACCATTGCTGTCCTCCTGTTAAATGCAAGCCATAGCATGTAATCATAGTTTATCCCCCATATGCCTCTATTATTGACTGTTCGTACAAGATCCATACCTTTGAAGTGGTTCATGTAAGAACTTATTTATATTTGTAGTGTTCATTAGTGAGATACATGGCTCTATACAACCCTTTACAATCATATTCGCTTTCAATATGACAATATTACTTATAAACTTCCTAATGAGCTACCATCACTTCTATCCATTCCCATAAATTTAAGATCAACCTCATTAGGTAACCATTCACTTAAACATTCTCTAGCGTTTGTGTATCTATAGGCCCCCTATATTCTAGATTATAAGACTTTGAGTTTACCATAATCGGGGTCATATTAGGGAAATCATACAGTATCTATCCTTTTGTGTCTGGCTTATTTCACTCAGCATCATGTCCCCAAGGTTTATCCATGTTGTCATGTGCTTCAAGACATCATTTCATCTTACTGCTGCATTGTATGTATATAATACATTTTGCTTAGCCACTCATCTGTTGAAGGGCACCTGGATTGTTTCCATGTTTTGGCACTTGTGAATAATGCTACTATAAACACTGGTGTGCAATGTCTGTTGGTATCACTGCTTTCAGTTTTTCTGGGTATATACCAAGTAGTGATATTGCTGGATTGTAGGGCAACTCGAAATTTCATTTCCTGAGGAACCGCTGAACTGTTTTCCACAGAAGCTGTACCATTATACATCCAGCAGTGAATAAGTATTCCAGTTTCTCCCCATCCTCTCCAACATTTATAGTTTCCTCTTTGTTTAGTAGCAGCCATTCTTAAAGGTGTGAGATGATATCTCACTGTAGTTTTGATTTGGATTTCCCTTATAGCTAATGAAGATGAACATCTCTCCATGTATTTTCTAGCCATTTGTATTGATGTTCAGAAAAATGTCTATTCATATCTTTTGCTCACTTTATAACTGGGTTGTTTGTTCTTTTATTATTGAGTTGTTTGATTTCTTTATATATGCCTAATATCAAACCTTTATCTTATATATAATTTCCAGATATTTTCTCCCATTGAGTTGGCTGCCTCTTCACCTTTTTGACAAAACCCTTTGAGATGCATTTGATTTTGAGGAGTTCCCATTTATCGATTTTTTGTTTCATTGCTTATGCTTTGGTGTAAAGTTTAAGAAGCAATCTCCTATAAATAATTCCTGAGATGTTCCCCTATATTTTCTTTTATGAGCTTTATAGTATTGGCTCTTAAATTTAGATCTTTGATCCACTTTGAGTTAATTTTTGTACAGGGTGTATGGTAGGGGTCCTCTTTCATTGTATAGAATGTAAGTAGGGGTCCTCTTTCACTTTTTTGGCTATTGATATCCAGTTCTCCTAGGCCCATTTATTGAAAAGACTATTCTTTCCCAGTGCAGTGGATTTGGGGTACTTGTCAAAGTTCAATTGACCATTGATTTGGTGCTCTATTTCCAGACTCTCAATTCAGTTCCATTGATCAATATGTCTATCTTTTTGCCAGCACCATGCTGTTTTGAACACTGTGACTTTATAATAAACTTTAAAACAAAGAAGTATTAGTCCTCCTTCTTTGTTTTTCTTTTTTAGAGTATTTTTTGGCTATTTGAAATCTCTTTCCCTTCCAAATGAATTTGATAACTAGGGATTTTTGAAGTCTTCAAAGTAAGCTGTTGGGATTTGATACTACATTGAATCTGTATATCAATTTGGGTAGAATTGGCATCTTAATGACATTTAACCTTCCTATCCATATGCACAGAATGTCTTTCTTTGATTTCTTTTAGCAATGTTTTGTAGTTTGCTGTGTCCAGGTCCTTTACATCCCTGAAAGTTTATTCCTAAATGCTTAGTACTTTTAAATACTATTTTGAATGAAATTTTTCCTTAAATTATCTTCTCAGGTAGGTCATTACTTGTGTATTGAATCATTACTGACTTTGGCATATTAAATTTATGAATTTGTTTATTAGTTCAAATAGCTTTGTCTGAGATGTCTCAGGATTTTCTAAGTATAGGATCATGCCATCTCAAATAATGAAAATTATAATGCTTCCTTTCTGATTTGGATGCCTTTTATTTATTTTTCTTGTCTGATTCCTCTGGCTAGAGCTTCTTGCATAATGTTGAATAATAGTAGTGACAGTGAGCATCCTTCTCTCATTCCCAATCTTGGGAATGCTTGCATGCTTTCAGTCTCTCACCATTAAGTATGATGCTGGCTGTGGGTTCTTCACTGATGCCCTTTATCATAATGAGGAACTATCCTTCAATTCCCATCTTTTCAAGTGTTTTTATCAGAAAATGATGCTGAAATTTTTCAAATGCTTTTTTCAGCATCAAGCAAGATGATCAAGTGTTTTATCTCTTTTGATTTGTTAATGTGTTGTATTACATTGATTGATTTTCTTGTTTTGGACCACACTTGCATGTCTGGTGTAGCTGGTTTGAAATAGTTATGTATCCCAGAAAAGCCATGTCCTTCTAATCCTGCCTCAAAATTGTAGGAGGAACCCTTTGATTAAATTGTTGGAAATATGACACACCCAATTTGAGGTGTGACTTTTTGATTGGATGGAGATGCACCCATTCAAGGTTGGTATAGATTCGTTTACTGGAGTCCTTTAAGAAGGGAGACCTTTTGGAGACTAGAACAGTTACTTGAGAGTTGAAAGAGGCCTAGACCTTTGGAGATGACTTAAGTGCTGACAGAGAGCAGATGCCTGGACGGGGATGTTTGAGGTGCAGAGCCCAGGAGATGTCACCGTGTGCCTTCTCAGGAAATGCTAATCAAGCCAGAACCCAGACGTGTGTCCCAGATGAGCTCAGTGAAGGCCCACAGACATTAACAGAGGAAACCATTGGCGTCAGAAGCTGCAGATAACAGAACTGGGAACAAGGACCAACAGACACCAGCTATGTGCCTTCTCATGTAACAAACATTGCTTTTCTTGAGTTAAGGTGTCTTTCTCTGGAAGCCTTAGTTTGGACATTTTTATCACCTTAGAACTGTGAACTTGTAACTTAATAAATTCCCTTTTTAGAGGCCGTTTTATTTCTGGTATATTATATTCTGGCAGCACTTAGCAAACCAAACCACCTGGTATAAACCCCACTTGGACATGTTGCATAAGTCCTTTAATTTGTCATTGGTCTCAGTTTGCAAGTATTTTGTTGAGAATTTTTGCATCTATATTCATTAGGGAGATTGGCCTGTAGGTTTCTTTATTTGTAACATCTTTATCTGCTTTGGGTTTTAGAGTGATGTTAGCTTCATAAAATGAATTAGAAAATGTTCTTTTTTCCCTCATTTTTTTGGAAGAGTTTGAGCAGAATTGGTGTTAGTTCTTTTTGGAATGTTTGTCAAAATTTCCCTGTGAAGGCATCTGGCTGTGGGCCAGATGTAGGAAGATTTTTGATGAGTGATTGAATCTCTTTACTTGTGATTGGTTTACTGAGATCTTTTAATTCTTCTAAAGTCAGTATAGGCTGTTCACATGTTCCTAGGAGTTTATTCATTTCATCTAAGTTGTCTAACTTATTGGTGTATAGTTGCTCATAGCATTCTCTTGTGTTTGTTTGTTTATTTCTTCAGGTTCCATGATATAGACACCCTTCTCATTTCTGATTTTATGTTCATCTTTTTTCTGTTTTTCTCTGTCATCTTAGCCAGGGGTTCATCACTTTTATTGATTTTCTCAAAGAACCAACTTTTGAGATTTTATCGATTCTTTCTATTGTGTTTTTGTTCTCCAATTCATCTATTTTCCTTTTAATCTTTGTTATTTCTCTTCTTTTATTTGCTTTGGGTTAGTTTGCTGTTCTTTCTCTAATTTCTCCAGTTAAGCCTTTAAGTCCTTGACATTTGCTCTTTCTTCTTTTTTTTAATATAGGCATTTAGGGCAATTAGTTTCCCTCTCAGCACTGCCTTTGCCACATCCCATAAGTTCTGGTGTGTTTTATTTTATTCATTTCCAGATATTGACCAATTTCTTTTGCAGCCTTTTCTTTGACACACTGATGATTAAAGAGTATATTATTTATTTATTTATTTATTTATTTATTTTACATGAGCAGGCACCGGGAATCGAACCCGGATCCTCTGGCATGGCAGGCAAGCATTCTTGCCTGCTGAGCCACCGTGGCCCTCCCAAAGAGTATATTATTTCATATCTATATATTTGTGAGAGTTCTGGTTCTTTGGTGGTTATCGATTACCAGCTTCATTCCATTGTGGTCAGAGAAACTGCTTTGAATAATTTCAATCTTTTGAAATGTATGAAGACCTGTTTTGTGCCCCAGAATGTGATCTATACTAGGGAATGTTCCATGAACACTAAAAAAGAAGGTATATCCTGCCATCTTGGGGTAATATGATCTTTACATGTCTGTTAGGTCTAATTCATTTATCACATTTTTAGATACTCTATTTCCTCCTTGATCCTCTGTCTAGTTGTATCTATAGTGCAGAGTGGTATATTGAAGTATTGAAGTAATTCCCACTATTAGTGTTGAAATGTCTACTGCTCCCTTCTGTTTTGCCAATGTTTGCCTCATGTATTTGAACTCCTTGACTGGGAATATAAACATTTATGATTGGTTTTTTTTTTTGGTGAATTGTCCCTTTTATTAATATGTAGTGTCTTTCCTTGTCTCTTATGACATCTTTACATTTCATGTCTATTTTGTCTGATATTAGTATAGTGGCACCTGCTTTCTTTTAGTTACGGCTTGCATAGAACATCTTTTTCCATCCTTTTACATTCAATTTATTTGTGTCCTTGGGTCTAAGATGAGTCTCTTGTAAGCAGCATAGAGATAGAGCATATTTTTTAATCCATTTTGCCAATCTGTATATTCTAATTGATGACTTTAGTCTATTAACATTGAAAGTTATTACTGTGAAGACATTTCTTGAGTCTACCAACTTATCCTTTGGATTTTTTTGGTCAGATCTATACATTCTTTTCCTTCTCTCTCTTTTTCTCCTTTAAGTTATCCTTAGTGGTACTTTTTAATTCTATGCCCTCCTCCAGGCCTCTCTCTGCTATCTTTTTTTTTTTCAACTGAAAGACTTCCTTTAGTTTTTCTTGTGGGGCTAGTCTTTTGTTAACAAATTATCTCAGAATTTGTCTGTGAAAACTTTTCTCTCCCCCTCACTTTCGAAGGACAATTTTGCTGAATAAAGTATTCTTGACTGGAAGTCTTTCTCTTTCAGCATCTTAAATATTTTCTATCACTGCTTACTTACCTCTGTGGTGGCAAGTAGTCCAAACTTAGTCTTATTTGGCTTTCTTTGTATGTGGTGAATCCCTTTTCTTTTGGTGCTTTCAGGACTTTCTGCTTTTCTTTAGCATTTGAGAGTCTGATTAGTCTGTGTCTTAGAGTGGGTCTATTTGGATTTATTCTCTTTGGGGATCATTGGACTTCTTTAATTTGCATGTTTATATCTTCTATAAAGGGTGGCAAGTTTTCCTTCATTCTCTCCTCAACTAATCTTTTTAGCCCTTTTCTCTTCTCTTCTCTTTCTGGGACACTGATGATTCTTGTATTTGTGTGCTTTATGCTGCCCATAGTTGTCCTGCAATCCAATTCCAATTTTTCCATCGTTTTAGCCATTTGTTGTTTTAGCCATTTTGTGCATTCGAATTCAGTTGTACTGTCCTCTAGTTTGTTTTTCCGTCTTCTGTCTCTTCAGATCTACTGCTGCATGTCTCTAATATATTTTTAATTTGGTCAACTGAATCTTTCATCTCTGTGAGATCTGCTATTTTTCTATTTAGTCTTTCAAATTCTTCTTTATGCCCTTCTAATGGCTTCTTGATATCCTTTATTTTATTAGCCAAGGCACTGAATTTATTTAGGAGATTTGTATGAACGTCTTTGATTAGTTGTTCCAAGTCTGTTTCTCCTCCAGTGTTTTAATTTGGTCATTTGGCTGAACCATATTTGCATGCATCTTCATGTGCTTTATGATTTTCTGTTATTTTGAAAGTTGATTTCCCTCGTTCTCTGAAGTTTTGTGTCTACTTGGGTTTGCACTGAAGGTCTTCTTTTGCTCTTGGTTTATCAGTAATTCTCTGCCAAACCAAGGCCCGAACCTTAGGCAGAACTTGAAGATCTGTTGAAAGCCAGGCAGCTAGGTGGTTCGCCAGACTGTACTTTCCATATCTTCCCAGCAGATGGTGCACTTGGGCCACCTCTTCCCCTCCCATCCACCCTACCTGGACTGGGCAGCTGGATGAGCCCTATGGAAAGCCAGTGCAGTTCCAGCCAAGGCTGCTGAAAGGGGACTAGATGGTAGGCAGTGTGCACCTCAGCAGAGAATACCCTTGTGGGTTGGATGGTCTGGTTGTTGCCAGGTGCCAGTGTGCTATGACCTTGATCTATGCGAATGAGTATTTCAACTACCCCTGCCCCTGCCCCAACTTGCAAAAGCCTGGCAGTGCAGCACAGTTCAGCTCATTTCCTTGGCCGTGCCTTTCTGCCTGTGCATGCCACAGGGTTCTGGTCCTCCATGGGGAAAGGGAAACAGTAACAGATCCCATGAGTCTATTTCACTAGCCAGTTGTCAGACCAACTCCACTGTGCATCTCCCCCTTGTCCCAAAAGAAAGGCCCCACAATCTCTGCCGAAAAAAATGGATATCCACAGGAGCCTGTCTCAGGGGTCAAGGGCAGGTACTGTGCTTGCTGGAAGGTCTCTGTGTGCAGAGAAACCAAGTCTCCTGGCTTCCAGGCTCCCAACGGGAGCTCCCAGCTGTGAAACTAAGAGGGAAGATCTCTCACTAGCTGCAGAAGCTATCAGGAGGGCAGGTGTGCCTTGCTCCTTCGGAACCCACTCTTTCCTGCTTGCCACTGCTTACCCCAGGTGGAGTCATGATCGAGCACATCCATTCTCTCAACCCCAATTCCTCTACTTTTTCACCCAGGACCTCCCTATAGAGTCTCTAGTCACTCACACCTTGGAACTGCTGTCCTGGTCATTTTTCTGTCACTTTTCTAGTTGCTCCATGGATTAGGGATGAATTTAGCCTATCCTAGTCTGTCATCTTCCTGAAAGCCCTCTAGCTTTTCTTCTATTTTCATTTTCTTATAGGTTGATCATTTTTGCCAAACTACCACTAATGTTAATAGATTCCTGATGCCTTGAAATCAGTGCTGTCTCAAAGTGGGAAAGTGAGGGTGTTTGAACTCACTTGCATGCACTGAGTGCATTATTTGTAGATATTTAAAAATAAGTAATAAAACTAACTGAAAGTTGGTCTTTTTTATTATCACCACATGCTAGTAATTCTAGACTTTGTAAATGACAAAATTCACCTCCCTTGCAGGGCAGACCACCACAAACCCTCCTCCATTTGGTAACCTCACTGCGTTGTAATGTAATGTTTTCCCTTTAAAATGATGAATAGTTTAAGGCTTTAAAGAGCAAATACTGAAGCATTTTATTTGGAAGAAAATTTGGAATTTGTTTTCTTGGTTTTATGGCTTTACTTATACCATGACATCAACACTTGCCTGAAAACAAAAGGTGAAAAGATGAATGAACAATAGTTAAAGTAAGTGAAAAATGGATGTAAAGATAAAACTGTAACAAAAATAGAATTTAACTGTTGTCTGCAGAATCATTCTCTTTTTAAATTTTTGAACACAAGTACAGAAGGGGGAAAAATAGAAAACTCAAAACTAAAATTACGGTTATTGCGGTGTTACATCTTTCAAAATGGATATCTCAAATTTAGTATTTCTACTTTGGTTTCAGGCTAAACATAATGTGCAGAGGAAAAGGGCAGGGTAAAGTATAAACCTTTCGCGTTTGAAAACTCTTATGCAATATACCTGTTTGCACAGTAATGTGAAATGCCAAATAGTAAATGCCTTGCTAGCATTCCAATCTATATTTTTCTTTTACAATGATTTTAAAAGGAAAGCAACAAAATGGGTAGACATAAGTTTCTCCTATTCACTATTATCCTTTATTTTTCCAGGTATTTTTGGGCAGAAACTGGAAGACACTGTCCGTTATGAGAAGAGATATGGGAACCGTCTGGCTCCAATGTTGGTGGAGCAGTGCGTGGACTTCATCCGACAAAGGGGGCTAAAAGAAGAGGGTCTCTTTCGACTGCCAGGCCAGGCTAATCTTGTCAAAGAGCTCCAGGATGCCTTTGACTGTGGAGAGAAACCACTGTTTGACAGGTAACTATCCTTCACTATGAAATTTACTAGCTGCCCTGCACTGAGAAGTTCTCACAGAACTGAAAGATCCTCTGAGCTGAGATGACATAGTCTTAACTGATGTTGCAACAACTTACACTATATGTTATTTGACCGCAGGAGAATACATTGTTTTATTTCAGTTGTAATGTCAAAATTTGGCACTTTAGAGATCTTTTTTCTTCATATGCTTTTCCTTAAAACATCGTTATTTGTTTTTTTCCTTTGGTGTTAAATAAAAACTGTAATAAATTCTGCAAAAGAAAAATCAAATTTTAAAATGAGTCTTTTCTCATGTGGTATTCGTTTTTAATCATTCAGCTGAGGATATGTTGTCATATCAAAACTATTGATAAGCAGAAATAGAGACATTAGCAATGTAATTAAAAATAACTATTTTTAATAATAATAGAAGCATTATATATTTAAATACATAGCTCTGCCATAATTTAGAAAGTATTTACAAGGAAACAGGAGACTAATAGAGCATGATGAAATTATTTAATTCTACTTCCACTTTGGTTTTAGCTTAGAAGATAGTTAATAAGTGTAAATTCATACGATAAAATATTTTCCAGTTCTTAAATTTGGTGGGGGGAATACTAATTGTATAATGATAAGTGGAAAAATAAGACAGGATCAATTGATTCATTGAAACCTGGCCTAGTTTCAGAAAGTATCATAGATAGTTTACAATGATTCATACATTTTCTAAGAGACAAAAAACTTACATGTGGGGGTTAAAAATGAATAGAAAATTGGGGTCAGAAGACAAATTTAAAACTGTGGATATATTTTCTTCAGGAGAGCTATATATCTTACTCTAAAGGGAGCCCTAGATCTTATTTTGTACTTTCTCATAACCAATGTGAAAAAGAATCCTAGGCAGTTGTTATATTGCTTAGGCCTGTTCACAAGATGTAAACTTATGTAAAACAAAGGTATTTTTTGGCACCAAGATTAGAAAGTTTGTCAGTGGAATTCTCCTAAAGAGAATATTGAATAGTAGTTGAACCATCCTCTATGATGAACTTCATGAGACAGTGATAGTTTCAATGAAGTGTTTTATAGGTAGGTAAGTAGGTAGGTAGAAAGGTAGATGGATGGATAGATAGATAGATAGACAGACAGACAGACAGACAGATGGATAGAGATATGCAGATGACATTATAGCAAAGCATAGTTTAGTAAAAATTATCTTGCTACAGGCATTTATGATTTGGTTTTTGCAGAAGACCTTGGTTCATGTGGAGTAATGGAAGGATACTTTATGTATTTAAGGATAAGTGTAAGAACAGATGTGAAAGCAATTATCTCCAAATATAGTTCTTGATAACTACTGGCTGACAATAAAACATTGTACAATCTGGTAGTGTTTCTAGCATACTTTGAGAATAAAAAGGAGAGTGTCCATTCATTTACTTAGTAATTCATCATTTCAGATATCTACATTTGCATAACAAACCAACTCAAATCTTCGAGGCTTAAAGCAATAGCTGCAAAGCATTTGCTCATGATCCCACAATTTGGGCAGGACTTGGCCAGGATGTGCTCATTTCTTTTGAAATTGAATTGAAATTGGCCAGGATTGAAGCAGATTGACTAGGTAAAAAAATCTAGGATGGCTGTACTCATGTCTGAAACCTCACGTTAGTGGCTAAAATGGCTAGAGGATGCTTGCACTTCTCGTTTTGTAATTTCACGTCCAAGGAGGCCTTTGGATCATCAAATTTGGAAAATTTTGGTTACTATTTTCTGACACATATTGTTTCTACTCTACTCTTCATTCTCTCCTTATAGGACTCCAATTACATATGTGACTAGAATGAGTGATGGCTGACTGAGCCTCTCTGTTTTTCTTTGCGTCTCACCCACTCTGGGGTCTCTCTGCTTAGCAGACAGTTCAACTCTCTACACAATGTCTCAGGACTCAAATATTGCAAGAGTAGAAGCTGTAAGCCCCTGAGAACTAGGCCCTAAGTTGACGCATTGCCTCTTCCACTGAATACTATTGGTCAAATGCAAATTACAAGAACAACTTGGATAAAAAGGGAGAAAAACCTGACCCCACTGCTTGATGGAAGTGGTGGTATGCATATCCAGGCATGGGAGAAATTATTGACAGTCACCTTTGAAGACAATCTAGTTCATTTATTCATTCAACAAATAATTTTTGCATGTTTACTATGTCTTAGACATTGTTCCAGATATGAAGAACAGAGAAGGCCCTTCTCTTCTGGGGTTTACATTGCTAACAGTAGGCAGAGACACAATAAAATAGTGAATATATAGATAATTTCAGAGATTGATAAGGATGATATGGTAATATGTTAGAGAATAAAGCAGTGAAGATGGACATTTCCTTCTATAATCAGTAACATTTGAGTTTACATTTGGATAGAAAGTCTGGTTTAGAAAATTTAAAAATAAAAGTAAAAATAGAATTTATTTTTTAATTTTAAATTAAATTTTTTTATGAGAAGTTTGGTATGTCCTAAGATATGGTGGCATGGAAGCAAATTCTAGGTAGAAGAAATGGCAAGTATAAAGCCTTTGAGACAGACATTAACTTGGCTTATTTCAAGAGAACAGCCTTTTGTGGCTGGAGTATAGTGAGTGATGGTCGGCGTCCTTTGAGATGAGGCGGAAGAGGATGGTTGCATATGACCCATAGGTTATGATAAGGAGTATAGCTTTTCCTCTAAGTGAAATGGAAATCTATTGAAAGGTGTTTAGTAGGTAAATAAAATAATTTTATTTATTTGTTAATAAAAGATCAGTCTGGCAGCTTAATTTCCATGAATATGTATCCCCCTTTGGATTGCCAGGCTCCTTACTTTCCCTGAATCTACATCCTCTTTTGGAATATAGCTGGAATCTCTGAGTCTCAGGGAGGCATATACATCAATTCCTCGATTCTGCTAATTAAAAAAACAAAGGGTTTCCAGATCCATGAGCATGACATAAAAACAAGAGAGTGACATATTTATTGGTAAAATGTAATCCTAACCTACATTGGTAGGGGCAAGAAACAATCTATAATTTCCTAAGGGAGTAAGATTATTTTCAGAAATTTATCCAAGTAGAGTGTTCTGGCCCCATTGTTTTTGTGTCTAATTGGCTGGGTGTGATGTTTCGCATGACCAAGCCCTATCTCAGGTTTCAATTTTTAAGACAAGGGGACAAATTGCCTGAGAATATTAGTTAGTTCAAGTTAGTCTCACCAGTGTTAACTAGGAAAATAGTAAGAACGAATATAAATTTAAAAAATACAGATCACTGGTAAATCCTTGAATAGATTATAGGATGGAAAGCAAAGTGCAGAACTTTTCAGTGTGAAACTTTCAAGAGTGATGATGAATAAATACTCTCCCTGTTTGTTCTAGTAAGACTTGAATTTCACTGTGAAGAGCTAACAAGATTTCGTGTTCATCTTTATATTTATTAAAATTTGGAAAGATATTCTTACAGGGATTCCACAAAGATAATCTCTGTTCACTGACATTGTAGCTCTAATCTCCATCCCTAAAATTTGATTTTTAAAGCGACATTTTTCTAATACTATTTTTAAATTAAAATTAAAATAATTAAAATTTAATTTAAACAATAGTAAATTGTTTTTAATTTAATATTTGCATACAATTTAGAATATAAAGAACCCATAGAATATATAGAAGAATATAGAAGACCCAAGACTATAGAAGAACCCATGGAATATATAGAAGAAATTAAACAACCCAGAAAATCCTTGTGCTATATGGCACATAGATAAATGGATACACAGAGACTCAGACTTAGAGCTATATTGAAATATAGGTATGTAAAAGTACAAAATGTTGAAATCTTAAGTTTTACATCTAGTCTTCTCTCCTTAACATTATTTCATGAACATTTTTCCCTGCACTAAGTAGTTTTCCCAAATATGATTTAAGTCCTGTATAATAATCATATCAGAACATTGGCTAGTTCGTTCTTCTGCTGTTACTGCTTCCAGTGCTTTGTGCACATCAGTCCTATGATGAAGAGTATCTGTGTTCATAAGTCTGTCTGTACTTTGGAAGCCATGGATCCATTCGGGGTTTAGAAAATAGTGTTTCACATTTGAATGATAAGAAATATTTTGTCCTATGAGGAAAAATAAAAAAAAAAAGGTGTTTTCAGTAAGGAAATTTGTACCCTACACTATTTCAAGGTAGAGATGTTGAAAGCCCATGCACCAACTTTTATTAAACCATGTACTTTCTGCTCTTCCTTAATCAGAATAAAATGCTGTTTTGCCAGTTCTTGAGGTTCAAATTGGAGACTTTCATGTATTCATGGCTTATTGTTCCTACAGCTAGATGACATTTTCAGTGTCACGAGAAAGGATGTTTTCATTGACCTGAAATAATTTCTATTTTAGTAGTTCATATCAACTATATTAAAAAAAATAGATGTCATAGTTTCTAGCCATTTCCTCTTCATTCTTTCTATTTAGGAATAAAAACAAAATAGAAAATATATCATTTTATATTGAATCTCTCCACTTTAGGGGGAACAAATGAAACATAGAATGTGTAAAATCAAATTAGAGGCTGAATGCTGTTTTGTTTCCAGACCTCTCCAGATGGCATCAGCTGTTAAAGAAGATGCATTTTGGATGAGTTGGGAAGGGTCAAAAATGGCCATGTGGTGGTCACAATCATAGCTTTAACTGCTCCACCACAAAATAACTTTGCACTTACAACATAGCATTCAAGAGCAAGAAGGCAAAAGGCTCTACGAAGCCAGCGATTTTACACATTTTGTCCAGGAACCCAGTCCGAGGCACTCCAGCTGCCCACCCACCTACACAATTTATCCTACCCTAGTCATCAGTCCTCTTTTTCCTGACCCCCCTTTTTTTTTTATTTGTTTTAATGACTGAATTAGGATCACTAAATCAACCACAAGTCTACAGTCATTAAAAAAAAAAAAAAAAGCCTAAGATTTAAAAGACAGAAAAGCCGAGCACAATTTCATTTTCCAAGTAGCAATATAGCTTTGGGCATTACCTGACTTCATAATAGGAACTCGAAAGTGAAGCATACCTGTAGGTATTCTCAAATATTAGTTTGCATAAGAATGACATAGAAAGCTATTTTGGAAACTGAAACACCCAGACCTCATTCCCTTTCATTTTGATTTAAAAGGGTGAGTGATGCCTAGGAATCTAGGAATCTTTAACAGACCCCCAGATAATCTTTATATGCATTTCCTCAAACCATAACCTGTGGAATACTAGCTTAGACTATGAGCTGCAAAGGTGGGGGATAAAGGGAAATCATGGATTTGGTGTGATATGCCCTAACTTATTAGCCATGATCCTGGACTGAGTTTTAGTTTTCTCATAAATGAAATTGGGTGGGGTTGGAGGATCAATGTGACAGCATTATTTTTGCAAGCAACACATTAGTTCCAAGTAAGCTCAGCAAGTCATATGGTACCGTGAAAGATAAATTACTTTCTGGAATATACAGTTGATAACATAAAAATATAATTTCCCATCTGCTGAATAAGATCTGAATTTTTAGGTAAGTCTGAAAGGTACATTCCAGCACCTCCCTACTTTGAATCATGTGAAAAATCAAACACTGGGAGTTTAGCAACAAACTGCACAGGTACTCAGCCTTTATATCACAGTGTAAAACAATATCTAATGGTAGGGTTGATAGAGCAAAGTGGAAAAAGTAAGTTGTAGCTTGAGGGTGTTTGGATAGCTAAAATGGAAAAATTTGTCACTAATGGCTTGGGAGAGCAAAAAACATATTCCAAAAGTTTTCCTGAGGCAAGCTCTGATCATGTAGCTGGTAAACCGGCTATGTGTTTTCAGCACTTTAAATAATTCTCTGAAGTCAAGAGACGCCAGCCCTCCAAAATCCTCAACAGCTGTTTATTTATAGTGACCTTACCCTTACTATTTCTTGATACAGTTGTTAGAGGTATGATGGAGTGATGAGGTTTGATAACCTTGTTCTAGAGTACTTCTCAAATTTCTGTCCTTCACATACTACCAGCATGATGTTAGCTTTATCTATATAATACTTGCACTATGTTTATCAATATTTTTCTCAGAATTCATTCACTTTATCAATTTTGTTCTAGTTTGAAAGCTGTGAGAATGTAATATACTAGAAATGGAACAGCTTTTAAAAGGGGAATTTATTAAGTTGCAAGTTTACAATTCTAAAGCCATGAAAATGTCCAAATAAGGCAAGGCCATAAAAATGTCCAAATTAAGGCATCCAGGAAAGATACCTTGATTCAAGATGTTTGATGATGTTCAGGGTTTCTCTCTCAACTGGAAAAGCACATGGTGATGTCTGCTAGCTTTTTCTCCAGGCTTCTTCAGTGGCTTCCCTGGGGATCTCTCTGTTCTGTTGGTTCTGGTGGCTCTAAAGCTTTTTTCAAAATGGTGCTCTCTTAAAGAGCTCCAGTAAGTGACCCAACCTTGTATGGGTGGAGACACATCTCCATGGAAACCATCTAATCAAAAGTTACCACCCACAATTGGGTGGATCATATCTCCATGGAAGCAATCAGAAAGGTCCCACCCAGGAACATTGAATGAGAATTAAAGGACATGGCTTTTCTGTGGTACATAATAGCTTCAAACCAGCACAGATTTCATCATGAAAGAAACTTTTATGTGCCAATTAGATACAGCCTTTCCAAGCTCTGACCTTAAGTCTTACTGTTTATTTGATGAAAATGGAAGTTGGCAAGTCTTTAATAAGTCTGGAATTGCCTACTGAAACTTACTCTTTCATAAAATCAGGAGATTGAAAGAGATTTGGAAAAGTTCTAATGTTCCTAATATTTGATTATGTGATTTTATTACACTTCATACTCTGGTGTCTTAAGTTACTTGATATAGCTGACACTTTGGGTCCCTCTTCGCTAGCATCGACGGGCCTACTCCTCTTGAATGTTTGGCTTCTCATCTAATTTGAATAATGGATGTAACTTGCAAGCTACCCCCCACCCCGTGCTTTCTAAATAGACTAAGTCCTGAAAAATTAATGGGCTTAAAGGGAAAATGCACAGAAAATGCTAATATGAATATATATTTACTAAATATTTTATGTAGGCCAGATTGTTAGATAGAAATCTGTCATGTTTCATTGTGTTTTACTCTCATTGCAATATTACTGAAAAGCAGCTGAAGCCAGAGACATGAGCTTTACTTTTTTGCTTATTTATCTTTGAAGAGTTTGGGCTTACTTCCACTGAAACCCAATAGGGTTATGAATAAAAATAGCTAATTAGGTTTCCCAGCATTTGGCGCTTCTATCAGTTGGCATTTGTTTACTTATGGTCAAAGAGGTAATATAGGAATTTAGAGTTCAGATTTTGGTGGCAAGCAGATGTAGGACTAAATCTCAGGCCTACTATTTACTGTTTATGCTAATAACCTAGGACTGGTTACATAACTTCTTAAAATTCTAATTTTCTCATTATGTGAAATGGAAATGATAATGCATAACCTTACCAGGTTGCTATATTCATTCACTTAAAAACGAAACAATACAGAATGGTTTGCACAGAAATAAAACAATGCCAGGGGCGAATGGCATAATAGGAGCAAAGCACTCAGCCACAGCACAGGCTCTGGTGTATAGCAGGTTCTCAGTAAACATCATTTGTTTTCTGTCATTGCCAGGGTGATGATGATGATGATGATGATGATGATAAATGATACTTCATGTTGAAGGATAAGTAACATACTTGAATTTATGGGATGCAGAGACTAAGGCATAACCATAAATTTGTCAGTGGTTTAAATCTAGAAAGTCTGCACTTCTGTTTTTGGAATCATCATGGCAATTCTCACTGACAGAAGTAAGATACTGATAAGGTTTTCTGTGCCAAATGTGTGTTTTTATGTATTTGATAACTCAGATTATAGCTATTCTTAAATGAATTTAGCGAAGGCACAACCCTGAATGACATTTTTAAAAATAGTTTAAGGAGTCATATTTTATATGCCATATAATTCACCCATTTCAAGGGTATGATGCAGTGGTTTTTTAATCAACTTACTAAGTCAAGCAACCATTACCATACGTCAAGCTTACAACATTTTCATCACCCAATATGCCCATTTACTGTTATACCCATTTACTGTTATCCCCAGCCCAAATCATTCCCAGGCAAGCATTAATCTACTTTCTATCAATAGATTTGCCTTTTCTAGACATTTAATAAAATCAAATAATTCAATATATGGTCACTTGCATGCAACTATTTTACTTAGCAAAACTTTTGAGGTTCATCTGTGTCATAATGCGTGCCAAAAGTTTGATCACTTTAATTGCTGAATAGAATTCCATTGCACAGCTATACCATATTTTGTTTATCCATTTATCGCCTGATAGACATTTAGGTTGTTTCCACTTTTTGTATAGCACAAATAGTGCTTCTATGAACATTGTTGTTAAGTTTTTGTGTAGACATATTCTTTTTATTTCTGTTGGGTATGCATTTCTAACAGCTGAGGAACTTCCAAAGTGTTTTACAAAGTGGTTACACCATTTTTATATTTCTACCAGCAATGTATGACGGTTCCAAATTTCTCCTTATCTTTGCAAAAACTATAGTCTGTCTTATCTCTTGTAGTCATTCTGGTGGGTGTGAAAAGGTATCTCGTTGTGATTTTAATTTGCATTTCTCTAGAGATTAATGGTGTTGAACATCTTTTCATGTGCTTATTAGCCATTGATAAAACTTCTCTAGAAAGCATACTTCTAAAAAATCTTTGTTTTTCTGATTGCCTTTATAATTTATTGTAAGAAAATAGTTGAAACGTCTCTAATATCAATCATAATAATGTTTTCTGCTTATCTATTTTAAAATTGAGATAATATTTGTGATACCATGGGAATCAAAAATACATGTGATTGTATTTATACATGCACCATGAGGATATCATTATGAGTCGTCATTTAAAATTCTGCATTAATAAAATAAAACTCTACCATATAACCAGAATCTGAGCCCAATGAGAACAGAGAATTTTATCAATCTGATCACTTTTGTATCCCTAGTGATACTGATCAATAAGCAGTGGATTCTGCCCAATGTGCTCAAATGACCAATTCCAGGGACCCTGGGGTTTAAAAGGGAGAAAGAGTTTACTGCTAGGTGTGAAGCGGGAGACCAGATGGCCTATTGGCCAAAAAAACTGTCTCCCCAAACTACAGTAATTCTGATAGTTTTATAGTATTAAAAGATGGACAGGTTTTAGGACAATGAGCACAATGGCTTTACATGATGTCATTAGAGGTGATTTAATAATTGAGCATGCACAGATTGATTGTATGCTTAGTCAGGGAACGTATGTAAGAAAATAGCAGCATTAATATGATGATAGGTATGGTTTTTACTATTATATTGAACTAGTTCACTTATAGGTAAAGTCTAAGCTGCTGCAAATGTCCAGGCAGGCCTATTTTGGTTAGATCTAGCTTCCATTTTGCAAATAACTTTGCAGTTGAGGTGGATTAATTCTAGGCTGACCCATACCGCTTCATTGATAAACATCAGGGACTGTTTTTAGTGATCATAAGACTCCAAGGTTGAGAAACCAGATAAAATGGGTACTAGTGGGAGTCAGAGGCAAGGTTTTCACGATCACAAGGACACAAGATAAAGGCTATGCAATCATTATCAGAGATAAAGGCAACTGGATTATAGTTCAGAGATTTCAGGAATTTTCGAGAAAGTAAAAAAGGAATATCTATATAATGATTCAGTAGTTGTAATCATCCCTTAAATCCTAACTTCTTGGTTACACTAGAACCCAGAACATACCTGACATAATCAATGTAGACATGCGGTAAATCTTTGTTGAATATGCTTGAATGAATGAATGAATAAATGTCTATATTTCTGATACCTCAATAACAGAAAACTCATGTGTTTATCTTCAAAAATTAGAATTTAGGAAACTTGAAAATTATGTTTTAAGATACATTCTAAAATTCTGTGTTAGAGTAACATTTTTGTCAACTGAGGTAAAATACCTGCCCATGGCAATGTGTTACATTCATAAACCTATGAATAAGTTTATAATTTCATGAAAGCAACAGTTCTAAATAAGGACCAGAAACTTTAATTTTTTGTAATCCAAAAATGCTCTAGGAAATATGGACGCATTATACTCATAAAGTGAAATAGATTTTGATTTATAACAAGACTACGAAAACAACAATAGAAATAAAAAACTGAAACAAAAATACAAAAAAAAAATGTTACTTCTCAATGCAATTTAGTCATCATTCTTTCTTCCCTGTCTTCACTGACCTCTCTTAAAAATGGTCCAAGTAGAAATTGCACTAATACAATAACTATCAGTGTATGTGGTAACAAAGAGTCAGTTCTACCAAAGAGCCTGACAGATTTTAATGTGAAAGCACAATAAATATATATAACTGGACTCCTTTAACACGTAAACTAGAATGGGATCATCTAGGCCAAATATTGAAAATATTTTTGTGTTGCAATAAAAGACTATAAAAGTGTAGAGAGAGGGAAAACTTTTTTTTTTACTTGATAAAATCAAACAGCAAACAAGCACAAACATTCCTAACATCTGAACATTCCATACTTGTTGTGCAATCAGTGGTTCACAGTATCATCACATAGTTGTATAATCATCACCATGATCATTTCTTAGAATATTTGCATCACTCCAGAAAAAGAAATAAAAAGATAAAAGAAGGAACTCATAAATACCATACCTCTTACCCCACCCTCTCATTGATCACTAGTATTTCCCTCTACCCAATTTATTTAACATTTGTTGCCGCTATTATTTATTTTTGATCCATATTTTTTACTCATCTGTCTGTACCATAGATAAAAGGAGCATCAGAACAAAGTTTTCACAATCACACAGTCACATTGCAAAAGCTATATCATACAGTTATTTCAAAGAAACGTGGTTACTGGAACACAACTCTACAGTTTCAGGCACTTTCCTCTAGCCTCTCTAATATAACTTAACGTAAGAAGGGATGATATCTATATAATGCATAAGAATAACCTCCAGGATAACCTCTCAACTCTGTTTGAAATCTCTCAGCCACTGACACTTTGTCCCATTTCTCTCTTCCCTCTTTTGGTTGAGAAGGTTTTCTCAGTCCGATGATGCTGAGTGAGGGAAGATGTTTTGCATGGTCTTGAATGATTTTGGCATTGACTTGTAGACTCATCTAGCTATAACAGAACTTACCTTTTAATTTCACTGTACCATTATGATTTAGATTCTCTGCAATATAAAGCTAGGCCTTTATTTACTCATCGCCTTTGTAAGATACAAACTTTTGTTTTCTACCTTATCAATTTTACTGGAAGAAAATTAATTTCCTGGAAAAAAAAACCCTGCATGCTTCATTGTTTATCCCAGAGTCTGATAATCACATTTCCCCAAACATATGGTGATTACAAAAGACAGTGGGCTACATGCAATAGGGTCCTTCTTGGGGACACATTAATAAGAAAAATAGATGTATTAAAGAAAGTTTGGATACTATTTATCTTTGTTATCTTTGTAGCTAGAAGAATTGAAGAGTTTGATTTTTTATTTTAAAATAAACATATTAAAGTGTGTATGGATTTTAAATGCTCTTATGGAATTTTTAAGCATAAATATGTCCCTTCAGCATGAGAAAATCAATAATATTTCTCTAGGAAATCCTTGAATGCATAATCTGAAATCTCTTAGAAAAAGATAAATTATTGAATGTATTATGATGATTATATTTCCTTTGTTTCTCCTGAAACTCCATATGCAGAACGAAGTTTTCCCTTAGTAAAAGGAAAAACATGTAGGTAAACAATATATAATGGTAAAGTAATTCAATACAACTTTAATTTCCCTATTTTTGCTAAGCCAATTTTATTAATTGTTTGCCAAGATTTTGAAGACCGTATGAAACTGAAATTACAATCCACAGCAGGAAAGGAATAATTGAAGCAAGAAATAGCTGTGTAATATAGTCTCAGGTATCTACCTTCACTAATGGTAAAGACCTGAGAACTGGTAGAGACAGGTAACCTCTCCATAAAAGAATACCCTCTGTGTCTGTATATCGGGAATCAAATGTTAGGAAAACAAAATACTTCAATGAAGGAAGAAGTGAAAGCTTGTCGTGTACGTCATGAAATCATAGACCTACATAATTATAGTGTACTTAGAGATTGCATATTATTTATTTTGGTTGCCTTTCTTTCTGTTCCATTCCTGGGGTAAATGAGAGGTGAGCATGACGTCACTTAGTCCACGTCTCAAACTGTAGGCATGCAATCCACTGACTGGTGAGGCGAAACTTTTTAAGTATAATTTTTACATTTCTAGAAATAAATTTTCCAGTTGTGTCTCTTATTATGAGTAATGTTTTTAAAAATATTGTTAATCTTAAAAGAGATCATCCCAATTGGCACTAACCTAACAATCATTATAACCATTTTTGCTTTTCTCAGTATATTTTTTACACTTTGTGTTCCATAGAACAGCTAAGAAAGAGCTAATGTGGATATACTCCATCCTGATTCCTCACCTAGATTCAGAATGCTTATGTTTATTAGAACATTATAAATTACAGATTTATTGCCAATTACAGGTATGTTGGACCTCAAATGCTTCAGCTTTCTCCTGGGACAATTTAAGCAATGAGGATATCCTGGCACTGAGGACAGAGCTAACTCCAACATGTTCAGTCTGGTTTTAGGAGAGCCTTGCCTGATACGTGAAGGATAATTCTACAGAGAAAAAAAATACATAGACATATGTATGTATACATGAGTACATATGTGTTTATGTATAAGTGTGTATATATAGAAATATATAAATACACATACTTAGAGTCCCTGAGATGTGCGAAGAGGTTGTTTATGATCTCTTTATCCTTAGTGACTTTCAAATAACCCCTTACTTCAGTACTTCTTCTAAATAATTGTATACATGTTGATATGAATTGGATCTTAGTTCAATAGGAAAATTTTTGAGGTATCATTGATTTTAGATTTAATACCTATGGGATAAATTGATGTGTTTATTTGTTTTGCTTGTTTATAATTTGGCTCTCAGAGTTTAGAAAATAATGTCCTTTATATTACACATGTGATACATATGCATTTGAATTTCCTTTAGGTTAAATTTGGATATGACATTGAATCACTGGACTTGGAGGGACATGTTTGTCTATTTTAATAGCCATGTTGATTAATTCCATAATTGACAGCACTTAAGATTTTAATTATTATTGTTATTTTTTTGCTGTTGTTGAAATTGAGTGCACATGTAAATGCAGTTAGCTCATTAAAAATAGTTAACAGATATGATACTGCTTAAGGAAATGTTTCTGAATATTCTACATCAAAACAATAGTGATCTGAGCCCATTAGGCTTCCCTCTCCCATGAAGCACCTTGATATTGTAAATGCTTAAATTTTTAGCTTCAAGGTTTTTTGCTTGTTTATCATGAGAAAATGCTAAAGGGGGAATTATTGCATTGCTGGGAGAAATTTTTATCTTTAGTTCAGCTTTGTTTATGTGGCGTTCAAAGAGTATACGGGACATCTAAGAACACAGTGAAAAGGACTGGTGCAGGGATAGATTGTAGCCATTGTAGAAAGGTGAAATGGATTTATCCAGAGAGCATTCATAGAGTCCAGCAAACAACAAAATTTAGAGCCCAGCAGAGGGAGAGAAGCTTGAGAGCTGACTGGTAAGCCATAAAGGCTAAAGAAGGAGAAGATAAGGAGATGGAAGGAAGAGGTCAGTGAGATGTCAAGGAAACAATGAAATGAGAAAGATTCCCGAGAGAATATTAGTCAGCAGTAGCAAACAGACAAATACCATGATTCTTTTTCAGTTTGGGGATGTAGTTACTTTCTATTTGAAGAATCTGTTGTTTGGGAGCACCAAACTCAGATTGCTCAAAGTAATCTCTTCCTTATAGGTATACAGCAGGTATTTTATTTGTTATTCTGAATGTCTTATACAAATATAAGGGGTTGTGTTTCTATGTACGCACACAGGGGCTTGGATGTTATGTTGGAGTGATTGTATATCAAACAATCAGATATTCTCTGTATGTGATTAGTGGGCTTTGTGAGGGAAAGAGTCTATACACACATACCCATATGTGCATAAATAATTCTAGAAGTAGGAAAGAAAAGATCAATTTGGCAGTTTAACCACCAGCAGTCACTCTACCACCACCTCATCAGAGAATACTGGAGAGACAAGTATGGAACTAGCAGGCTCCATGGGTGGTAGAAAGGGCCAGATTTTAAAATGTGACCATTCCACATTGAAACCTCCTCCTTGCTTTGAAAGTTTTCAACCTGAACTACTGACTGTATCAGTACTTCTCAACCTTAGCGACATATGAGAATCACTTGAGTAGTTTATAAAATCCCATCAGTCAGGCTTCAGCCTGACTGAATACATCCAAATAGGTACAACGCAATCAACAGTATAAAAAAATTTTTTTCCAGATAATCCCAATAGGCAGCCAAGGTTGAGAATCCTTTTTCCTATGTCACATTGTTCTACCAGATGTGGTTTCAGAAGTCCACATGAATTGGAAGTATGCTTCATTTTTTTACTACAAATATCTCACCACCCAGTACTCTGACAGTATATCTAACAGTATTGCAGGAAAGTCACCAAATGCATCATTGGGGACATCTTTCAGTTTATCTGTTGTGCATTTAAATCAGGAGAAGGGTACCGGGACAAGCACTAATTCCATGTAATCCAGGACTTATCCTGGAGGTGAAACTGTCTTTTTATGTGGTATATAATTCCTTGATGACACATAACCCTACAAATTGTGGCAGTTTAATGAGATTAAAGTTTCACGCCCAACAAGGGTACCAGTTTTGATGGAAGCATGAAAAAAAAGTTTGGAAAGCAGTAGACTTTTCTTGTCAACATTTAATTTATTTTGGAGCTGCTTACTAGCTTTTGGATTTGCATTTCTTTTTCTTGGTGAACTCAGTGGATGATCAGTGTGTGGCTTAAGCAAAACTATTTAGTGGCAATCTTCATCTTGATAGTGCCTGCTGTAAGTTTTCTTTCTCATATATGTTCTCCCTGGAGTTTGATGGCTATGACTTTTTTTTTAATTCCATGTAAATTTGTGGTCATCTTACTATGTCTGACAAATTAGCAAAACCTTTAATAACTTCCTGTGCGGGTGCCTTAAAAATTCATTCTATTCAGCTAAAGCAGGGGATTATATTATGTTCTGTGCATATTAACCAGCATGGATAATTCCCATTTTTAGTATTGAGGCTTAACAGTGTCAAAGTTCTGTCTGTGTAGTCTTGTAATTCCTGTGGCATTTGGATTTATCAGTTTGTGTAAGTATCAGTGGAAGAGGGAGTGGAGGTAGGGGATAGTCGGACTCTTTATATCCCCATACAGATAAGTAAAAGGACTACATTTTATGTCGATTATAGGTATGTCATGTGGTTTCTAGGATGAATAAAGAAAATTCTTATGGTCATCCACCTGGCAGGGGTATAACAGTTAGACTATCAAAAAATGTTATGAAGTAGAAAAAAATGAGGCATTTATGGAAAAGTGTTGGTAGATCAGCTAGAGATAAAAGCCCAAGGAAGACAGGGAGAGTCTATGTTGTTCATTTCTGTTTCACCCCATTTATGTGGTGTGGGGAACTGCACGCCATGGGTAACTATATGGGTAAATATTCAGTAACTATTTGGTAAGTGAATGGTTGATAGAACTATCCCAAAATGTCCATAGGAAGACTCATGACAACATGAAACTTGGGTGAATCACAGAAAATCTCATAGACTCCTTCCTCTAAGTTTGATAAAAAGCACTGTGCAGAAGGAAACAATTCAGAAGTAAATATGAAAACGATGCCCATATCTTGATCATTAAGGGACATATGCTACAGAGCATCTCCTGGCTGATAACTTTTTACTTAGGGCCCCTGGGCCTGTCCTTGTCTGTTTGCTATCACTAGAAATAATGAACATGATTATTTATCTTAATTTCTGAAACCAAACTCTACCATCAAGTAACTGAAAGAGACCTGATGTCTGTAGAGTAATTTTACCTTAGCAAAGAGTTTGAGACCTCTATCAAAAGAGCACAGCTTTAAAGTAACTCGTATCTCAGTGATTAGCCAGAAATATTATCATATCTGTGCAATCTCATGTTAAAGTATCCCAAATGGGGGGTTATGACAGGACCTAGTCATTGGACCTCTGTGAGGTGTATGTGCATGTAGGTATGTACTGTTATTATTATTATTATTATGAGGGGTTTTAGTCTCCATTGTACAACAACTTTTACCACAGTGCAGTCATACCACTTCTCTTTGATGATGGCTGAGAGAAAGATGAGGCAGAGATGGGATGTTCCTGCGACACTGGACAGTTAACGCATATGTTGACATTTATGGCTGCACATATGAAAATATGCTGCATATATAAAAAATATTGTCAAAGTAGGAGGTTTTCAGTAAGAAATACCAGTCTGAGAGTTAAGTGCAAAGGCTGTTATTTTGTGAACTGCAAAGAGATTTTTCAAAGGAACACAAGACTTCCCATTGCAGTAGCCTACTGGCAATCGGAGCAGATTAACTGTGAACATCTTGAAGTAAGCCAGAACTGGCAAAACACATTGGAATATGTCCAGAAGTGATTGTTTTATTCCACTCAGAGGGAAAGGACAAAGCCGAAAATACAAACAGTAGGAAAATGCAGACATCTCTATTTCCACAAAGTAACCTAAGTTTAATAAAGCCCAGAAAAAGTCATAAATTTTTTTAAGTTTTAGACTTTAAGCAAGAATTTCATAACTTTTTTTAATTGAAAAAAAAAGAAACACAAGAAAGTGTATTTGTTTTTTTTTTTCATTTCTATGCAATTAAAAGCGTATGTTATATGCTATACATGCACAAAAACTAATGTAATGATACATCCCAATAAAATAAGCATCCTATGCTACCTCTCTTACCTTGATTCATAGCTCAAATAATTCTATCCTTGGACTATTACTTCAGCTTTGGTTCTAAGAAAATTGCTGGCAGAGAAAGAATGGTTCTGCAGTCTTTCATCCTTCTCAATTTTAGCACCATCCTGATAAATCTAACTTTGCAATCACACCATCTAGTGTTCAAACATTTCAGTACTGTAGCTTGCCAAGTGCTTTACTTCATTAGAAGCAAAACAATACAGGAAGTAACAAGCAAGTTACTTAAAAACAAGGTGTTTGGGGAGCGTCAGTGTAAGATACAGATCATCTTTGAAACAAACATATTTCTTTTTAAATATATGTTTTCTGTTTTATCATTATTGTCTTATTTATTGTATTAATAAATATTTTATGTATTCTACTTACATGATCATAAAATTATGATATATTGTGTATTGAAATCATATTTATTTTATATTTTATTTTTATAATCTCTCTGTGCCTACCTAGAACTTTAACTATATTTTGATTGATTTCTGTTTTTGTTTTTGTTTTTTTAAATAAAAACAACCCCATAACATTTATTGTGATCTGAAAGTAACATAAGGGCAACGAAAACAATATGAGAAAATGTTTTAGAACTACACTCCTAACAAAGGACACCTAAAAAAACGTATTGCTTTCTCAACAACTCATTTTATTAATAATTTCTGGTTGAAAACACTTTACGGCAGAATAACATTATTTCCATTCAGCATGATCCGACCCAGTTGTTTTCTTGACTTTGTGTTAGAATGAATCTTTTCTGCATCATCTAAAACAAGGTTCATGTACTCATCAAAACAATAATACTGTCCTCTCTCTGCATATTTACTTGCTCATAGAGCCACACATGAATCCAGGATTTTTGTTTTGTTTTGTTTTCTGAAAGCAAAGCCTGGTACCTAATGCGATGAAGAATGCCCAAGAAGGCACTCAACAGGGCAGTTCCTAAAAATCTTAAAGGAATCCACTCAATTCCCTTATTCTTGATTCTTGGCGCTGACAACCTCCTCCTGCCCCATCACCCAGTAATTAATACTTTGTCTTTCCTCTGCTCACCACCAGTATTCCTGCATTGCCCATCATAAGGCTGTGCAACCTACCCCAGATTCTTCAACTAGCATGCTTTCTCCCTTGGTTGGCTTCTGAAGGCAATACAACTCAAGTCAGCATGATGGGAGAGTGGGCATAAAATAGAGTTTGCCAGTGGGGGTTGGGGGTGGGGGTGGCACGAGAGTCCTCCTTTTCATGCTATTGCTTCCATTTTAGGTCTTTCTTTTAAATTTTTTCTTTGGAAAGTATTTTTGGGAATTATTGAGCTTGGTCACAGTTCCCAAGATGTTTCTGAAACATGATTTTTATTTTATTTAGTAGCCCTTAAGAAGACCTCTTCTATATAGTCTATCAGTTCCAGAATTTTAAGAGGAAAAGAAATATTTATTGAATCATTGAAGCATGAAAAGAATAAAATTAGTTAAAGTGGGAAGCAGGCCCTATCAGACCACTTTCACCATTTTGTGTTCAACAAAAAGGGTTGGCAATATACCTGCTCTGATTGACTCAGAGGTAAAACTGGACTCTTTAGCCCTTGGCCCTGTCTAATTCTGAGGTAGGTGAAGTCTGTGGTCCGTGAAGATGCTGCTACTCCTTGAGCCTCATGCTTTGGCCTTCTAGCCCCTGGTTAGTTCCTCCAATACATAAACTGCTGCTGAGGTCGGCCTTATTTACCTTCCACGCTTTAACCAGGAATACCTTCTTCTTCCCATCTACTCTAAGCTAAGTCTTGCACACCCTTCAGATTTTGGCCCAGGCATTTCCTCAGAGAAACCCCACCAACCCCTAGATTAGTCCTTTCTTGTTATAAGGTAGCACCCAATATTTTTTCCTTAATATCACTCATCACACTTTGCAATTATATACTTGTATTATTTGCTTAATATCTCCTACCCCTAGGTTATAAATTATAAGGCTAGATAATGCCCCATTTTAACCCCTTGGCGATACTATCCACTGTGTTTTGTATAATATACAATGCAGTATAGGCATGGAGGATGTACCTGATGAAATCAACCTGTGTGTCCAAATTGAGAACTAAGATGCCCATTGTCCACTTTGTGAAGTCAGTTCTCCTCCCATACCACTTGCGGCAAGAGAATATTCATTAATGTAGAAAACCCCAATACCTACCTCCAAATTCTCAGGGGACTTGTCACCTTCTGGAGCAGAGCCTGGAATGGGGTGTAAATTCTCACTACTTACAGACTCCTCCAACCTTTTCGCCACCACTGTTCCCAGTTCACGGAAATCAATTGACCTTTCTTTCCCTACCACCTCTCTCTCTCTCCCTTTCACTCTCCTGCTCTCTCTCCCCACAAATTAAAAACAAACAAACAAAAAGTCCCACTTTTACTGTCCCATCTTCATGGATCAACAGAGGAGAGGGAAACTCCAAGAACAAAATATAAATAAATATTTCAGTAAATTATTCTGCTACTCTGATAATCAGCAAAGAACAAAAATAAATTACCTGAGATACACAAAGGACATGTTAAGGTTTCAGTACTTATTTTTTGTAGTATTTTCCTTGTCTTTCTAAAAGACTCTAAGGATTCCCAAAAATCATAGATTAGACATGCGAATCATGCTGAGAATCAACCATCTTCAGAATGAGCTCTGCTTAAAAATTATGGCATGGCATACTAAGCTTCAGGTATCAGTAAACAAATGACCAATGTCTTCTCAAGAATAGAAGTATAGCACTTTGGGAAATGAAATTAGGATTCAGAAATAATTAGTTTTGACATTGAAAACTGTGCTAGTTTGAAAGGATGTATGTCCCCTAAAAAAGCCATGTTTTAATCCTAATCCCATTTCGTAGACAGCCTTTCTTCTAATCCTTCTTCAGCATTGTATGTTTGAAACTGTAATTAGATCATCTCCCTGGAGATGTGATATAACTGAGAGTGGTTGTTAAACTGGATTAGGTGACGACATGTCTCCACCCATTCGGGTGGGTCTTGATTAGTTTCTGAAGTCCTATAAAAGAGGAAACATTTTGGAGAATGGAGATTCAGAGAAGCAGAGAAGAACAACATAGCCACGAGAAGCAGAGAGTCCACTGGCCAGCAACCTTTGGAGATGAAGAAGGAAAATGCCTCCGGGGAGCTTCATGAAACAGGAAGCCAGGAGAGAAAGCTAGCAGATGATGCCTTGCTTGCCACGTGCCCTTCCAGCTGAGACAGAAACTGTGACTGTGTTCGTCATGTGCCTTCTCACCCTGAATTTCATTGGTTTTCCTGAACCAAGGTATCTTTCCCTGCATGGATGCCTTTGATCAGACATTTCTATAGGCTTGTTTTAATTGGGACATTTTCTCGGCATTAGAACTGTCAACTAGCAATTTATTAAATTCCCCTTTTAAGAAGCCATTCCATCCCAGGTATATTGCATTCCTGCAGCCAGCAAACTAGAACAAATACATAACATATTTGTTCACCAATCATGAAAAATTTATACGTTTTATAAATTGTATTATATTTCATTAAAAGTCTAATATGCTCTCATTGTTTTCCGAAGTTAACATGTTTGTTTTGCATCAAATACACACAAATGAAAAATGCTTGGAATTTCAAATATTTTCAAACCACACTAAGGATTCTAAGTGCCCTTCCATCTTCCTCTGTTCCTCACCCATGGTAGCATATAATAGGCATTATGTAAGTGTGTGCTCCCTGAAAAACAGACTGGCTGACTCAATTGCCAACTTGCATAGAATTTCTACTGTTCAATGTATATGTATATTTGATGTAAAAATGTCAAATGGTACAAAGTTGACTCCAAAAAATATGTTCACGCTTCTGTCTCTGCAGCAACACAGATGTACACACAGTGGCATCACTTCTTAAACTATATCTCCGAGAACTTCCAGAGCCAGTTATTCCTTATGCGAAGTATGAAGATTTTTTGTCATGTGCCAAACTGCTCAGCAAGGAAGAGGAAGCAGTAAGTTTATGCTCTCATTTCCAAATAAGCTCCTAGTCTTTAATTGGTAGATTGTCTTTTGCCCTTATCCAATAGTTTTCCACTATTCTGTGTATTGTCACACTTATTTATATTTTACACACACAGCTTAGGTTCCATGTTTAATCACCTCTCTAATCACAAGGAAGAATGCAGATTGAATAAATGAAATCAGTGCTTTTACCCCTCTGTTATCTTAAATGGGCGATTGTGGTGCTACATTAGACCAAACATTCCATGCAAAATGTAGGGATACCTTGTTTCAGTTGTTTCACCACATACCCCACCCCAGATCACATCAGTAGAAAAGGAGTTGGCAAAATGCAGCCTGTAGACCAAATCCTACTTGCTACGTATTTTTATTTAGCAGTTTTTGGTCCAAATAATTATCGGTTGTAATAATTACTATAGCCTTATTGTAAATGAGCCTATCTTCCCTTTTCAGTTAATTGTGAAAAAATTTACAGGTGTTAAAAGGACTTCACTTAAATCTATTTCTCCACAAACAGTATTTACAGAAGTTTTTGAAATTCTTGTACTTCTTTGAAAACATTTCTAAAATGCTCTCCATGATGTGGTTAGGTTTCAGGACAATATCCTTCACTGATAATGTATGAAAACAATAAAAAAAAAAGCTGCATGCCACCTCCCCACTTTTCTTTGATTCCAGGACCACCACTTTGGAAGATAAAATTTATTCTCTTCTTTGTATTCAGGGTGTTAAGGAATTAGCAAAACAGGTGAAGAGTTTGCCAGTGGTCAATTACAACCTCCTCAAGTATATTTGCAGGTAAGAGCTGTGCTATAGACAAAACCAAACAATGGTTATGTGTGCCTGACACTGATTTACCATTCCATGGTGAATAAAATGACTTAACTGCTTTGAGGTCCAGTGTTGACCTCTGCAAAATTAAGAGGTTTGGGACAAGGTGATCTCTAAAGTTTCTTTGAGAATTAAAATTGCTTATTTTTGTAATCTGGTATTTGTGAAGTCACTCTTGTTTCTACATATCAAAGATATGCATTTGTGGACTTCTATCAGAGT
Organism: Tamandua tetradactyla; assembly: GCF_023851605.1. Taxonomy (NCBI): domain Eukaryota; kingdom Metazoa; phylum Chordata; class Mammalia; order Pilosa; family Myrmecophagidae; genus Tamandua; species Tamandua tetradactyla. The sequence goes on along the minus strand of NC_135350.1, from coordinate 41,241,172 downwards.
TGTTTGTATCATGTGGTGAATAGTATCATTTATGAGGAGCATGAGAAAGACATACATTGGAATGTGGATTCCACAACCGAATATTTATGAGTCTTTCTCCAGTTTGCTGATCCTTTCAGAATCTAAAGCTTCTAATAAGTACAGTGGTGATGAAAATGCATATTTCCCAGTTTTTTTTTTATATTTTAAATGATTAACATATAATAAGTGTTCAATAAATGTTATTTTCTCTCCATTTCTTTCCCACCTCAAGACTCACAGAAAAGACATTTTAATTCAACTCTGTTAGTACAATCCTTGTGCCTGGTAAAGCTCTCTCTTGTGAGTGGCCCTGTTAAGATTAAGGCCTGAGAACCAAGTATACAAAATTGAAACTTATAGTAGGTTTAAACAAAGGGATTGATATTGACAATACAAATTCACTGCAAAGTGTCTTTAAATGATAGCTTCCCACTATATTTTTAAATAATATTCAAATTTCTACCTCAGTACAGCACATCATTTACACATGTGATTTGTAATTATTAAAGAAATGTTCAACAGACTAGAACTATGGAGTTTAAGACCAAAGTCAGATAATATGGACTCATTGCGAACTGTAAACGAGTAGAAATTCCCAAACCTGCTACCAAAAGCATTTTCTCATGATGGTTATATTTAGGAAGCAAGCAGGACCTTAGGTTTCAGGATTTGAAAAAGCAAGAAACAGTTTCATTGACTGCCTATGCTTATTAACTTGCAAGGCTTCCGTCTCAAGGTTTCCAACTAATTCAAGCCATTGGAGTGGACGAGAAGATTATGTTCTCCTGAAGTAGACGGAGTCGGGGGTGGGGGGTGAGGCTAAGCATGTTTGAGAACCATATTGTGAGGTTTTAACAATATAAAAAGTTAATCTCTCTTGAAATGTTTAAAGAAACCTTTAATTTCAAGTCTCTCAGGCAAGAAATAATAGCTTGACTTTTTGCCCTTCACCATTACTTCATTTTAGGCTGTATAAAAACAGTAAACATGCAGAAATAAGCACCATTCTTAAAGTTGTGGTGAAGGAGTTAAGAGCGCAGACTCTAGTCAGTCTACTTGGGTTCAAATCTCAGCTCTGCCACTTGCAATACTATGTCCTTGGAGAAGATAGTGAGCCTCCCTGGCACCCCATGTGTCACATTTGTAAAATGAAGATAATAGTAATACCTGTGTCATAGAGATGTTTTGAGAATTTATTAAGTTAGCACTTTGACTTGTACATAATAGTGTTAAGTATTTATATACATACACACACATATATGTATTTTTTTTCTTTTTCATTATTTCTTCTTCATCACATCAGTACAGTTAGGAAGTCATGAAAAATGGAAGCTCTTATATTAATGAAGAGGGGATGAGGAATGAGAAATGGTTGGAAGATCACCAAAACAATCCCTACTACTATTTTATGCCTCTTAAATCTTTAGCACTTAATAAATTCAAACAATTTGTGCTTGAAATTTTTCATGTCAGCAGAATGGAGACTTTAATTTAAGCCATGTTTTATCTCATTTTTTAATACACTATAAATTTGAAGCTCATAAATTATTTCACAAAGAGAGTTAAATTGCTCCTCTCTAGATAAGGAATTATTCCAAATGATGTTCTTTACAATTCCTAAATTGAGCGTGCGTATAAATTTAACACATTTTTGGAGTTTTGGAGGGGAATCCCTATTTTTGACTCAAGCCAATAGTGGCATTTTTTTTCTGAGAGATGTTCAGGTTTCTAAATAATTTTCTCTCTATGATCATCTTTGAATCTCTCTCCAGTTCATAAATTTCCCAATGATCAATTTTCTTCCATGGGCAGATTTGATCCCACTGTGTTCCTTTTGCATTCGTAACATCTAACAGGTTCTTGGATGAAGTACAATCCTATTCAGGAATTAACAAAATGAGTGCACAGAACTTGGCAACTGTATTTGGACCTAATATTCTGCGTCCTAAAGTAGAAGACCCTTTGACCATCATGGAGGGTAAGTAAACAGTTATCATGTATCCTTACCAAAAGAAGAATCAACTGTCTCTCAGTTGCCTTGAACCAATTCTCCTCTGAGTAAACTAGAAAAATAAATGAATCCATGGCAACTCTGTTTATTGACTTTTGAGTTCTTTAAATGCAAAATCTTCTCTTTGGAAGTCAGATATTTCTTTGACATTATTAAGCACCATACTAAATGATTTCCCAGTAGCCTTACAAGAATAAATGGAGCTTCCATAAATCATCTATAAAATATGGTACAAGAACTGGAAAAGTCTAGCTCAATTTATGCAACCAACGCAATTTTCAGAAAATTCAAAAAAATTTTATTTTCACTCAATATATTTTTATTAATTTGGGTTTTGCTTGGATGATTTGAAGAGGCAAAAATGTTGATCCTTTACAAGATAATGCTGTCTATTTATCTGTGGGTTAAAACATGAAGGAATTCTTGTTTTCCAAATTAGAAAATGCCTCAAATTCTTATCCATAATGAACTGTTACTTCTGTTTATTTCCAGTAGGCCTGATTACTTGAGTACCTTTCTTACTTGTGAACATAGTAACACCATTATTTTCTGCAAACTGGTTGACTGAACGTTTAAGAATTTACTACAGAAAGGGGAAAGAGAAAGAATGACTATTTTTAGTTTAATTCTGAGTTTATTGGGTCTAGAAAAGAGATCTCTCTCTCAATTGCATCAGTTTTACCCCTGGATGCCATTCCCTTCTTGAAAATTCTGCAGTTTTCATTCCTCAAAATCCTGTATAAGAGAGAAAACCTTGAATGTTTGTTTGCCTGCCTCACCTCAGCTTAATTTCCTTTGTCAAATACTGAGAGTATTATAGATCAAACATCAGATTTTTGTGAATAGCATATGGGGTCCAGAAGACTTCATTTCCATCAGAAGAGTTTAGCAGATATTTGAAAATATAAAATTTGAAATTACAAGAAGATTAAGACACTTTAGTCCATTGTTTCTTAATTTTTCTATTTTTAAAAAATCATATAGATACAGGAAGCCATACACATCTTAATTGATTTATTATAGGACAAAACCCTAGAGATAACCACCTGGGTCAATAAGTGGGCTTTAATCACCCGGAACGTCCCTCCGTGTGTTCTATCCCAGTCACAGCACCTTCATTCTTCTTGTCAAGACATTTATTTCAATCACTTCCTTGCACTTCCTTATAGTTTTATCAACCAAATGTAGTTATATTTAACCTTTCCTATTCTTTTATTTGTTGTCTTTTAAGTCATTTATTGAAAACGGAGTATTGAAGTCTCTGCATATTGTTGTTAAATTATCAATTTCGTTTATATTATCTATTTCATTTATATCAATTTTGCTTCATGTACTTTTGTTACTAGGTATATGTATGTTGGTAAATGTTATGTCTTCCTAATGGATTGACCCTTTTATGCTTATAAAATGTGCTTTTTATCGTTGTGACATTTTTTTGTCTTACAATCTATTTTGTATGATAGTAGTATAACCACTCCACAATCCTTACCTCTACCAGTGCTCTTTGTTTTTTCCATGTGGGTTCAGGTTACCACCCAGGATCACCAGCTGTCACAGTGAAGAACTTCCTTTGGTATCTTTTTGTAATGAAAATCTGCTAGCAACAAATTCTAGCAAAAACAAAGTCTTGTTTTTCTGGGAATATCTTTATTTAGCCTTCATTTTTGAAAGATAGCGTCATTGGATATAGGATTTTTGAGTTGACAGGTGTCTTTCTTTGAACACTTTGAATTTGGTATCCCCTTGCCGTTCTGGCTTCCATGTTTCTGCTGAGAAGTCAGCCATTAATACTAGAGGCATTTCCTTGTAAGCAATGAGTCATTTTTCTCTTATTGCTCTCCAAATTTCCTCCTTCTCTTTGACTTTCAGCATTTTTATGATGATCTATCTGTTTGTGGATCTCTTTGTGCTTATCCTACTTGGAATTTCTTGAGCTTCCTAGATGTATAGGTAATTTTTTTTTTAATTGGGGGAGATTTCAGCCATTCTTTGAATATTATTTTATCTCAGTTCTTTCTTTTCTTGCCTTCTGGTACTCCCATCTTTCAATGTTGATGTGCTTAATGGTGCCCTATACGTCTCTTCATTTTTTCTCTGTTTTTCTCTTTATCAACCTATCTTCAAGTTTGTTAATTTTTTCTTCTGCCAATTCAAATCTACTGTTGAGCCTTACTATTTAATTTTCCACATTAGTTATCCTTTTAAACTCCATGATTTCCATTTGGATCTTTTAAAAATGTCTTTCTTTATGGATAGTCACTATTTGATGTAACATTGCAATCACATTTTCCTTTACTTCTTCAATTGTATTCTTTATTTCTCTGAACATTTTTATAATAGCTATTTTGAAGTCCTTTCTCATTTAAATCCAACATTTGGTCCACATTCACAGGCAGTTTATCTTGCCTGCCTTTTTTCCTGAGTTATAGGACTTTCTTTCTTGTTTCTTTGTGTGTCTTTTAATTTTTTTGGAAACTGGGTATTTTAGATAATATATTGTAGCAAATCTGGATACTTGTTTCCCCACCCCTAACACTAGGGGTGGTTATTATGATTGGCTTGTTTTATCAATTTAATAACTGGCTAGATTATTTTGATGAAGCTCATTTATCTCTGCAGTGTTAATCTCTGATGTTGCTCTGCAGACAAGTGTACATTTGGGTATGCCCCTAGTAACCCTTGAGTGGCAGTGGTTTTACTAGGGCTCCCATCTATTTTCCTGCCCATGCCCAGCTGTTAAGTTTTGCTTATTGCTGGAAATTTGCTCTATTGCTTTCAACAATGCCCTACAGTATAAATTGTTCTACAGACTAATCCAATCCAATTTGTACATCTTTGAACAAATAGTTCTGGAGGTCAGAGTTATATTTGTTCTGACTCTCAGAAGTAAGCCTCCCAGTTGTCTCTTTATTGGGTTCTCTCCTGCATAATAGCTGGTCTACAATTTAGTCTATAGCTTTGTTGAATCTATAAATCTCCTCCCACTGGCCTTTCACAACAATCTCCAGAACTTTTCAGAGCACGCTTAAGCTTAAACTTCCCTAGGTTTTGCTGCAAATGTAGTAATTCCTTTGGAGAGAGATGAGGAACTATCTGCTTTATGGCCTACTTTTCCTTCCAGGAAAATCTCTGAGCCAATGTGCTGGGGTTGGGGACAGTGGTACACTACTCTCTGAGAGTTACCACTGCTTTAGGATTTTATTGCTCAGTGGAAAGGGTTCGGAAGCTTGAGGCCTCTCCAATTTGCCTCTCCTGTTGTGTAACCCTACACTATGAACCACAGGAAGGGTGAGCCAAGCCTCAGTATTCCCAGTGACACTCCCAAGGGAGATCCTGTATCCATGAGTGGGAACTAGGCAGAAAATAGAAGTCCCAACATCATGACGGAGCTCACCCAGAACTTAGTCTCAGCAGCAGGTAGCTGAGGGGAAGGATAATAAATACTGATGTCTTACCACTACCAGGATAAAAGCCCTTTGACTGGAGACTGGGAGGAGAGACAGCTCTGTATTCATTGACTGCACCACTCTTGGGTGCAGACTCTCACTGAGCTGAGAGGCGGGAGGGAGGTAGTGGTCTTTGTTCAAACACCACAGACTTTCCTTTCTACTGAACTTTCATAGATTTTCTTTTTTAGATGTTCTTTCATTTGCTGTATGTCCTTAAGACCACTTCCAGGGAATTTAAAGGATTGCTTTTAAAAATAATTTTTACTAGTTTCACTGCAGATTTCCTCATACTGTCCTGATGGAAGTTGATCTTTCCCCTCTTCCTTGATTTTAATTGGATCTTCTCTTTACTTCATCTCTATTCTTGTCCTGCTCAATTTCAATTCCAGCCTAGCAGTTTCCCCTCAATGTGGAATTCTGTTCTGGAAATGAGGAAGTGGCTCTAACTCCTTCTGACCTTATAGCAAACCACCTCTATTAGAGTAATATAATCCCTTCTAGATTCAGCTACTGTTCTTGAATTAACCCTTTGAATTTTCCAGACGATATCTATTTACTTTTCTTGTACTTTCCTGTTCTCAGGTCTATGAGAGTCCATATTGCTTCCTCCCACACAGAGAGTGGTACCATGCAGATCTCGTGGCAATTGGGATTTGTTTCCACCAGTTTACATTTGTGGGAAACCTTATCACAGTTTTATTGTAAATGTCTGTATTTGATTTTGGCATTTAGTTGCTCTGTCTGTTTTTATGTGGGGCTTTCAAAAGATTCAATTTAATCTTGCAGACATCTTCACAGAAGTCAGTATTTTTTTTTTTAACTTTTGTCTTTGGTGTTTGAAAACAAATCCTTTAAAAAATTACATGTTGCCTCCCCCTCTAATATTGCCAATAGAAGAAACGCAGCTGCTCTAGAAAGGAAAAGAATCCTACAATCTGAGTTTCCTGTGGCATTCAAGAACACCATTTTGAAAAAGTCCACTGCCTCCATTTATGGATAAGAAACCTGATACCCAATGAGGATAACTAATTTTCTATAACTACTGTGATACATGTGTGAGAGATAGGTGCACAAGTAGACAAACAGTTCTCTAAAAGAGCAGGGAAAAAAAGTTAATACCAAAATAATATTATTTGGTGTCATAATTTTGGAAGGTCACAAAGGTCCCAAATCCATGGGAATTCAGTTGTTTTATTTAATCCAGATTTGATCTAGCTCCCAAGGGAACTGCTTCACATCAACCAAACTTTCATGAGACCTTGCAGATCACATAAACCATATGCCACTCTGTTATTTCTTGGCCTGATCTCAGCATGAGTCAGTATTTAAAGAAATGACATCCTTTCACCCAAAAAGAATTGAAAACATGTCAGATGTTTGTTCTGGTCTCTAGAGAAGATACTAAATCAGACTGCAATTTTAATGCACAAGTTGCTTTAAAATTCTGTATTACTCTTCCCCCCTCTAAATATCTATAAAATATCCTCAGTTATGTTTTTTCCCCTTATTCTAGCCCCTCTGAACTCTTGCAAATTGCATGCTAAGCAGGGTCTCTCATCTCTCTTACCCTTTCATATTTTCCAAATGTACTCATGTTTTCCGTATCCATGAAGAATTTTCTCCTCTTTCCTCATTCATTATACTGATTTACATAAAAATGTACCAGGGAATGATATGGAGAAGCAAAAGCTACCCTAAGAATAATGGGTCTCTACCTGTGCTGCATTATAGCATAACCTATGCAGATTTTATTAAAGCACAAGTCAGACCAATTACTTCAATAATAAAGATATTATTGTTAGCATTATAATAATTTATAATGATAAATTATCTTTAAAAAGCCATACCTCAGGCCAAACACACCTTGGAATCTCTGGTAGAATCCAGGCATCAATGTTTTTTAAAGCTTCGTAGGTGATTCCAAAGTGGAGATCCATTACCTTAGAATGTAAGTAGATAATAAAACAGCCCCAATGTTGAAAGTGGGTGTGGAGAGAAGTTTAAATACTTAAAGTTGAATATATGCATTTCTTTCATAAATACATCAAAATTATCATTTTAAAATCATTAAAATTTAAATGATCTTCAAAAAAATTTTTTTTTTGGTTAACTGACATTCATTCTACAAAGAGCAAAGATTTTTTTGTGTGGCAGATATACATGGAAAACCAGATCAATATCAAGATCACTAGGTAAACATGGGACATATCAAAGCTGAGTAATCTTAGTGGGTTAATGTCACCAGGCTTCAGTGGCCTGGCATACAAATCTTTTCCATAGAGATATGCTTAGAGCAGAAGGTTTGTTTGTCTGATTGGTTGGTTGGCTGGTTTTACATGGAAGATTGTCAAATAGTGACATTTTCAATATTTCTATCCTATTGTCAGCCCAGGTATCCTAATTTTTATCAGAGAATATACTTGCCATAAATTGAGCAAAACAGTCTATATTCTTGCGTTTAAGCTAACTAGTCATTCCCCTGGTTAAGTGTGAGGAAAAATTATAAGATGCTTTTGAGCCAGTTCCCATTTTATCAGGCATCAAAGGTGCTATTTCCCTGTGTCAGCCAAGTGTTGCTATAATGGTTATGGTTTGGTTATATTTTATTTATGTTTTTCTTTGAGGCTGTCTCCAAGTTACCTAATTAAACATTGCAAATGCCCAGGTTTCAAGAGAATAATCAGATCTGAGGGTAGAATTTACTCTTGAAAATAATAAGCTTTTATAATATTCCTTTCTTCATTTATTCACTTCATAAATATTCATTAAGCAACTACTTTGCACAATGTTCTTCATTAAGCCTGGGAAGGCAAAGATGAACAAGGAAAAAAAATTACCTCTAGAAACTTATAATCTAGTTGGAAACTTTAATGTGAAAACATTTAATCGTAGCATAGCATGAAAAGTATTTTACACATGATATGTTCGAAGGACTTTCTTGGGTCAAGAAAAACTTCCCAGAGGAAAGGACGTTTAGACAGTTGTACCATCGGAGAAAGAGCAGAGTCATTGGTGAGAGGGTAAGAAAGACTACAGTGTGTCTAAGCAAATTATTTGGTGAGATCAGTGATATCAGGGCATATAAGGAAGAGTGGTAGAAAAATAGCTGGAAAGCCCTCACAGAATTTTCCAGAGTCTTATAAACCATTCCACATTTAGACTTTGTTGTTAGAGGAGTCTTTGATGCTTTTGGAGCAGGAGAGTGTTGAGAAGGATTTATATTTCAGAAAAGTAACTCTGGCAGGTCTGAGAATTGGCTTGGGGAGGATAAGGTAGAGATCAGCCTAAAGTTTATATGTTGACCCTCACTGGCTTTGAGTTCAGAAATTGACCTTGTATTTGTGTTCATGGCCACCAGTCATCTGCAATGCATGTTATACACAAAACATTATGATTTATATTTATATTTAATATGTACTAACGCCAAGGTAGATCCTGAGATACAATAGCTATAGGGGACCTTAACCAGACCTAAGAATGAGTTTAATCCATGTGTAATGGTTTTGTCCCCATCATTTGCTTTCATTATAGTTTCAACATCAAGCCTGAGTAAAAACTGCATAGGCTGGCAAATAAATCTTAAATATGTACTAACTCATAACAGTTATCTTTGTCTTCTTTTCTCATTTTGACAGATGTTTAAAATCATCTAAACTCATTATTCTTGGCTACTTATTACTTCCAATCAACTGATAAAAATTATAGGGCAAAACATGGAGAATGTGCTTTTTACTTTGTATGAAGCATGTTCTCATGCTTGGAAAATGCTCTTCTTTTTAAAAATAAAAGGTCCTTACCATTACATTCTTCCTTGCTACTATTCCACTTAAATATTTAGCCATTTTTGATACCCTTGTTATATAATCATACCCATATCTATATCTATATAATAGATAAATATGTGGTTTTGATGAACTCTGAAAACTGTATTTCGATATTATTTAAATTACCACCAAACAATATTGCATTCTTCTTCTAGCCATGATGAAGAAACAGGGACTAGATTTACCCACATACTCCCCAAATTAAACTAGAAAGCCAGAAAAAAATACATGAGACAGCAATTTCTAGATATTGGACAGCAAGCAGTTGAGGCAAGTGAGATGAACCCTGTGCTTTCCTCACATTACTAATAAGGGGCATTTTCATTATCACAGGAAGGAAAAACCCAAACAGAGCCCAGGTATTGTTGAGTCGAATAAAAACTAAGAGTGTAGGATGGGAATCCCAGAGGAGCTAGAATGTGGGGGAGTAGGCAGCAGAGAAGAGAAGATTGGACATAGAGTCCAGAGATCTGTACAGATTATCCTTTAAATCTTTGATAAGAATTGGTCTCTGTTTGCATGAGAGGATACTACATAAGACCTCAGTACTACTGCAAGGAGAAAACTTGCTGAATGCAAGTATGAACAACTAGGCCCCACACCAACATGGTTCTGTATGCCAGATCAAAATAAACGTATTTTAAAGATTTTTTTTTTTAAATGCAGTGTTTAACTGTACAAAGTTCACATTTTCCATCCAGCTAAAAGCTACCAAGCATGCAAAGGAGCAAAAAATATATAATCTATAACCCAGAGCAAAATCAGTTAATGGAAAAAGATCCAGACATGACAGAGTTGTCTGACAGAAGTCAAGAATATTAAACAAGCTACCATAGGTATTCTATAAGGAGACATACAAATATATATATATGTTTAAGAAGGCAGAGGAAAATATAAGCATGAACAGAGAAATAAGTTATTTAAAAAGTTAAAACATAACTTCTACAGATGAAAAGTATAGTATTTAAAGTTAATATTACATTGATGAGATTAAAAGCTATTAAATATGGAAGAAGACAAATGAATAAATAGCAAGAAAAACTATCCAGCATGAATCACAGTGAAAAAAATATTGAAAAAATATTTTGCAAAATTTATGAACATTGTAAACACAAAAATTTATCAAACACCCAAGCAGAATAAACTTAAATGAAATGCACACAAAAGTACATCATAACCTAAAAACCAATGAAAATAATCTGAAAATCAATCTGAAAATTATTAAAAGCAAGGATAAAGACATTTAAAAAAAAAAAACAGGGGGGCAGGCCACGGTGGCTCAGAGGCAGAATTTTTGCCTGCCATGAGACCTGGGTTCGGTTCCAGTGCCTGCCCATGCGAAAAAAAAAAGCAGGAAGTAAAGATATATTACATAGAGAGAAACAAAAATAAGGACAGTTGTCTCATCAGAAAATATGAAAGCCAAAAAACAGAGGATCAAAATCTTCCAAGTACTATGAAAAATAAAAAATTATCAATCTATATTTCTATATCCAGTGAATATACTTAAATATCTCTCCAAAATAAAAAAAAGGAGTTAAAAGACGTTTTCGAGAAAGTAAAAGTTGAAATAATCCATTACCGACAAGTCAACATTCTATGAAATATTACCAGATAGTAACCTGTATTTACACAAATGAATGAAGAATGTTAGAAATGATTTGTGTGAGGATAAATTTAAAATAAAGTTTTTCTTAGTTTTAATCTCTTTAAATCATAACTGATTATTTAAAGAAAAAGTGTAAAAATGTAGTATGGGAAAAAAATTTTTAAAAATATGTCATATGGGGTTTATAATATATGTAAAAATAAAATGTATGACAGTAATAGAACAAAGCACAAGTGTGAGAAAATGGAAATAGACTACTATAAAGTTTTTAATGATGTCTGAAATGATATAATATTATTTGAATATAATAAATTAATAATATTGTAAACCTTAGACAACCATTAAAAACAAAAAGAAATGAGAGGTTTCTTTACTATTTCCTAATAAAGCCAATAGTGAAGATAAAATGGAATATTTTATAATATTCAATACATCTAAAAGAAAGATGCAAAGGAAAAAAGCAACAAAGAACAAATGGGACAAAAAAATAGCAAGATGGTAGAATTAAACCCAAACTTATCAATAATTACACTAAATATTAATTATCTATACATTCCATCAAAAGACAGATATAATCAGGTTGGCTAAAATTGTAACATCCCAAACCACCCTATCTATATACCCATTTTTAATATAAAGATGCAAATTGGTTTGCAAAAAAAAAAAAAAGCAAAAGCGTTAAAAAAAGATAACACCAAAATTGGTGTGATACATCTAAAGCAGTATTTAGATGGAGGGATATTCATAGAATTATATGCTTATATCAGAAAAAAAGAAAAGTCTTAAGTCGATTATCTACATTTCTACTTTAGGAAGCCAGAAAAGAAGAAGTTTAAAACCAAAGTAAGCAGAGATAAGGAAATAATAAAAATAAGAATCAAGGGAATTGTGAACAAAAAAAAATATGGAAAGCTAATGAAACCAATAGCTGATTCTTTAAAAATATTAATAAAATTGATAAAACTAGCCATACCAATCAGGTAAAGCAACAACAACTTAAACAAGCAAACAAAAAATCCCCACAATTATAATACCTGCATCAAGTTTAATGGAAGTGATCTAATATATCTCTTACAGATGTTAAAATAAGCAAAAGGAAATATTATGAGCAACTTTTTACCAAAAAATTAAACTATATGGACAAAAATATTACAATTCTCTGAAGTATGCAAGCTACCACAGCTCACTGAAGGAGAAATAAATAACCTGAATCTAATAAAGCAATTGAGTTCAGAGCTGAAAAATTCACATGAAATAAATCTTCAGACTCAGATTTACTGGTGAATTCTACCATACATTTAAAGTGGAAATAATATCAATTCTATAGACTCTTACAGAAAAGAGAAGTAGAAGGAACTTATTTTATAAGGCCAAATGAAGACATTGCAAGAAAAGAGAAATAGAGCATTATTTAAATCTAAAGAATATAGATATATAAATCTATCTGTGAATGAATATAGATATATAAATCTTTCACAAAATTTTAACAATTTATAAAAATGCTAATCAATCAAGAATTGCGAAGTTTATCCCAGAAGGCAAGCTTAGTTTACGATTTAAAAATGGAATAGAATAGAATGTTAAGATATAGACCCTCTCATCTATGGATAATTGATCTTCTTTTTTCTTAATTTTATTTATTAAACATAGCAATAAACACAAACATTCTTACCATATGATAATTCCATTCTCGATATATAATCAATAACTCAGAATATCATCACACAGTTGTATGTTCATCATCATGATCATTTCTCAGAACATTTGCATCAATTCAGAAAAAGAAGTAAAAGGAAAACAGAAAAAAATCTATACATACCATACCCCTTAACCCTCCATTTCATCGATCACTAGCATTTCAATCTACTAAATTTATTTAACATTTGTTCCCCTATTTTTCATTTATTTTTAATCCATATGTTTTACTTGTCTGTCAATAAGGTAGATAAAAGGAGCTTCAGACACAAGGTTTTCACAATCACACAGTCACATTGCAAAAGTTATATCATTATACAATCACCTTCAAGAAACATGGCTACTGGAACACAGCTCTACATTTTCAGGCAGTTTCCTCCCGCCTCTCCATTACACCTTGATTAAAAAGATGATATCTATATTATGTGTAAGAATAACCTCCAGGATAAGCTCTCTACTCTGTTTGGAACCTCTCAGCCATTGACACTTTGTCTCATTTTGCTCCTCCCTCTTTTGCTCAAGAAGATTTTCTCAGTCCCTTGATACTGAGTCCAAGCTCTTCTAGGATTTCCGTGCCACATTGTCAGGAAGGTCCACACCCCAGGGAGTCATGTCCCATGTAGAGAGGGGGAGGGCAGTGAGTTCGCTTGTCGTGTTGGCTGAGAAAGAAAGACTGCATCTGAGCAACAAGAGGTTCTCTTGGGGGTGACTCTTAGGCCCAATTTCAAGTAGGCTTAGCCTATCCTTTGTGGGTTTAAGTTTCATATAAACAAACCCCAAAATTGGGGGCTCAGCCCATTGCCTTGGTTGTCCCCACTGCTTGCGAGAATATCAAGAATTCTCCACTTGGAGAAGTTGAATTTTCCCCCTTTCTCACCATTCCCCAAAGGGGACTTGGCAAATACTTTTTTATTCTCTGTTTGTTCTAGTTTGCTAGCTGCCGGAATGCAGCACACCAGAGACGGATTGGCTTTTAATACAAGGGGATTTATTTTGTTGGTTCTTCAGAGGAAAGGCAGCTAACTTTCCACTGAGGTTCTTTCTTACGTGGAAGGCACAAGATGGTCTCTGCTGGTCTTCTCTCCAGGCTCCTGGGTTCCAACAACTTTCCCTGGGGTGACTTGTTTCTGCATCTCCAAAGGCCTGGGCTGAGCTGCTAATGCTGAGATGAGGAATGCCGAGCTGCTTAGGCTGTGCTACATTGCGTTCTCTCATTTAAGCACCAGCCAATTAAATCAAACGTCACTCATTGCAGCAGGCATGCCTCCTAGCCGACTGCAGATGTAATTAGCAACAGATCAGGTTCACGTACCATTGGCTTATGTCCGCAGCAACAAGACTAGGTATGCTCACCTGGCCAAGTTGACAACTGAATCTAACTATCACACTGTTCAAATCACTCTGGGATTTATCAGGGCATCACTCTGAACAAACCTACAAAATCTCATGCCCTACTCAAGGTTCCATGTATTATAGTGTTCAATTAAGCTGTCCACATAAGCTATATTAGGAAATGCACTAGTCAAAATATAAATTTTGTACCAAATAAACATTTTTTGCTTTAGTCTCACATATAAGTTAAAATTTTAAAATATGAATATCCATCAATTTTCAATGCCCTGCAGTTTTGACATTCCTTTGTTCTTCCTTATGCAAAAACATTTTTAAATTTGTACATTTAGTCATATCCTTATACATTCTAGGCATTCCTAGATTATAGGATCTCAGTCTTTATCATCTATCTTTCCTTCTGATTCCATTTGAGCCCCATCCCTCCTCCCTCTATCATTCTCACATTCAGCTTCATTCAGTGTACTGACATTATTGTATTACAGTTAAGTAGTTTTGTGCTATCCATTTCTGAATTTTTACAATCAGTCCTGTTGCACAATCTATATCCCTTCAGCTCCAGTTACCTGATACCTACACTATTTCTATCTCCTGATGGTCTCTGTTACCAACAGAAGTTTTCCAAGTTCATTCACTAATGTCGGTTCATGTCAATGAGACCACACAGTATTTTGGACAACTGATTTTTGATAAGGAAGGCAAACCAACTCACCTGGGACAGAACAGTTCCTTCCATAAATGGTGCTTGGAGAGCTGGATATCAATATGCAAAAGAATGAAAGTGGGTTCATATGTCACACCTTATACACAAATTAACTCAAAATGGATCAAAGACCTAAACATTAGAGCTAAGACCATAAAATTTTTAGAAGACAATGTAGGGAAATATTTTATAAAACTTGTAATAGAAAGTGGTTTCTTAGATCTTACACCCAAAGCACAAGCATTGAAGAAAGAAATAGATAAATGGGAACTCCTCAAAATTAAACACTTTCATGCATCAAAGAACTTTGTCAAGAAAGCAAAAAGTCAGCCTACATGATGGGAGGCAATATTTGGAAACAACATATCAGATAAAGGTCTAGTATCCAGAATATATAAAGATATTGTTCAACTCAACAACAAAAAGACAAGTAAGCCAATTTAAAAATGGGCAAAGACATGAACAGACAGTTCTTGGAAGAGGAAATACAAATGGCTAAACAGCACATGGAAAGATGCTCAACTTCCCTGGGTATTAGAGAAATGCAAATCAATGAGATATCATCTCACATCCACTAGAATGGCCATTATCAAAAAAACAGAAAACGACAAATGCTGGAGAGGATGTTGTGAAAGAGGCATACTTATCCACTGTTGGTGGGAATATAAAATGGTACAACCACTGTGGAAGGCAGTTTGGCAGTTCCTCAGGAAGCTAAGTATAGAATTGCCACATGATCCAGCAATACCATTGCTAGGTATCTATCTAGGACACGAGAGCAAGGACACAAACAGACATTTGCACACCCGTGTTTATAGCAGGTTTATTTACAATTGCCAAGAGACGGAAACAGCCCAAATGTCCATCAACAGATGAGTGGCTAAACAAGCTGTGGTGTGTACATATGATGGACTATTATGCAGCTGGTAAAACAGAATAAAATCCTGAAGCATATAACAATGTGGATGGACCTTGAGGATGTTATGCTGAGTGAAACTAACCAGAAACAAAAAGACAAATGCTGTATGGACTCATTGATATGAGCTAACATTAATGAGTGAACTTGGAGAATTTCAGTCAAGAACAGATGTTATCAGGAGATAGAACTAGGGTAGAGATTAGATAATTGGAACCGAAGGGATACAGATTTTGCAAGAGAACCGATTATAAAAATTCTGAAATGTATAGCACAATACTACCTGATTGTAACACAATAATGTAAGTACACTGAATGAAGCTGAATGTGAGAATTATAGAGGGAGGAGGGCTGGAGGCACATGTGAAACCAAAAGGAAAGATAGATGATAAAGACTGAGATGGTGTAATCTAGGAATGCCTAAAGCATACAATGATAGTAACTAAATGTGCAAATTAAAAGATATTTTTGCTGAGGAAGAACAAAAAAAAGTTAATGTTGCAGGATGTTGAACATAGATGGTCATTCATACTTTAAAATTTCAACTTCTGTGTGAAACTAAAGCAGGAAATGTTTATTTGTTGCAAAATTTATATTTTGACAAGTGCGTTTCCTAATTTAACTAATATGGGCAATTTAATTGAACAACGTAAGTACATGGAACCTTGAATAGGGCATGAGATTTTGTAGGTTTGTCTGGGTTAGTGTAATGCCCCAATAAATCCCAGAGTGATTCAAACAGTGAATAAAGAAGTATTTGCCAAGTCCCCATGGGGAGAAAGGAGAAAAAATTCAACTTCCCCATTTAGAGAATTCCTGATATTCTTGCAAGCAGTGGGGACAACCAAATCAATAGGTTAGGCCCTCAATCTTGGGGTTGTCCCTAGGAAACTTATCCCAGCAAAGAATAGGCTAAGCCTACTTAAAATTAGGTCTAAGAGTCACCCCTAGAGAACCTCTTTTGTTGCATGACTTCTCTCTCTCTCAGCCGACATGGCAAGCAAACTCACTGCCCTCCCCCTCTCTATGTGGAAGTGACTCCCAGGGATGTAAACTGCCCTGGCAACGTGGAGCAGAAATCCTAGAATGAGCTGGGACTCAGCATTAAAACACTGAGTAAAAGTGTTGACCGAAAAAGGTAAGAGAGAAATGAGACAAAATAAAGTTCAGTGGCTGAGAGATTTCAAACAGAATAGAAAGGTTATCCTGGAGGTTATTCTTATGCATTATATAGATATCCCCTTTTTAGTTTATTGTGTATTAGAGTGGCTAGAGGAAAGTACCTGAACCTGTAGAGCTGTGTTCCAGGAGCCATATTTCTTGAAGATGATTGTATAATGATACAGCTTTTGCAGTGTGACTGTTTGATTGTGAAAACTTTGTCTGATGTTCCCTTTATCTACAATATGGACAGGTGAGTAAAAATATGGATAAGAAAGAAACAAATAATAGGGGGAACAAAGGTATAAATAAATTAAATAGATTGAAATGCTAGTTGTCAATGAAAGGGAGTGGTAAGGGGCATGGCATGTATGAGTTTTTTCTTTTTTTTTTAAATTTCTTTTGCTGGAGAAATGCAAATGTTCAAGAAAATGATCATGATGATGAATACACAACTATGTGATGTATTGTAAGCCATAGATTGTAACCATGTCAAGAATGTTTGTATGTCAAGAACGTTTGTTCATTGTTTATGATGAAATTATTTTTTAAATTAATCAAAATATGTCACTGTATTTAACAGACAAAAACTTGACAATGCCAAGTTTGGTTGGTATGAAGGCAAAATATTAGAGCCACATTGCAAAAGAGTTCAACAGGTACTTGTATACTTAAATATACACTGACCATAAAATCAACAGAGCAATGTGTTAAGTGTTTATTGAAGAGAAAAAAAAAACATACGTTTGCCCAAAGACTTTAGTCAAATGTTCATAGAAACTTTACTCACAATAACCCCAAACTTAAAACAGCCTAATAATCCATCAATGGGTGAATAAATAAACAAATTATGGTATACACATAGAATGGAATACTACTCCACGTTAAAAAGAATGAACTACTGATAGCACGCAACAACATGGATAAGTCTCATAAAGTATAATGCTAAGTAAAAATTGCCCAGACACTGTATGATTCTATTTATGTGAAAGTCTACAAAAGGTAAAAATATAATGGCAGAAATCATATCAGTGGTGCCACGGGTGGGAGATGGGGATAAAGAATTGACTACAAAGGGGCACAAGGAACATTTTTATAAAAAAATTTTTTATTGAAAATCCTTCACACACATACTATCTATACATGGTGCACAATCAGTGGCTCACAATATCCTCACATAGTTGTGTATTCATCACCATGGTCATTTTTTGGAATATTTGCATGACTCCAGAAAAAGAAATAAAAAGAAAAAACAAAAACTCACACATACCATACACCCTGCCCCTCCCTCTCATTGACCACTAGTGTTTCCATTTACCCAATTTATTTTACCCTTTGTCCCCCCTATTATTTATTTTTATCCAGGTTTTTTACTCATCTGTCCATACCCTGGATATAAGGAGCATTATACACAAGGTTCTCACACAGTCACATTGTAAATGTTATATATTTATACAATCATCTTCAAGAAACATGGCTACTGGAATTCAGTTCAACAGTTTCGGGTACTTCCCTCCAGCCACTCCAAAACACCATTAACTAAATAGGTTATATCTGTATAATGCATAAGAATAACTTCCAGCATAGCCTGTTCAAAATCTCTTAGCCACTGAACTTAACAAGGAAATTTATTTAATGTTATGATTCAGAATGTTTACATAGCTGTAAACATTTGCCAAAACTTACCCAATATCTTACAGATATCTGCACACATGACAACATATAAACAAGGTTATTCATTGCAAAAAATAAAAATAAAAATTGAAACTATTGGGGACTTCCTGGAAGATGGCGGCTTAGTAAGACGCGCGGATCTTAGTTTCTTCTCCAGGACACCTACTAGGGGAGTAGAAACGATACAGAAAGCGCCCAAAGCCACAACAGAGATAAAAAAGACAGCGTACCCCATCCTGGAACGGCTGGCTGGCTGAGAGAAGCAGCTCGGGTGAGATCGCCGAGGCGCGCGGGCCTTACCGGGCGGGGTGGCAAGCGGCCGGAGTTACTCCCTTCCCCCTTCCCGGGCCGGCTGGGAGAATTGGAGAGGCGGTCCCCTGAAACCAAGGCGACTGGCGCCCACACCACGCGCAGCCCCCGGACCAACTGAGAGAATTGGATCGGAAACCCCCAGGCCGCGGAGAACGGTGATGGGTGGGGGAGGCCCCTTCCAAACCCGTGACTCCCGGGGAACGTGCACTCTCTTGGGCGGGCTGCTGCCGCTGGCGCCCTCCCGCCACGCTTGTTGCCCAGGGCCGACTAGGAAATTCGGACGGGCTCTTTCCCTGGCTGCGGCGACCAGCAACCCTCCCTGCGTTCGGACCCCGGGCCGGCTCAAGCCGCTTCGGCTAGTGAACCCCCAGGACCGTGAGAGTTTTCCAAAGTTTAAGGTTCCACAGCACCTTTACTGGTGGGACCCGCAGACAAACGTGTGCCACGAGCGCCACCTACTGGGCAGGATAAGAAAAACAGAACCCAGAGATTTCACAGAAAAATATTACAACCTTGCTGGGTCCAACACCAAGAGAAATCTGAATAAATGCCCAGACGCCAGCAGCAGAAGATAACTGTCCACGCTCAAAAGATTGAGAATATGGCTCAGTCAAAGGAACAAACCAATACCTCAAATGAGACACAAGAGCTGAGACAACTAATGCTGAATATACGAACAGAAATGGAAAACCTCTTCAAAAATGAAATCGATAAATTGAGGGAGGACATGAAGAGGACATGGGCTGAACATAAAGAAGAAATAGAAAAACTGAAAAAACAAATCGCAGAACTTATGGAAGTGAAGGATAAAGTAGCAAACATAGAAAAAATAATGGATAGCTACAATGATAGATTTAAAGAGACAGAAGATACAATTAGTGAATTGGAGGATGGAACATCTGAATTCCAAAAAGAAACAGAAACTATAGGGAAAAGAATGGAAAAATTTGAACAGGGTATCAGGGAACTCAAGGACAATATGAACCGCACAAATATACGTGTTGTGGGTGTCCCAGAAGGAGAAGAGAAGGGAAAAGGAGGAGAAAAACTAATGGAAGAAATTATCACTGAAAATTTCCCAACTCTTATGAAAGACCTAAAATTACAGATCCAAGAAGTGCAGCGCACCCCAAAGAGATTAGACCCAAATAGGTGTTCTCCAAGACACTTACTAGTTAGAATGTCAGAGGTCAAAGAGAAAGAGAAGATCTTGAAAGCAGCAAGAGAAAAACAATCCATTACATACAAGGGAAACCCAATAAGACTTTGTGTAGATTTCTCAGCAGAAACCATGGAAGCTAGAAGACAGTGGGATGATATATTTAAAATACTAAAAGAGAAAAACTGCCAACCAAGACTCCTATATCCAGCAAAATTATCCTTCAAAAATGAGGGAGAAATTAAAACATTCTCAGACAAAAAGTCACTGAAAGAATTTGTGACCAAGAGACCAGCTCTGCAAGAAATACTAAAGGGAGCACTAGAGTCAGATACAAAAAGACAGAAGAGAGAGATATGGAAAAGAGTGTAGAAAGAAGGACAATCAGATATGATATATATAATACAAAAGGCAAAATGTTAGAGGAAAATATTATCCAAACAGTAATAACACTAAATGTCAATGGACTGAATTCCCCAATCAAAAGACATAGATTGGCAGAATGGATTAAAAAACAGGATCCTTCTATATGCTGTCTACAGGAAACACATCTTAGACCCAAAGATAAACATAGGTTGAAAGTGAAAGGTTGGGAAAAGATATTTCATGCAAATAACAACCAGAAAAGAGCAGGAGTGGCTATACTAATATCCAACAAATTAGACTTCAAATGTAAAACAGTTAAAAGAGACAAAGAAGGACACTATATACTAATAAAAGGAACAATTAAACAAGAAGACATAACAATCATAAATATTTACGCACCGAATCAGAATGCCCCAAAATACGTGAGGAATATACTGCAAACACTGAAAAGGGAAATAGACTCATATACCATAATAGTTGGAGACTTCAACTCACCACTCTCATCAAGGGACAGAACATCTAGACAGAGGATCAACAAAGAAATAGAGAATCTGAATATTACTATAAATGAACTAGACTTAATAGACATTTATAGGACATTACATCCCACAACAGCAGGATACACCTTTTTCTCAAGTGCTCATGGATCATTCTCAAAGATAGACCATATGCTGGGTCACAAAGCAAGTCTTAACAAATTTAAAAAGATTGAAATCTTACACAACACTTTCTCGGACCATAAAGGAATGATGTTGGAAATCAATAATAGGCACAGTGCCAGAAAATTCACAAATACGTGGAGGCTCAACAACACACTCCTAAACAACGACTGGGTCAAAGAAGAAATTGCAAGAGAAATTAGCAAATACCTCGAGGCGAATGAAAATGAAAACACAACATATCAAAACTTATGGGACGCAGCAAAGGCAGTGCTAAGAGGGAAATTTATTGCTCTAAATGCCTATATCAGAAAAGAAGAAAAGGCAAAAATTCAGGAATTAACTATCCATTTGGAAGAACTGGAGAAAGAACAGCAAGCTAACCCCAAAGCAAGCAAAAGGAAAGAAATAACAAAGATTAGAGCACAAATAAATGAAATTGAAAACATGAAAACAATAGAGAAAATCAATAAGGCCAGAAGTTGGTTCTATGAGAAAATCAATAAGATTGATGGGCCCTTAGCAAGATTGACAAAAAGAAGAAGAGAGAGGATGCAAATAAATAAGATCAGAAATGGAAGAGGAGACATAACTACTGACCTCACAGAAATAAAGGAGGTAATAACAGGATACTATGAACAACTTTACGCTAATAAATGCAACAATTTAGAGGAAATGGACGGGTTCCTGGAAAGACATGAACAACCAACTTTGACTCAAGAAGACATAGATGACCTCAACAAACCAATCACAAGTAAAGAAATTGAATTAGTCATTCAAAAGCTTCCTAAAAAGAAAAGTCCAGGACCAGATGGCTTCACATGTGAATTCTACCAAACGTTCCAGAAAGAATTAGTACCAATTCTCTTCAAACTCTTCAAAAAAATCGAAGTGGAGGGAAAACTACCTAATTCATTCTATGAAGCCAACATCACCCTCATACCAAAACCAGGCAAAGATATTACAAAAAAAGAAAACTACAGACCAATCTCTCTAATGAATACAGATGCAAAAATCCTCAATAAAATTCTAGCAAATTGTATCCAACAACACATTAAAAGAATTATACATCATGACCAAGTAGGATTCATCCCAGGTATGCAAGGATGGTTCAACATAAGAAAATCAATTAATGTAATACACCATATCAACAAATCAAAGCAGAAAAATCACATGATCATCTCAATTGATGCAGAGAAGGCATTCGACAAGATTCAACATCCTTTCCTGTTGAAAACACTTCAAAAGATAGGAATACAAGGGAACTTCCTTAAAATGATAGAGGGAATATATGAAAAACCCACAGCTAATATCATCCTCAATGGGGAAAAATTGAAAACTTTCCCCCTAAGATCAGGAACAAGACAAGGATGTCCACTATCACCACTATTATTCAACATTGTGTTGGAGGTTCTAGCCAGAGCAATTAGACAAGAAAAAGAAATACAAGGCATCAAAATTGGAAAGGAAGAAGTAAAACTATCACTGTTTGCAGACGATATGATACTATACGTCGAAAACCCGGAAAAATCCACAACAAAACTACTAGAGCTAATAAATGAGTACAGCAAAGTAGCAGGTTACAAGATCAACATTCAAAAATCTGTAGCATTTCTATACACTAGTAATGAACAAACTGAGGGGGAAATCAAGAAACGAATCCCATTTACAATTGCAACTAAAAGAATAAAATACCTAGGAATAAATTTAACTAAAGAGACAAAAAACCTATATAAAGAAAACTACAAAAAACTGCTAAAAGAAATCACAGAAGACCTAAATAGATGGAAGGGCATACCGTGTTCATGGATTGGAAGACTAAATATAGTTAAGATGTCAATCCTACCTAAATTGATTTACAGATTCAATGCAATACCAATCAAAATCCCAACAACTTATTTTTCAGAAATAGAAAAACCAATAAGCAAATTTATCTGGAAGGGCAGGGTGCCCCGAATTGCTAAAAACATCTTGAGGAAAAAAAACGAAGCTGGAGGTCTCGCGCTGCCTGACTTTAAGGCATATTATGAAGCCACAGTGGTCAAAACAGCATGGTATTGGCATAAAGATAGATATATCGACCAATGGAATCGAATAGAGTGCTCAGATATAGACCCTCTCATCTATGGACATTTGATCTTTGATAAGGCAGTCAAGCCAACTCACCTGGGACAGAACAGTCTCTTCAATAAATGGTGCCTAGAGAACTGGATATCCATATGCAAAAGAATGAAAGAAGACCCATCTCTCACACCCTATACAAAAGTTAACTCAAAATGGATCAAAGATCTAAACATTAGGTCTAAGACCATAAAACAGTTAGAGGAAAATGTTGGGAGATATCTTATGGATCTTACAACTGGAGGCGGTTTTATGGACCTTAAACCTAAAGCAAGAGCACTGAAGAAGGAAATAAATAAATGGGAACTCCTCAAAATTAAACACTTTTGTGCATCAAAGAACTTCATCAAGAAAGTAGAAAGACAGCCTTCACAATGGGAGACAATATTTGGAAATGATATATCAGATAAAGGTCTAGTATCCAGAATTTATAAAGAGATTGTTCAACTCAATAACAGAAAGACAGCCAACCCAATTACAAAATGGGAAAAAGACTTGAACAGACACCTCTCAGAAGAGGAAATACGGATGGCCAAGAGGCACATGAAGAGATGCTCAATGTCCCTGGCCATTAGAGAAATGCAAATCAAAACCACAATGAGATATCATCTCACACCCACCAGAATGGCCATTATCAACAAAACAGAAAATGACAAGTGCTGGAGAGGATGCGGAGAAAGAGGCACACTTATCCACTGTTGGTGGGAATGTCAAAGGGTGCAACCACTGTGGAAGGCAGTTTGGCGGTTCCTCAAAAAGCTGAATATAGAATTGCCATACGACCCAGCAATACCATTGCTAGGTATCTACTCAAAGGACTTAAGGGCAAAGACACAAACGGACATTTGCACACCAATGTTTATAGCAGCATTATTTACAATTGCAAAGAGATGGAAACAGCCAAAATCTCCATCAACAGAAGAGTGGCTAAACAAACTGTGGTATATACATACGATGGAATATTATGCAGCTTTAAGACAAGATAAACTTATGAACCATGTAATAACATGGATGGACCTAGAGAATATTATGCTGAGTGAATCCAGCCAAAAACTAAAGGACAAATACTGTATGGTCCCACTGATGTGAACGGACATTCGAGAATAAACTTGAAATATGTCATTGGTAACAGAGTTCAGCAGGAGTTAGAAACAGGGTAAGACAATGGGTAATTGAAGCTGAAGGGATACAGACTGTGCAACAGGACTAGATACAAAAACTCAAAAATGGACAGCACAATAATACCTAATTGTAAAGTAATCATGTTAAAACACTGAATGAAGCTGCATCTGAGCTATAGGTTTTTGTTTTGTTTTGTGTTGTTTTGTTTTGATTTTACTATTATTACTTTTATTTTTTTCTCTATATTAACATTCTATATCTTTTTCGGTTATGTTGCTAGTTCTTCTAAACCAATGCAAATGTACTAAGAAATGATGATCATGCATCTATGTGATGATGTTAAGAATTAATGATTGCATGTGTAGAATGGTATGATCTCTAAATGTTGGGTTAATTTCTTTTTTTCCGTTAATTAAAAAAAAAAAAGAAAAAAGAGAAGGGATAATTGGAGATGAAGGGATACAGACAGTACAACGGGACTGGATATAAAAACTCAGAAATGGACAGCACAATACTACCCAATTGTAATGCAATTATGTTAAAACACTGAATGAAGCTGCATGTGAGGTATAGGTTTTTTGTTTTTGTTTTTTTTTCTTTCTATTATTGTTTTAATTCTTATTCTGTTGTCTTTTTATTTCTTTTTCTAAATCGATGCAAATGTACTAAGAAATGATGAATATGCAACTATGTGATGTTATTAAGAATTACTGATTGTACATGTAGATTGGAATGATTTCTAATTGTTTTGTTAATTCTTTTTTTAATTAATAAAAAAAAATGGGAAAAAAAAATTGAAACTATATTAGAATGCTGCTTACTTATAAAGAGATTTTTTTTCAAGTGCCAAGTTGTCTTCAAAGAAAAATTAAATTTTTAGGCAATAATTATGAAGAAAGTGCTTACAATCTGATATTAAGTTCAACTGTATAAAATTATATGGGCTAGAGGGGATTTGCTGGATGGTGTAGCACAGTGTGACTATAGAATCTGCTCAGACCCTTCAGAATAGGCTGGTGATTTTAACCACTCCAACCTCATTACTTGGGCTTAATGCTTCTCATTAGCATTCTAAGGAAGAGAACGACAGGGAGGAGAGAGTAAAAAGGAGAAAAGATAGTGCAGTTATAGTGACATACACATCATCATTACTACCAAGCTAGTCTGTCCTGAATAACTATAGAAATCCAAAGAAAGTCCCTTTCCAAGGGATTATTGCCATTTCTTATCCTGGAGACTAGAAGAAAGCAAAGCTTTCCAAGGTACAAGAAAGGGATTTCTAAATCTCTAGGGCTCTGACACTCTATCAATTATGGCAGGTACACTTTGGTGTGGCTGTTCACAGACTTGTCACAGAGACCTTGAGGATATTTCTCTTCAATTAATTAAATGTCCCACACTGTTCATAGCTATGATGTGAAGCAGTGATGTTTCCAAAGTAATATTCCAGGGATAGGGAGAAGCTCCATTTTCCCAAAGTAATAAGGAGACTTTTGCATAATGGATATTACTACCCTTTGAGAGTGTGTCTGTCATATAGAGGGCAAATAATAAAATAGATTAAGTATACAGTATATCTGAAGTATATCTTCAGATATGGCATATAACTGTGACAGTGTTGACAGCCATTGCACCTTAACTTCTCTGAAATCTTTTCATCAGATTTACTGCTATATTCATTGCAGATAACAATGCCAGATTCAGAGGTTACTAAAAGACAAAAGATGAATATAAAATACATTCAATTCATTCCATCTTGCCTCTCCCATGATTTATTGTAATGACTAATAATGGTTCAATACAAAATTAATGTTTATTTGGTTTTCTTTTTAGAACTATCTCAAGTTTACTTATTATGCTTTAAATTCCAGTAGCAGAAATGTTGTAGGACAGGTGCATTATTTGGAAGAAAATGATCCTGTCATTTATCATTGGTGAGGCTTTGAGTAAGCAGCTTAACCTCTAGCAGCCTCGATTTTCTCATTTGTAAAATGTTAAGTCCTATCTCACAGGCTTTTTAGCAACTTAATTTAGAGGGTGTCAGTGAAATGTTTTTCATCTGGTACAGTGTGTTTCAAACTTCATTGTGCACAGGAATCACCCGAGGATCTGTAAATTCAAACTAAAAATGTAAATTTTATAGTTATAAAAAGCTTCCAGGTGATGTCAATGCTGCTATTCTGTGGATGCTGGTGTCACCTTGATATTGCTTAAAAATGCAAAATTCGGGGCCCCAGCCCAGACTTACAGACTCAGAATCTACATTTAATAGGATCCCCAGGTAATTTGTATGAATATTAAAATTTGAGCAACGCTGACCTAGCGCCAGACCTGGTACATTGCAGGCACTCAAAGCATAGATACATAAGTTTTGAATCATTGCATAACCGTGCAGGGCATAGCTGAATATAACATATTTTTTCCTATTTAAAGTTTGCCTTTTCAATGTATCCACACAGAAGTCCTGCCCTACAGGATACCAAGACCTATTATAAAAGTACAGTAATTTAAAAAGTAGGTTATTTTTGCAAGGATTTAAAAATATATCGTTTGAATAGAACAGAGCACATGGAAGGGTTCCATATAGAAATTTACCCTTGATTTATGACAAATGTGTAAGACTGTGGGGAAAAACACATTTTATCAGCAAATAGTGCTTATATCATTTGATTCCCTCAAAGGAAAAATATGTAATTTGATGTCTAGTTTATAACATATACTAAACATTAATTAGTAGAATGTAGCTGTAAATATGAATAATAAACAGTAAAGTTCCCAGAAGATACTATGAGAAATTATCTCGATGACCTCAGGTAAGAAAGTACTTATGATATAGGATACAAAAACAGTAATTTTTATAAATATTAACGTGCTAAAATTAAGAACTTCTGTTCACCAAAAATCACCAATGTATAAGGCTAAGAGGCAAATCAGAGATGCAACGAAGTCTTTTCACTCCTAAAACTGACAAAAGGCTCATATTCTATATATGCGAAACGCGTATGAATAAGAAAGTGAAACAGCCCAACAAAAAAAGTGGATAGGAAACATATACATGCATTTCATAAAAAAGTTTCTCAACTTAACTAATGATCAGCAAAATTAAAATAAACCACATTCAGACACTACAATGAATAAAATGAAAAAGACCAAAAATACTAGGTGGTAGAAGGATGGGTGAAAATCAGAACTCTCATATATTGCTGAAGGGAATGCAAGTTGATATGGCCACCACACTGGGAGATTGCTTGGCGGCACTAGGAATGTTAATCCAGAAATTCTATCCTTAGGAATGTACTCAAAGAAATTAGCAAATATGTACATCAAAAAGACACATAGAACATCAGATAAAGCCCTAGATGTTCTTTAGGATTTGGTAGGGCTTTATGTGAGATTCTGCAAAGGTTCCATGGACTATGATTATTTCCCAGAAACCTACAACCTCCAGATGGGTTCCTAGGCCTGATAAGTCCTGAAACCTGAGAGGTCAGCCTCTCCAGAACATCAAATAGTTCCATCCAATCCCATATTATCTGCAGCCATTTCCAACATGAAAATAATTAGAATGGGCAGAGCCCATATACTCCTCAAGAGTGGGAGAAATATCAAAGGAGAAGATGGAGTTATAATAGAGAAGATAGGATTTAACAAATGAGTATAACTGTTAAATCCTTATATTGATATTTCTCTTAGTCTCCAGTAATTGTGAATCTGTAACCCATACCAAACTCTGAAATTTGTTCTGTAACTACTTGTTTCAATGTACTTTGAAATTTATTGTTTCTTGTATATATGTTGTATTTCATAATAAAAATGTTTTTAAAAAATTTGCTTTTTACCTATATTCCAAGTCAAGTTTTGCCCAAGTATTGCTTTAAGCTAGAGTAGTCTGCATCTTTGCTCAGGCTTCTACTGTCTGACTGCTACTCAATTAGCAGCTTTATCAGTGGAAGTCTGCATTATTCTTTATCTTTATTTTCTTCTCCAAATTTCATGTTTTAAATATTTTATACAGGAACTACATTTATTAACTAAAATTTAATTTGTGTCCTATATGTATCAGAGAATACTTTTAGGAGCTCCATATCAGCACAGTATAAATACAGCTAACATAACAAATTGATATAGTTCAAGTCAAAGTCAAGATGCTTGATTATTTGCATTAATCCATATAGCTTTATGGTGGATACATGAATAAAATTTTTACTAAAGGATATCCTTAGAGACTTTGGGGATCCTCAGATGGAAGCCAGCAGTCTAGAAGCCTAGTTGCTGTTAGCATCAGTTTTTGGGTGGTAGCCCAGCTTGTAAATCAGTGAGAAATAGGTGAAAATATATTTTAAGATTTCAGCTTATATACTATGAAACATTATAAGTCAATTGGTTTTTATGAATTATTACTTCTGATAGTAGATTAATTTTCCTATTCACAATTATGAGTTATTTTAGTGTCTGTAACTAAGGCAATTATGTCTAATTCATACATTATAGTGGAGAGTAAAAATACGAGGTTCAGAGGGGAATTTTAAATTAAGGAGCTATATATTGAGAAAAAAAACTATTTCTTTTGGTAAAGTCTTGTCTTTGTTTAAATATCCTGATGCTTTTTTTTTTTCTTGTAGAATATGTCTGCTAACAGTGAACTCTCTCAGTTCTTGTTTATCTCTGGATGTCTTTATTTCTCCTTTTATTTGGGGGCAGGGGGAAAATGCATGGTCTGGGAATCAAACCCAGGTCTCCCTTATGGAAGGCAAGTCTCCTTAATTTTTGAAGGATAGTTTTGCTAAATATAGAACTCTTAGTTGATGGTCTTGTTCTTTTGGCCTTTTGAATATGTCACCCCATTGCCTTCTGGCCTCCACGATTTCTAATTACAAATCAGTTATCAGTCGCACCAATGATTGCTTCTCTGTGATGTCACTTCTTCTTGCATTTGAAATTCTCATTTGGTTTTTGGTTAAAGACAGTTTGACTCTGACATGTCTAGGTGTGGATTATCTCTGTCTTTCCCTACTTGGAAATGTGTTGAGCTGCTTGGCATGTAAATTAATTTCTTTTTTTAAATCAAATTTTGGAAGTTTTCAGCCATTATTTCGTTAAGATAACCTCCTTCTTCTCTCCTCCTTGAACTATCATGCTGTGTGTGCTGGTGCACACACGTGATTTCTCACAGGTCTCTGAGGCTATATTTATTTTTCTTCATTCTTTATTTTTCTGTTTCTAAGACTAAAAAATTTCAATTTGCCTAATTTCAGGTTTGCTAATTCATACTCATGCCTATTCTAATCTGCTGATGATTGTACCTAGTGAAGTTTTTTTTTGTTGTTTGTTTGTTTGTTTTGACATGGGCACACTCTGGGAATAGAACCTGAGTCTCTCGTTTGGCAGGCGAGCCACCATTGCCCGCCCCCTCCTAGTGAAGTTTCCTTTTCAGATATTATACTTTTCAACCAAAGAACTTTTATTTGAGTCTGTTTTATCATTTCTGTCTCTTTATTGATATTCTCTATTTGGTGAGGCGTTGTTCTTAAACTTTCCTTTAGTTCTTAGGATGTGATTTCCTTTAGATCTTTAAATACATTAAAATGTCTTATTTAAGTTCTTGTGAATTAAGTCCAATGCCTGGACTACCTCAGGGTCAGTTTCTATTGGCTGTTTTGTTTCCATTTTCCTGTGTATGGTCCACAATTCCTTTTCTTTTTACACATCTTATAATTTTTGTTGCAATCTGGGCATTTCAAATAATACAATAATTTGGGAACTCTGGAAATCAGATTTTCCCCTACCTCATGACTTGTTGTTTATTTGTTTAGTGACTTTTCTGAACTTTTTAATTTTTTATTCTGTAAAGTATATATTCCTTGTTATGTATGACCACTGGAGTCAGCTTAAAATGTACAAAGATTTCCTTAAACTGCTGGAACTAGTACGTCTCTCAGTCTTAACCAAGGGCTTCAGTGTGCATGTTGCAGAAAACTTCCAACACTCAAGTCAGGCAGTTTACAACTCTGCCTTACCCTTCTATTCCTACTTGCTAGAGCCTCAAGGTCAGGCAGTTTGCAACTCTCCCTTACCCTTCCATTCCTGCTTGAATAGAGCCTCAAGTCATGGAGGTGGGAGCTTAGGACCTTCTCAGATCTTTCCTAAGCATGTGCTCAGCTGGACATGCACATGGACCTAAGCGTGCATGTGGTCTTTTAGATCCCCAGGACTGTGTTGAAGATTTTCAAAAACACCTATGGATGCCTCATTCCCCAGAAGCTTTTTGATTAACTTATTATTAACTCCAACTGTTTTCTACTGCCTTAGGCAGCCATAACATTAAACAAAAAATGTCATTGATTCTGAGCTCTTAGATCAAATAAAGACAAGCTTTGTGAGTGGGGTCCTCCAGGAAGCCAACACACTGTACAAAAAATGAAAGTTCTCTAGGAGTGAGCTTTGAAGGACTTCCAAGCCTGTTTTGCCCTCTCCAGTAGCTTCTAGATTGCTTCTTTCTATTGTGTTTGTGGGCTGCTGGTTTTCAAGGCTGTGTTGCTGGTAGTCAGGAGTATGGAAAGTTAATAGACAAATTAAAATGCCACAGAGCTTGATGTTTTTACTGAAATTCAGACATTCTTTGAAAAAAAAATCTAGATTTCTACAAGCCCTTGGTTAATTTCCAGAGTTCTGAAAAAGTTTATTCTGAAAATTTTTCCAGTGTTTTTCATCACATTTATGAAGGTGAGGATCTTTGACAGTCCTAACTCCACTATTCCCACTGACAGCTCTTAAAACGTCATGAAACTTTTGAGTGGTGAGCAAAAGCCAAATGGAACATCATTGTCTTGCTACATTAGAAAGACAGACCACAAATGCATTAGAGATTATACAGGGTCTAGCTAGAGATGCCAATAAAGGATCTTGATGATTTGAAGCAAATGTAAGATGTAGAAGTCATGGTAACCTTTTGCAAAGAGTAATTTCCCATAATTTAATGTCATAACTGGCAGGAAATATAGTATAATTATTGACAGACTGGTGTTTGGCACTACATAACTGTGTTCAAGCCATGAGTCTCCACCTTAACTGCTTTGTAATCTTACTCAAATTACTTAAGCTTTACAGTACAGTGATGGTAGCAGTACCTATTCATATTGTTGTCTGAAAATCCAAATAAAGTAGCCAAATTAAATCATTTGGCACAATTCCTGGTATATAGAAGTGCTGAAGAAATTTTAGCTTCTATAACTATTACCATCCTTAAGAAAATAGTTCAGCACTGCTAATATTAATGCCACCTGTTCACCTAAATGTGGTTCTTTAAGCATCAGGTTTAGAATGGGAAATACATCAAAACTGTCTCACTCATACTTCTTTGTTTCCTTTCCCTTCTTTCAGGCACTGTGGTGGTCCAGCAGTTGATGTCAGTGATGATTAGCAAACATGATCGCATCTTCCCCAAAGATGCAGAACTGCAAGGCAAGCTACAAGATGGAATGAGTAACAACAACAATGAAACTCAGAAGAAAGCCATCATGGGTCAGTTACAGAACAAAGAGAACAATAACACAAAGGACAGTCCTGGCAGAGAGTGCTCTTGGGACAAGTCTGAATCTCCCCAGAGAAGCAGCATGGACAATGGGTCACCCACAGCTCCATCAGGTAGCAAAACCAACAGCCCACGGAACAGTGTTCACAAGCTGGATGTCTCTAGGAGCCCCCCTCTCATGGTCAAAAAGAACCCAGCCTTCAATAAGGGCAGTGGGATAGTCACCAATGGGTCCTTCAGCAGTAGTAATGCAGAGGGTCTTGAGAAAACCCAGACCACCCCCAACGGGAGCTTACAGGCTAGAAGGACCTCTTCTCTGAAGGGGTCTGGTACCAAGATGGGCACCCACAGCGTGCAGAATGGAACAGTGCGCATGGGCATTTTGAACACCGACACACTTGGGAATCCCGTGAACGGTCGCAGCATGAGCTGGCTGCCCAATGGCTACGTGACCCTGAGGGATAACAAACAGAAAGAACAAGCAGGAGAGTCAGGCCAGCACAACAGGCTCTCCACTTATGACAACGTTCATCAGCAGTTCTCCATGATGAACCTTGATGACAAACAGAGCGTCGACAGCGCCACCTGGTCCACCTCCTCCTGTGAAATCTCCCTCCCTGAGAACTCCAACTCCTGTCGCTCCTCCACCACCACCTGCCCAGAACAAGACTTTTATGGTGGGAACTTTGAGGACCCTGTTCTGGATGGGCCCCCCCAGGATGACCTTTCCCACCCTGGGGACTATGAAAGCAAAAGTGACAGGCGGAGCATGGGAGGTCGAAGTAGTCGGGCGACCAGCAGCAGCGACAACAGTGAGACGTTTGTTGGGAACAGCACCAGCAACCACAGTGCACTGCACAGTTTAGTTTCAAGCCTGAAACAGGAAATGACCAAACAGAAGATAGAATATGAGTCCAAGATAAAGAGGTAAGGAAAATCTGGAGCTTGTCAACTGCCAGAGAGGCTGCATTAGGCTCTTACTGAAGGGCAGGATCACATAGAGGGTTAAATGTGCTCACTCCAATGTTAAGAAGGCCTGGGCTCAAGTCCCAGCTTCACCATTTGTGAGCTCTGGGACTTTGGGGAAATTAATTTCTCTGAGTTTTGGTTTCCTGATGTGTAAAATTGAGAAACTAGTGGCATCTACCACAAGGACATGTAAGAATTCGCCAAGCATTGTCTCTGATATAGAGAAGCTGCTCAATAATGTTATATTTTGTAATTATTAAATATATAGATTTGCATGAGAGGGCTGGAAGGGGAGGAGCTGTGAAGAGATGAATGGAGAAAGGGGAACCTGTTAATTATCACTGAAAGGAAGAGGATGACATTAGGGTTAAGTTGTAGAGATAAATGATCTTTATTTTTTTATTCTTTCGGTCATCAAATGCTGAGAGAGTGCCAGCTATCTGCTTCAGTTCCAAGCCCTGAGAATTCAGTCATGAATAAAATACAAAAATCTTCCCCTCATGGAACATGCTTACAATCTACTGGGGTAGGCATATAATAAGTAAAATAGATCATATGCTACATGGAAGACTAAAGTAGGAAGTGCTGTTGAGCTGTGATTTTAATTAGATGTATTAAACAGAGGTAAAGAGGAAGCCATGAGATAAGATGTGAGCAAGCAGGAGAGCAGTTGGAGATGAACTCCGAGAGGAAGCAAGGACTATGTGACATAAGACCTTGTGGGTCATTTTAAGTCTGTCTTTTACTCTGAGAATGGAATGCACGGAAGTTGTTGAGAAGAAGGATGATGTGACATATATGCATATGGACATGGGAGATTATATAGCCTAAATGGGGAGCAAAGAATATGATTTATAAGGAAGTTTTTAAGTTAAAACCAAATTCATATCAACTTACATGTTCCCATAGGATACCCAAGGAAAAAGTTTGCTTAGCAACCTACTCAGGCACATAGGCAAATAAGGGGCATTGAAATGTATCTCTCCATCTAATTGAGAGGCAGGAGTGCAGAGAATGAAGCCCGGGGCTCACAAATATGGCCTTGTGCTAGGAATCTAAGAACCACATGCAGCATTTTCACCATGGTCTTACAAATTACAAAATTGATTACTTCTATGTTGTCTGTTCATTGAAGTGAAGGGAATGAACATTGACTTGTCAAGTCGGGAGAAGTGGCCCAGTGCATGGTCTGGCACTAAGTAACCTCACTGCTTGTGTAGACTCCATTTTTGCACTCTAATATGATGTACCTCTTCTTGTACAGTTGTTCTGGAATCCTCAAGGGTTGTGCATATTAGTCTTGGTCCTGCTTCAACTGCTTCCAAGGCTTTAAGCTATACATGATTTATTTTTTTTACATATAAAGCCAACCTTAGTTTATTTCAATGTTTCCTATCTATTTATCAATTATAAGTCCAAAAAACATACATATTTTCAAAAGCTATGATAAAATAAATATAAGCAAATTTTTATATTCGAAAAATTACTTCCTTGTATTCTTTGTAAGCTTTTCCAAATGGAAACTTGGTTTGAATGTTTCTACATAATGTTGAGTGACAGGAGATTTAAATAAGACAAATGCTGTCATCGTCTTACAGGGTTTTTGAATGTAGTTTCCGGAACCACTCGCTACTGGAATTCTGAATTCCTACCAATGCATGTTGATAAATTAACACTTAGCACTGGAATGCTTATCTTTCAGGAAAAGGGATAAAGCTATGAACTTGCATTAGAAGTAAAAATAGGTTATCCCTCTGAATGACTGCCAATACACACATTCATTTCTGAGAACGTTGGTGATGCATGTATGTTCTGAGACATATGGTGCATTTCAGAGATTTTCGTTCAATAATAGAACTTTCCAACAGGGTGCTACCTCAATGGACCTTCTTTCTGTTGCTATTCTTACCTGCATCAACAGGCAAAGAGAGAGCTCGTAACAAGTTAGGATGGGGGGTTGCCATATGCTCAAGCCACAGAAATATATACACATAAGTATAATTTTCAACCAATCCTGTTTAAAGTAGTATATTTCCCTTTAACTACCTTTTAACTCCATGCCACAATTATTAAGATTAAATGATAGAGATATAATATTTTACTTTCTTTGTTTAATTATTAATCATTGAGATACATGTTTTTGAATTTTTGAACAAATGAGTTTGGTGCTCTTTTTTCCCCTCAAATTCACCTATTAATATATTATATTGTGACTTGTATGGCATCAATTATTTGATATAGTAAGAATGCTGTATTCTTTTATTATTGGATTGGGAATCTATGTATGACCAATAGATTAAATTTGTTAATTAAGTTCAAATCTTCTACATATTTCCTAATTTTTATTAGGTAAATTTATAATCACTGAAAAAACTTATCTTAGCATCTTCTAATGTTATTGTTAACTTACCAATTTCTTCTTGTAATTCTGATAGATCTTATATTGAATAATTTGAGGCAACACTTCTAGGTGAATAAAAGTTCAAAATTATTTGTTCTCATTGTTATCTCCCTGATGAATCAATCCTTTTATTATTGACTCATCTTTAGTCACAATAATGATTTTTGCCTTAAAGTCTGTTTTTTTTCTGATATTAACAATTGCTATACCATCTTTCTTTGGATTGGTAATGCCCTGAAATATCTTTTTCTTTCTTTAGCATTCAAACATTATGCTATATTGTTTTATCTGAGGATTTACATGACATTCTAGAAAATTTTTATCCAGCATTTTTGGATCTATTCCCTCTCCTTCATTCCCTGAACTTTGTTTTTCTATGACCTTTATTAGGATGTGTTGGATTTCCTTATTCTGTTCTCCGTCTCTGTTAACTTCTCTTTTATGCTTTGAAAATGTCTGTCTTTATCATTCAGACAATCTGGGTAACTTTTCTCAGACCTTTTTGCAGTTTACTCATTTATGCTTCCACTGATTCTATTCGGCAACTTCTCCAAACCTATGAGTAGAATTTTGTAGTCCCTCTTTCATAAAGACAACTGATCTTCCAAACCGTTCAGTTGAATCACTTTCAGCTTTTTGCCTCTCTTCTAGAAGCCTTATCTCCTGTCCCCATGTGGAAAATAAAAACCCTAGCCCTGCTTATAGGGCCTTTATCCAAGACCAAATATCCCTTGTGTGCTTCCACATGCAGTTTTAATTTGAAATTTTCCCTTGGTTCTAAGACCTGGAGATATTCTTTTGTTTCTTTTAAACTAACTCTGAATTTCTAAAAAAATATTTTATTTTATATGTTTCCATCATTTCTATATATTTGCACATGGAAAGATTACTTTTATAGTCATCGCAGTCCATTAGATTCTTGGAAGTTTCATTCAAGTGCTTAATACATATAAATATATCAAATATAGTGTTTTTTAAAGGTCCTGTTTCTTAGTATTTAAGCTTCAGTTTTCTCCAACATTGTTTTAGTTACAAAATAAAGAGGTTATATTGTAGAATAATTCTGGGTGGCAGCCAACAGAACACCAGGTTCTTATATTAAAATGTGGCCACGTGTTTAAAAATAGCCTTTTAAATTGTGTGGGATTACAATAATGTGAAGTGTTATTTTTTACAAATTCTAACTGTTTACAAAGGGAAGGTAGATTAATATTTTAGTGCTTTTCTTATTATCTGGATAAAATGTCAATATATGGGGATCATTTTTTTCAAACCAAAAAATATTTTTAAAATTAATTTTAAAATTGTTTTAAAAAGTAACCAGATTTCTGAGAGCCACATACGCATTAGTCTTTCACATTTCAGTGATATGATTAATATGAAGAGCATGAGGTTGATCGCTACTTTGCTATTTATCACCATATACTTTTCACCTCTCTTGTCCATGGACTACTTTCAGTACCACTTTTATAAAATGGGACTCTATATGTTACAGAAATGGCCAATCTTAGTGGTGGGCTTAATCTTACACTGACATTTTCGCTATCAGTATTTTTTCTTTGGTAGCAAGCAAATATGATTCCTCCCTTTTTCTTCCCACATCACCAAACTTTTAACCTCTTCAGGAAACTTTTGGGGTTGAGCTGTCCCTTATTTCTGCAACTTCTGCATGATATGGATCTCTGGCTTTTCTGTGCTTACTTCCATCTGTTCACTGTCAAATGACAGCTAAGTGTTTTCAAGAGAGCTCTTACCGACTTAGTAATAAAATGATACATTTTAAATAATTGGATCTGGTTTCACTGAGTTGAAGGGGCTCATTCAAACTTGCTAGGCATTGTGGAGAGGGAGTTAAGGAAAATATTTGCATCCCTTTCACATTTCAAGTGGATAAAATCACTTTATTTCTTTATTCCCTTCCCCACCCTTTGTAGCTTAGAGCAACGAAACATGACATTGGAAACAGAAATGATGAACCTGCACGATGAACTGGATCAAGAAAGGAAAAAGTTCACAATGATAGAAATCAAAATGCGGAATGCTGAGCGAGCGAAGGAGGATGCAGAGAAAAGAAATGACATGCTACAGAAAGAAATGGAGCAGTTTTTTTCCACATTTGGGGAGCTGACGGTGGAACCCAGAAGAACCGAAAGAGGAAACACGATATGGATTCAGTGAGCCTGCTTTTGCCCACTGTTTGTTTGGCTCTGGCAAGAACTCTGGGGAGTCTAGTGAGGATATTATTTGGGAGCAGGTGGCTGGTCACCTGACTGTACAGTGCTCGAACTGGTGAAGGAATATAATTTACAGACATTAACCATTCATATCTGCAATGTGTACCAAAGTCATATCATGCCCCATAATGCTACTGTCAAGTGTTACAACTGGATATGTGTATATAGAGTAGTTTTTTAAAAAGTAAACTAAAAATGAGAAGTATATCTCAAGAATTATTTTATGGCAAGTCCTGTATTTAAACTGTTAAATCAGTATGTTGTTGCAATTTAGCTTGCTTTCAAGCTTCGCCCCTTGCACTTAACATAAACTATTTTGGCATTGTGTTATCATCAGCTTATTTTATAGATCAATATTTTTATTTCCTTTTTGCTGAGGAAATGAAGATGAGCAGAAATATATAAATATATATGAATATATATAATATGAGCTATTAAAATAAAAAAAAAAACACTTTTTGGCTGTGCTGGTTTGTGCCAATAGACCTTACCAATGATTAAAAAAGAAGTGCAAATGATTTTGTAATATACAGTAGAATCACCAGAAACATTTCAGCTCTCTTTAAAAGTTTTCCCTCAGCACCGCTCCATTTTTCTTTGAGAGATGACTTGACACAGAAATTTGGGATTGTGTAAAAAAGTCCCCTTTTCAATCCTGTCTACTTGCCAGTTCCACAACTGCCCACCTCCTGTACCTTAACGGAAAGAAATGGTAAACAAAAACATGTAACCTGTCATGCCTTGAATGACTCTGTCTTTCTGGACTGGATCTCTGTAACTGCTGGATGGTTATTAGAGGAACTCTCCCTGTTATGCAGAAGTTGGAAAACCGTGCTCATGAAAACATGCCCACGTGAACGCCTGCCCCCCCTCATCCACTCCCCCAACATTTGCACTTTGGCGTGCTGGAATTGAAATGCATTACCTTGTCCTTCTCAATTAGACTGCTCGAATGTGTGTCAGAGAAGTGACATTTTTCTCTCAGATGACTGTTTTGTTGTCATCTGGGATTCCTCTCTGCACTATAGCTAGTAAAGGCAGTTTTGCAGCAAGAGGGAAATGATGGGGAAAGAGAAGGGGACAATTTTGGAAAAAACAAATTAACTTTAATTTTTGCTTAAAAACAAGAAAGAAAAAGACTGCTTAAAATTGACAGTCTTTTTCTTTCTTGTTGAAAACATTTATCACAATGATTTTAAAATGTGAGTGCTTAAAAGTCCAATTTTTGTGTGTGGGGGGTGGGGGGAGTACATGTTCTGGAAAACAAACCTGGGTCTCCCGCATGAAAGGCGAGCATTCTACCCCTGAGCCACCTGTTCACCCAAGGTCCAATTTTTAATAGAAATTGGGAATATGAGAAATGATAACTTTCTAGAAAAGCACAGGGGTCTGTGGAGCTAGAGTCTGTGGGAGAATAATTCTTCACACTCCAATAAAACAATGATTTTGAGAAGCCAGGCATATAACTCTTTTTCATACTAGAGCAAAAAGTCACAAAAGGCATAAGCAGAAATGAAGATTATCTAAGTTTGTGGAATTTGGTTTTGATGTAAAATTGCATGTTTGAATTTATTTATTTATTTTGAAGAGGGAGATGGTTTCTTGATTCTTGATGCTGTCTTGTGTGTGTTCATATTCTCCCACTGAGCAAGCGTATTAAACTTGCCCACTGGCACAGTATTAACTAGTATTTATACAGGAATGACTTGATCTTTACTTCCTTTTTCTCTCTCTTTCCAATTCCTTAACTTGATACTGCCACGTGGATGTCCTATAGGAAATCCAAACTCAAATGCACAAAACTGACCTTAGTAACTCCCTATCTATGCCTCTTCATCTTTTCTGGTCCTGTATTGTTTAATGCACACCTCAGATGCATCCAGGAAGCTTTGATTCAATAGTAAAAACACCAGCTGTGCAGTCAGACTGCGTGGGTTCAAATTTTCTCCATTTCCAACTGTTACTGAACCTTCTGTGCCTGTTCTCATTTGTCCAGTGGGCACAATAGGAATATAACAAAAGCACCACTCAATCATTGGCTTTTATGTGACTCCAATGAGATAGTGTGTGCTAAGGCTGAGAGCAGCATCCAGGAGGCAGGAAAAACTCTAAAAATGTTAATCTTTATTTTTCTCTCCTCTACTCACTTTACTTTTAAATTCAATCAAGTTCTGTCTATTCCACCCATCCTTACCTTTTAAATCTGCACTCCCACTCTCTCTGATAATTTTTTCCTATCTATCATTGATCCTACCCAGCCATTTTTACTGCCAGTATCTCTTCTTTGCTTTGCTGCCCTTTCTAAATCACCCATCTGATCATATTCTTGCCTTGCTAATAACATTTGATGACTCTCACTTGCCCAGAGAATAAAGCCCTTCACATCATATAAGGCTCCTACCTCCAGTTTCATTCTTGTTCCCTATCACTTCCCCTATCCCACCTGCCACGCCATTTCATGCCTCTGAAACTTTCCACCTGGTGTTGCTGTGTCTGTCTTTGTTCTATCAGACAAACTCCAACCAACCTTTAAGAGATAGACCAGCTCCCCCTTGAAAGTGTCCAAGCAGAGTTAGTTACCTTTCGTGCTTCCAATTTGCATATATCTTTTAGCCTTTCCATATCTGATTATTTTCTTCACTAGCCATGATGTGTTTTAGGGAGACAGCACAGGGGAATGGAAATAATAGGCAAATGAGAGGCAGACAAACCTAGATATTGATCCCCACATGCCTTATGCAAGATTCAGGGAAATGACAAGTCACTTAAATTCTCTGAGCCTCAGTTTTCTTATCTGTAAAGTGTAGATAAAATACCTACAGAGTAGGGACATTGTAATGCTTAAAAGTGATAAGTAATGTGCCTATTCTCATGCCTGGCACTTAGTTCTGCTGATAAATGGTGGTTCTTAAGGGACCCAAATTTTATGTCACTGATCTTAATATACAAGTAGAGTACGAGTATGAGCATTAGCAATAAATTTGTTGAATGAGAGAGTAATCTTCCTGTTTCTTGGTCATTTTAGTTCTAATTTTCACTCTAAGTGATGATAACATCCAATCAATGGGTAGCAAGTACAGCATGTCCTTCTGGGTTTATTATATTAATTCTTCTATAAGTTAAGCTAAAAGCTTAGAAAATATCAACTACAAACTGACATAACACTAAATTAGAAATTAGTAATGATGCATAGACATTAGGTAGTATCAAGTGTTCATATGCTACATCCCATATATAACTCTTTAAAATTATCTGGGTGACAAAAATTATTCTTAAATTATGAACTCAGGAGAAAGGACTTACTTCCAAGCACTGTACTTACATTTTGGTTTCACTGGTTAAACTCTATGGCTCAGTATCCTCTAGAGAACACTTAAAACAAAATTGCCTATGACATCAGGCCAACTGGAGCATGGATTTTATACGTAAGATATTGTGAAATGACTAAACCCCTAAGTGAAATTTAAATAATGTCATTCCTATTTATTTATTCACATTCCTGAACTTCCATTACAAATTAAATTATATCATTCCCAGTTAGGATAGTTTATATTACTGATATAATTATCTTACCTTGACCAATTAAGAGAGTATTAAAGTATGTGATGCCAGCCATATAATCCAACATTGCTTACATTGCAGAGCTACCCCTTGCAAAAATTAGAGTAGCATAATAGAAAATAACGTGCATGAGCTCTTGGAATCAGAGATCTCAACTCAAAAGCCAACGTTACCACTCTGTAGCTGTATGAACTTAACACAAGCTACTTATTGTCCGTAAGCCCTAATTGGTTTTAGAGTAAGATAAATGAATTAATTAGCACAGTGCATGGTAGTGCTCATTAACTGGTAGCTCTCAGCTCTCGATAGTGAAAGGGTGTTCCAGCTTCTAGAGAACATAACCAGGTTCTGGCTTCAGGAGTTTGGCCCGTAGTGAAAGAGTGGCACGCTCACCAGCAGAGGGCATAATTATGTCCGTGTCCCAGGAACTAATTTTACCTGTGCTCAGATAATCTGCCCAAGACTGAGGGTCAGGAAGGGGCCCCCTTTCTACTCCATAAACTGAGATTGCATTCATGATCTGAAAATTCTGTCTAAAGAACTAACTGCAACTACCCTTCATCAACTCTGTCCAAATATGTCCTGAGGAGGCTGTTGGATAAAATAAAACAAAAGTATTTGAGGACACGGAACAGTGAACAAGTCTGTAGTTTCATCAGCATCCTCACTAATGGATATTTATTGAAGGTTTCTTCATGTCAAACCAGCACTAGGTTAGGTACCCTGGGAGAGATCTAGTAGAGATAGATATGTCTACAATAATTACCATATGATATGATGTATTATAAAAGCAATTGAAGTATTAAAAATCGTAAAAGTGAGGCTGGGAAAGGCACTGCATGGCCATGACTTTGGTATGAGTCCTGAAAGATGAATAGGAATTTACCAGACTGGGTGGAAATTAGGGGTAGGGGCCTCCCTATGACTCTATGGAACAGCATGTGCTAAGGTGCCTTCAGTGCAGACACTGTCTAAGGGAGCCCCCTTTTGACTGATTTTTTAATTAAATAAAAATTACTATTAAGTCTGTGGCATCCAGGTAGCATTGTGCATTAGACCTCATCAGCCTACCATGAGACCCTAGCAGAGTTAGGATGCAGTGGCTTCTCATTTATTCAAAGAAAGCAACGAGAGCTGGAGCGATTTTGCCTTGTTTGAACTCACAAACCACAGGAAAGTAGTGCAGAAGCTGTGGCTCCCATGGGTCTATTTCATTATTCTCTTTTTAATCTTCCTAATTGCACAAGTGGGGAATGAATTGAAAGTTAGAACTGCCCAGCTCAAGGGACTCTTGCTGTGAAGTGGCTTGGAAAACTAACAGCTCCCCAGGCAGCTGAAATCAACTGAACCTACTGTAGATCTTTGAGCAGAAAGTTGAGCTGACGAAAAGTATATTTTTTTAATGCACCATTTGTTAGTAACTTCCAGGGTTGAAAGATACTTATTCAGTATTTATGGACTATTTATAGCTGTTACATGTCTGGTACTCTGAGGGCCAACCCAAAGAGAAATCAGCCCTCATAAGGAGGGTTACCTTTCATAAGTGGAAAGTGGGGGTAACATAAGAATACTGAGTTGTTTGAATAGGGAGCCATAACAGCACCATTTGCTTTGGGTAAAACTGTCCCTCCTCTGAGAAAATCCCACAGCCTACTTAGCTGCTCTTGTGAGAACACCATTTCCATCTCAGCCCACTCCCCTCCACACACTCCTTGCCTCCTCATGATTCATTAGAATCACATGAAAGAATCGCACCACAAAGAGATTCACAAAGAGACAAAAGCCAAAGACAAGCAGAAAATCTTGGAAGCAGCAGGAGAACTTGGAAACAGCAGGAGAACAACTCATAAAAAAAAAATCACACCAAAGAGATTGCCAGGGTTATGCCACCGTGCCCTGTCTTGAAAACAGTACCACCTCCCATGTATTTCCCTCACTTTAATGCTTATCTCATATCACTGAATATATCCCCTGGTTTCTTCAAGCTCTAACCCCTCCGCACTCCTCAAACCTTTCCTTTACACCCTCTAAATCTTATGTAAATCCTCTGAAAATCGTTATCTCCTGAAGATATGATGAAGTTTCCACTGAAACTTAAGATGGCTGTATTTCTTTCCCACACAATCTGTGTATCTTTGGCTTCAAGGAGGCGTATGTCTTGCTTTGCTCTTGTTGCTACGTCCAGACTCTTGATCCTTCTTTTTCCCTGAAATCTCCTTGAAGTGCAGTCCTCCTAATCATTCATTGGCTATTTTAACACCTAACCAACTGCATGTTTCCCCACCACTGCTTACACTCCATCCACTAGCCTGGCTACTCAGTCCTTTGACCTCTTCACTTCTGAAAATCCTGTTCTTCTTCTGACCCCCACATCAGCCACCCACTCCCATGATTACATCTTATACTTCAGCATTACTAATCACTGCACTCTCAGCAAAATTTCCATTTCAAGCATCTCACTGTAATCATCAGTTCTCTTTCTAGCTAACTCCATTCAGTAGCATCACTCTAATAATTCCTGGCCACTTTCCAAAGACCCCAAACCATTGACTTAAGTAAGATTTCACTGATGGTCTTCCCTTTCATGGCATTGCTTTCCTTCCTACTCAGCTTAGATTCTTATACCCTTGTCCCCATTCTCAAATCCCATCATCCTCTATTCCTCTACTGAACTCATTCGGGAAAAGAAAAAAAAAAAAAAACCTCTGGCTAAATCAGATCTTTGCTTACCCCTAACCTGTGTCTGAGAAACTAAACATGACTGGAGAGAAAAAGACCACCCTGTTGGCATGTTTCCCTTTATACTTACAACTTCACTTGGCTTTCACCACTGTCAAATGACTCTTCATAATCTGCAAGGTCAATTTCTCATCTCTCTTCTCAAAATTCCATAAATTTCCTTCCTCATTCTCAGACGATAAATTTCTTCTGATTTTACTGAGTAAATAGAATCAGAAAAGTATGGCCTTATGTCCCATCATGATAGCTACCAAATGACCTATACTGGACCCATCCATACACACTACCCCTTATGTCCTGCCACAGTGAGTGTGCACCCAGCTCCAAACAGGCCAACTTCTCTGCTCACGTGCAAGAGCCCATCATCCTTCTACCCATTCTCAGTTCATCACTCCTTCAGGCAGCCTTCCTTTGGCATTATGGCTTTTCCCTTTCTACAAGATTAGTCCCATAGATCTAAATCCATGGCATTAAAAGCTTTTTAAAAAATTCTCTTGATCTCACTTTTATCTCCAACTCTCCACCATTCTTCTGCTTCACATTTTAGCAAAACTTCTTGAAAGAATTTTCTGAACCTGTTTCTCTTTTATCCTCTTCTATGTTCTCTTGAATTCACTAGAGTCATGCTTTCTTGCACAATACCGCCCAGAAACTGCTCATAATCAAGGTCAGCAATAACTTTCCCACAGTCAAACCCTACTGTCAATCTTTAG
Organism: Tamandua tetradactyla; assembly: GCF_023851605.1. Lineage (NCBI taxonomy): Eukaryota > Metazoa > Chordata > Mammalia > Pilosa > Myrmecophagidae > Tamandua > Tamandua tetradactyla. Next base: position 41,196,872 of record NC_135350.1, on the reverse strand, counting down.
TCTCTGTCTTACTGAGCCTCTCAGCAGCATTCTCAGGTACACATTTCCTTATTTTTTGTTTTTTCTTTGTTTTTTTTTTGTATGCTGTATGGCTGTGGTCACATTTCATTCTTTTTCCATATAAGTATCCTCTTATTGCAGCATCATTTATTGAATTTTTGGTTTGTTTGTTTGGGAAGTGCATGGGCCGGGAATCAGAGAATCGAACTCGGGTCTCCTGCATGGCAGATGAGAATTCTACCACTGAACTACCCTTGCACCCACTACATTCCCTTATTTTTCAATTTTTTTTTTTTTTTGGCATGGGCAGACACCAGGAATCGAACCCAGGTCTCCAATATGGCAGGTGAGAACTCTGCCTGCTGAGCCACCATGGCCTACCCCATTCCCTTATTTTTGAAACTGATTTTTACTTGCTTCCAGAACAGTATGCGCTCCTGGTTTTCCCTCTAACTTACTGGACATTCCTTGGACTCTGATCCTGTTTTGTGACCTGTAAATGCTGAAATGAGAGAGCGCTCAATCTTTGGCCCACTCTCTTTTATCTACTTAGTTAATTGGCGATCTATCCAGTCTCCTGTCTTTAAATAGCACTTATAAGTAGATTACTGTCTAATTTATGCTTTAGCTCAACTTCTTCCCTTAACTCCAGGCTAGACAATATCTCCACTACTTCACTTGGATATATACAATAAGCATCTAAAACTGACATTCCTCCCCCCACACATACACAAAAAAGCACTTTTTCCCTTCCAAAATCTGTTCTTTATCAATTGTTCTTATATCAATTAACTGTACCATTTTACTCAGTAGTATAAATCAAAACTCTGGAGTCATGTAGTTTTTACTTTTTCTTTTTTTTTTCATATCACATGTCAATACACCAACAAGTCTTGTCAGCTCTGCCTTCACAAAATAGCCTTATATATTGAATCCAACCTCTTCTCAGCACCTGGACTTCCTCCACTCTAGTCCAACCCTCATTATGTCTTTTTGGAATACTGCTATACTCACAATAGACACTGATTCAATTCTCATCTTTCTTTCTAACCTCCATTCTACACCAGCCAGAGGGGCCTACTTAAAAAGAAAATTGAAATTATATCCCTTCCCTGATCAAAACTTACCATATTTAGAATAAAATTCTAAGATCTGGTCCAGCCGACGCCTCCAATTTAATTTTCCATCACACTTTCTCTTGTCCATCTTCTTTGTCCACAGTGGAATCTCTGCTGTTTCTTGTACACATCAACAGACCCCATACCACAGGGCCTTTGCACTTGCTTTCCCCTCAGTTTCGAATACTCTTCTCCAGATACTCATATGGCTCGCTCCCTCATTTCATTTATGTGTCTGTTCAAAAACCACCTAAGAGACCTGCCCTAACTACCTTTTATAAAATAGCACTCCCTATATTCCTTATTCTTTTTATTTGCTTTGTTTGCTTCTTAGTACAGTCCACTATATTATTCCCTCATTAGAATGCAGACTACATGAAAGAAGGAAAGTTGCCTGAATTCAGCACGACTGTGTGTGCCCGGAACAGTGGCATGACTCAATGAGTGAACGTTCAGAGCACAACTTCAAATTTCTGGTTCATATGTCCAGGGATGTTCTGAAGCTTTCAATAGAAAATAAAAAATAACTTATTTCAGCCTTGAGTTATTTTAGGGTTCTGTCACTCACAGACTAAACAAATTTCAGTCATTTGGCTTCACATAAGAGTGTCCCTAAAGAGAGACTCTGGTATCGTTGTGATGCCATTTGCTGCTGTGCAGATATGAGCTTTTACCCCAGCGTCCAGGTCCAAGAATTCTCAGAGGAAAAAACATGCAACAAAGCAAACTGAATGTACTGCAGAAAAGAGGCATCATACCGTTATTTCATTAGTTGAAAAAATGATTTCATTTGCCATAATGTAATGGGAAATATCCCAAAACCTGTTTTGCCTATTCATTAATTACACTTAAAATTAGGAAAAAAATGAAAACAAGACTTCTTGTTTCATTGTTTTTTAAGAGAATAAGAAAAGTAGACTGATTCAAGTAATTCCACTAATTTAAACAAATATTACATTAAAGAAAATCAATAAATGAGATAAAGATATTTTCCTTTACTTATTTTTAATCTGAAAGATTTATTTACTCTGAATTACTTTTAGGATAAGGGCCATACCATAATTGTCACCTACCCAGGACACAAAGGTGTTTGAAAAATGTTTTTGAATGAATGAATTGCTTCAGAATGTAGTTCAGAAATTCATCACAAACTTCTTAGAGCTTCATTTGTGCCAAATTCAAGTTTGCAAAATATTAACATTAAGGGAGAAGCAGTTGCTTTTTAAAAGTTTTCCTTTTATAAAAGAAACACTTTAATATTACTAGTTTCCTTAGTCCATGTAAAATGTTACTTCAGTTATAAAATTGATTTTGCATATAATTATTTGTAGATTACAGTTTCATCAACATGAATTTTTAAAAATATTAATAGGAGGCAAATTATATGTGAGACAGTATTCTAGGCAGGCAGAGTGCGGAAGGGTTTTAAGATGAATATCACTTTGCCCCTGATTTTTAATCACAAACAATCTGGACCGTTGGGTGAAACTAAAAGCTTCCAGAGCATACCAGGTGAAAAACAGTACCAGAAGTTCAACAACTTGGAAGTGAAAGTTTAATAAGGTCCGTGGAGTGAAAGTTTAATCTCCTAAATTGCATTTTAGTTTATTTTATGTTTGGGCTTTAGACCAACAAAGCGTGTCTTTAAAGCAAGAATTCTTTGATATAGAGAGGGTGGGAAATTTCAAAGGGCTGCTTGATTCTAGCTGTGTATGTGTCATCATATTCCATATCCCTGAGAAACGCATTGTATATTTCTATGGCATATCTTCAGTGGTTTATGCAGAACATACTTATCCAAATGGATGAGCAAGCTGAATTCACTCTGGAGCTGAAAGAGATGATTTGCCACATCCAACCATCCCCGGCATGACATGGCCAGAGATTACAGGAATTTCAGTGTGTTTCACTACTCACACATGTCTTCCCAGGCATGACTTTGGAAACCCTTATAGGAAAGGGGCAATCAGACCACTCTTCAAATTTCCTTCACCAGGTATCAAAATGAAATCATGTGAGATGCTTCAGAGCTAATGTCAGGACGTAAAACCCAAAACAATGAGCAGCACAATAACCACTGCAACAGGCAAACTCCAACAGTCTGATTTAGATTGATTTTATGTTAAGGGAAACATATTTCTTCTGATTTTAATAATTCATAAGAAACAGAAATCACAATGCATCAACTCAGATGTTTGACCTACACAGAGTCAAAAGTAGCCAGTGTTCTCCCCCCATTTGTCCTCTGGTTCCATCGACATTTCGAAAATCAAAGAAAAAAGTAAAAATGAAAAAGAGACTGAGAAAGAACACAGAAATAACTTAAAATGATTCAAAGCCTTGTTAAACATCACTGAGATTGCATTTTCTCCATCAGGCTGACTGACTTTAGTTCTAATCTCTAAGAACCTTGCAAAGAAACCGGACATACATGGTTTTGCCCTCCAGGGTTGATCTAGAATTTTTAAAGGTGAGGTGTGTGTGAATGTGTGTGTGCTTTAAATCCATGTTATAAACACTGATACATGACAATTCTCCTCATTGGTAATAGTCTTTGGAGTCCAATCATGCAGAATTACAGGCAGGTGCAAATTAGGTCTCATTCCAAGATGGACATGGCAAGGTGAACAGTTTACTGCTAGATGAGGGTTGGGAGATTTTGTTATATTAGAATATACTGGCCATTGGTCCCACATGATCAAAAGTTAGATATACAGGAGTTCATATATTAACAGAGGACTTCCATTTCAGCTCAACTGACCAAGAAATGGGTCAAAGTGAGTCTTTTTCAGACAGTTAAAGTACTGTCTAAGCTTCAAAAGAAATAATAAATCTCATAATTTCAATCACAAGGAAAATAACTAATGTAACTATTTACAAAGTCATTTTTGTGTTGTTTTTACAGAAAGGAGTTTCTCTGCTTGATTTAATGATATCCATGGAAAATATTGGACTCACACAATTGAAATGCATGTGGGGGATCATAAACTGGGAGGGAATTCCCTATGCAGACCCAGGGTAGCTGGGATCAAAGACTCCTGGGGCAATATTACTCCTCTTTTTGAGCTTAGAAAATATATTTGACAGTATTCTTCACAGAATTTCATGCATTTAAGATTAAAATTGTTATATATTAAGAGAATTAAATATAAATACATTTTGAGTCATATAGATTTTGCACTAAATATCTAAAAATTTAAAAGTCAGTTTTTGTTTATTGTTTTCCCCCTGACAGGTCTTAAAAGGATTTATGCATTTCAGTCTATTCCACTTGTTCCATTTGCCACGGCTTATTTTCTAATTTAGGAGACAGATGCTATCAGTATCCTTAGGTAACATTTTTCTGATAATAATAACAGATTTGGAAAAATCATTCTGCTCCTTGGCCCTCAGTAAAACAGCTTACTCCAACTGGTGGGAACTGCCAGGCACTGGTTCAACTGTGGGGTACATTTCTGCAAAGCTCAGTCATCAGATTGTTGAAGATGCAAGATTATTATCAGTTTTTATCCCATATTTTTTTATCACTATTTAAACATGGACACACTACCCCATACAATATACATATAAATGGAAAAGATACTGTTAAAATGGTGGTGGTTTTTCCAAATTCTCATGGCAATTTAATTGCTCCTGCATATGGGCATGCAATGCCCCTCCTTCCAAACCCCACAAAGCTTTTGTTAAGGGTCACTGCAAAAGCAACTGCCCTAGAGGACTGATGGGAGGTTATGCTCCACAGAGCACCAACTCTGTGTCCCACATGAACTCCAACCGCCAACATCACCTTCACTTTTTCCAATCGTATAGTCCAATTAACTTGACACTTCCTTGCCGGAGAGATCAAAGTAGTCTTTTGGAAGTAACAGAGGAAATATTCATTTTCTTCAGGAAAGAAGATCCCATGCCATACATAATATATTCTGTGAATTTGATGATAACATTTTAACCTCCTGAAAATATTATAATACAGTGGACATGGATCATGGACTTATGGACTTTTGCTTTGGTAACTAAGTAAATTTAAGCCTATGAGCAGGAGGTCAAACCCTTAGCACTATTTCTAAATGATGCTTCAATCTAAATGATCTGTTCCTCTTTTTTCTTTTCCAGAACAAGGTCCAGTTAAAAGTAACCAACTCCCAAGAGCCTTACAAGAGGACAGATATTTAGGCAAGGGAGGGGCATTGTCTAGCTTTTGCCTGGCTTAATCTTAATGAAAAAAAGTCACAACTTCTGCAGCCATGAGAGAGAGTCTAATTGTCAAGCACGTCTAAGATGCTTGCTGAAGATTTCCTTCTGTGTTTCAATGTCATCTGAAGGGCAATGAAATTCACCTTGTAACTCACTCAATTTCTAACAGCTTCCTGCTCTCTGCCCTTAACTTCATGTGGTAGCAAGCAGGGGAGTGGAGGGGCCACAGATAAATCAAGAGATGAGTTCAGAAAAAAGAGTTAAAGAAAAGAATAAGGGATACATAGAAGAAATTTAGAAAAAGAAAAAAATGGAGATGTGGCAAAAAGAAATACGATCAAGTGTCTGTGAATGAGAAAGCATTTTAAAAGTCATTTTTCTGGAATATTAACCAAAAGGAATGGTGACAAGATAGAGAAAAAATGGGTCATTTTTATTCCAGGGGCCAAGTTGCACAGTCTAATGTTTTTCTCTCCATCTTACACCAAGTACCCCCCGACGGAGCCTACTGTGTGAGGCAATCCCACCAGTGTAAAGCTCGCTCACACGGTGCGGGTGAAGGTGGTTGCCATACCCAATGGACTCGTTTCCTTGAAAAGAGCTTCCCTATTTTACTTAAGGCAGTTTTCAGAGCAATGACATTCTTGTTACCCTAGTTCTGAGGGGATTCCATTTACCATCACACTCATCAGCCACCCACTTCATGTGTTTCGTTCCTTCTCCAGGTGAAATATCACCACATTGGTGAGCACCAAATGGTTACAGTGCAAATAACTGCGATGGATACGTCACCAAAGTGAAAAAGAAGGGAAGCCTATAGCTGGTACCTATTATTGCTGAGAGGTCACCCTGATATTGCCTTTCATATAACTGAGATGTTTCACAGTGCCTCCTGAAGTTGAATTTAATTTGAGCTAAATTCAGATGATTTGGCTACATGTTAACATTAATGCTTCCTAGATTTTAAGACCAAGCATCTTGCTAAAGTCATGTAGCGGCAGTAAGTTATTGGCAGAGTTATTGCTGTCACATTTACTGCTGTTACAAAACTCAGATAATCAGCCCTTCTTGAATTGGTCAAACTTACGAAAATAAATAAACATGAAACAACAGCCATATTAAAGAGTCAGGAAAACCACCGAGGGACAGTAATTCCTGTGGAGATGTTTTCAAATACTAACCTGAGGATCACCCTGTGCTGAGAAACAACAACCTAATGGAAAACACAACTTACAATCTGAAAGCAGTGTAGGTAGGCTTGCTCTCCGCTATGGAAATCGTACGGAGAGACATTTGCTCTGTTCCAGGGAGGGATTCTTACCATCAGCTATGTACACAATGACCCTACCACACCGCCTGCCGACCTCTCCAGTGGGGTGTGTTGTGATACATAATTTGGAAATGACAAATGATGTCTACTCTCTAAAACAAGGATGCCGGTGTCTCCTGACAACTGTCCTTTAGGTCCGGCCCGCCTTATAGCACTACTCACTTGTTTCTCCTACCTGTTCACTGTCAGAGAAGAGAACCTCAGCTTTCATTCACAACCTCCTCCTAAAGGCCAAACACTCTCATCACCTGAAAACTGTTATTCCCTCCCCACTCTCCTTACTACACATAAGCATCACATATGTTCTTTCTACGAATTGGTATACAGGTGCCATTTAATCAGTTCAAATTTAGAAGCTGCATCTTCAAGGGTCCAAGAGAGCTTGCTCCCCCCATGTGTTCTCCCTTTCCATGTTTTCTTATAAGACATACAGCTTAATCAATTAACAAACTAAACAGCTTATATACTGGCAATATATTACAGATAGAATTATGTCAGAGTAATAGATCACATGAAATGGACCATGTGGTACCCCAGTGTATGGTGTTTCGGTAGCACCCTGAGGGCACTGACAGTAGCATCTCTAAGTAAGTAGTGCCGTCTGCATACAGACACATGCGGGTCTGCATCTACATCCATCTGACTAGGCCAAAAGGAGCAGGTAGATGCGAGATAGAGACACACACATGCTGGAGGGGCCACTGCACACCTTGTCATGCCATTGGAAAGGGCAGTTACAGGTTGCTAATTTTGCAGCCATTAAATTCACACTTTATGAAAAAGGCTTCTCTAATTTATGTTTGATTTGCTTTCTGTAGTAAGCCTCGTGGGAAGAAGACCAAAGCGAGAGCAACTAGGAGTTAAATACACATTTGAGCTTAGCTGCGAGACAGAACTTTGGAGAAGAAGCAGGCTAAAAGCTTTGTCTCAATTTTAGGCTTTGATTCTCCCCCTTGCTGATTTCTTGTCATTGCGTGTCTGTGTGTGTGTGTGCGTGCGTGCGTGTCTGCGTGTCTGCGTGTGTGTGTTCCATCGGATCATCTCCTGAAGAACGCTGGGTTTCGCAGGCAGGCGGCTAGTCACCTGCAACAACCCAGGGGTCCTGCTGAGGCTTCCAGGCTGCTGTCAGTGTCAGATGCCAGGGTCTGGTCGGTGGACATGGAGGAGATGTCGTTGACGGACGAGGATGGGGGGAGACTCTCACTGCTGTTCACTGCTGCACCTGTGCTAAGAAAATGAAGACCAACATGACTAAATCTAGAACTAGACTAAGCTTAATGCCACCCAGGATTCCAGGGTGCACAATAGCTGTCTAATCAATCATTCATTTGACAAACCACAGAATAGCTAATACGTATGGGGCACAATATCAGACGGTAGAAATAAAGGCCTAGCAATGTAGAGCTCCTGATCACAGGTTGTTCACAATCTAATACAGTGGTTACCAAATCTCACTCTACGTTACAAATTACTGGTAATGCTTTTTAAAAAACAGTCTAATATCACCCCCACCCACCCACCTCCATTATTGTGATGTAATTATCGTGGGGTGGGGCCAAGGCATTTATATGTTTTAAAAGCTCCCAGAGACTGTAGCCACGGGTTGAAAAATCACTATTACCTGGAAAAGGCAGATGAGCAAAATCCCTTAACGTAATGATGTCTAAGTCTAGATGTAATTAATGCAGGAAACTTTTAAGCAAATACATTCAAGGGTCCTATCCCCAAAATGTGGACTAAGGTCAAGCCCAGAGATCTAAATTACTCAGAAACGATGGCTCTGGAAAAAGGAGGTATAGGAAGTCAAAATTATGACATAGCCATTAGCGGGACATCAAACTTAAAATCTACATAGAAAAAGCCAAGGACTTTTGATGGGAGACCAGAAAAAAATAAAAATAAAGAGAAATAGGGAGAAAGAACAGGAGAAGCTGAGCCCACCTTTATTGTGTGTTAACTTTCCAGCAAGCTTGCTTACTCAGAATCTACAACTGAGAGTGCTGAATTACTAACTTAGATTCAATTGGGGAAAAAAAAAAACATTTTATTCAGCTGCTGGGTGGGAATATTACATTTTGACCCTGAGAAGAAATTTGCTCATGGTAGTCATTCAGTAAATGCCTGCTGAGTTATAACATCTTTGAGGACAACAAAAGAAATGTGAGCCAAAGGCACTGTAAAATATAATTAGATCACAGCACTCTGGAAACAATCAACTTACTTTTTCTCTTAATATATTTTTTATACATGAATAATCTGAGTGGTAAAACTCATGCTTGTGAAAAGATATCTATAATCTAAGCACCTAATAAAACAAGAATTGAGGAATTCTCACCAAAATTATATTTTATTTGAGCTAAATATAGTGTACAAGATATGTTTGGTGAAAAGTAATAAAACCAAAGTTACCATAATGTCATCACACAGACCTACTAAATCAGGAAGAACAAAAACCAAAGATGTTAGTGTTAAAACAGTATTTTAGGCTCCTGTGGCAGACATTTCTTGCTTGAGGGTAAAATTTGATGAAAATGTACAGTATCTGCAGGAGGGTCCATTTAAACATAAAGTTAAAACTAAGACAGATTATTTGTATCCTATGTCTATTTTACATTTTTGGTTCACTATAAAATACTTATGTAAGTTACAGTAAATGTGAAAATATCCAGAAATAAATAAAGCGATAAGCACTGACCCTCAAATTAATGATAAGAACTGTTAAACTGTTGGTATATTTCTTTCCAGCCTTTTTTCCAACTATAGAAGATTCTATAGTTGTCATCATTTTTATGTATTCTTTTGTATCTTGATATTTTTGTTTACAGAAAATCTTGGGCATTTTTCATGTTCGTTAATAACTTAAAAATATCAATACTTCTTAATTTTAAATGCCCCTAGAAAAGATTTTTAAAGCCTTCTCGTTTACATTTTCTATAAAGAATTACTTTCATTATCAGAATGACGTCTAATGTAACATTATCTGGCTTCAGTTAAGTTCAGCTTTATTTAATTATATCCCTCATAAATACAGTGAAAAGCTAATTAATTTCTCTTGTGAGAAGATTTCATATTCTAGGAGAAAACCCTTAATGATTTTACATAGCCCAAATGCCCATCTTTCTGCCCCCTTGGCCATCCCCCCTCCGCCCATCATCCTTAATTAAATTATACCAACACCCTTCATGCTCCTTCATAAATTCTGTACTCTGATAATTTTGCCTCGCTATGATATCTTCTCAGAACCCTCTTAAATTTTTCTACATTCTTTTTAAACTGTAGTGATTAAAACTGACACAGGACTCTCATAAAGTCCGGATCAATTGTAAGTCCCACAGGGTGAGATTGCTTTTCTCTTACTCTCCATTCATCTCCGGGATGGTATATTCCTGTATTAAATGGATAGCTTTCAAATCATGGTACTGCATTTTAGATCTAGTTTAGACTTGAGATATGAAATGATGCCCATAAATCTTTTTGAAACTGGTTTATTGAAAATAATTTGCATACCATGCAATGCACCAAATTGTATAATTCAGTGCTGTTAGAGTAGTCACAGAGTTGTGCAAACACCACTGCAATCACTTTTACAACATTTTCATCATCCTCCAAAGAAATCCTATATCGCATTTCTCCCAAATTCTCCAGCCCTAGGTAACCACTAATCTACTTTCTGTCTCTATAGATTTGCCTATTCTGGATATTTCATATAAATGGAACCATGCAATATCTGATCTTTTGTGACTTACTTTTTTTCAGTTAGCATGTATCAGTACTTCATTTTTTTTATTGCTGAATAATATTCTATTGCATGGATATACATTTTATTTATCTATTCATTGGTAGATGGACATCTTGGGTTGTTTTCATTTTTTGGCTATTATGAATATTGTTGCTGTGAATAGTCATATTCAAGCTTTTGTGCAGACATATGTTTTTATTTCTCTTGGGTATACACCCAGGAATGGAATTGCTGGGTCATACAGTAACCCCATATTTAACATTTTGAAGAATAGCAGAACTGTTCTCCAAAGCGACTGCATTATTTTATATTCCATCAAGAGTGCATTACATTAGTGCTCCATTTTCTCCGCTTCTTACCCAATGTCTGTTACTGCCTGTCTTTGTTATCATAGCTATCCTAATACATGTGAATTGTGTTACTGATTTATTTACATTTCCCTAATGACTAATGATATTTAGCATCTTTGCATGTGCTTGTTGGCCATTTGTTTATCTTCTTTGGAGAAATGTCTATTCCTTTACCCACTTTTTTTCTCTTTTTTGCATGGGCAGGCACTGGGAATCAAACCCAGGTCATGTGAGAACTCTGCCTGCTGAGCCACAGTAGCCCACCCTTTACCCACTTTTAATTGGATTAAGTCTTTTTATTATTGAGTTATAAGAGTTCTTTATACTTTCTAGATGTAATATAAGTCCCTTATCAGCTGTATGATTTGCAAATATTTTCTCCTGTTCTGTGCATTGTCTTTTCACTTTTCTCAATGATGTCCTTCAAAGCACAGTTTTAATTTTTATAAAGTCAGATATCTATTTTTATTTTTGTCACATGGCTTTTGGTGTCACATCTCAGAAGCCATTTGCTAACTCAAGATCATGAAGACTTACTTCTGTTTTCTTCTATGAGTCTTATAGTTTGAGATCTTAGATTTAGATTTATGATTCATTCATAACATAGGGGTACAGCTTCACACTTTTGCATGAAATGCCAGCAGCATTTGTTGAAAGATTGTTCTTTCTTCATTGAATTGTCCTGACAGTCTTGTCAAAAATTAGCTTACCATAAATGTTGAAGCTTTGTTTCTGGACTCTCAATTTTATTCCACTGATCTATGTGTGTGGATATCATACTATCAAGATATCATACTATCTTGAATATTGTAGCTTTGTAGTAAGTTTTGAAATTGGGAAGCATGAGCCTTCCACCTTTGTTGTTTTTCAAGATTGTTTTGGCTAATCTTTGTCCCTTGCATTTCCACTTGAATTTTAAGGTCAATTTGTCCATTCTGTAAAAAAGCAGCTGAGATTTTATATGGATCATTTGTAATCTGTAGGTCAATTTGGGATATTGTCATTTTAACACTATTAAGTTCTCCAATCCGTGAATAATGGAATGTCTTTCATTTATTTGGGTCTTCTTTTATTTCTTTCAACAATGTTTTATAGCTTTCAGAGAACATGTTTTGGACTTCTCATGCTAAATTTATGCCTGAATATTTTATTCTTCTTGATGCTACTATAAATGGCATTGCAATCTTAGTTTTATTTTTAGATTATTCACTTTTAATGTATGGAGATATAACTGGCTTATTGAATAGGAAGTGTTTCAGTTTGATAAAGCTGCCAGAATGCAATTTACCAGAAATGGGTTGGCTTTTACAATGGGATTTACTAGCTTAAAGATTACCATTCTTAAGCTATGAAAATGTCCAATTCAAAGCATCACCAGGATGATACTTGGACTCTGAAGACAGGCTGCCAGCATCTGGGACACCTCTGTCACAAGAGAAGGCACATGGTCAGCATCTCCTGGTCCTTCTCTCCTTTGGGTTTCATTGCTTCAAGGTTTTAGTTTCAGTGGCTTTCTCTCTTAGCTTCTCTTGGGCCAGTCTCTGTGAACTTCTCTTAATTTCATCTCTTGGCTTTTATATGTGTTTTATCCTTTTATAAAGAACTCCAGTAAAAGGAGTAAGACCCACCTTGGAAGAGGTAGGTCCCATGGCAATTGAAATAACCTAACCTAAAGGTTGCACCTACAATAGGTCTGCACCCAGAGGAGTGGATTAAAAGAACATGGCCTTTTCTGGGGTATTTATACAGCTTCAGACTATCACAGAAGTCTTGGAGGGTCAGTGAATTGGAAACTAAATGGATCAGATGATGATATATACTTCCCATAAGTATTTAAATTCATAAAAATGCTACTAGAACCAGGAACATTTTTGCTCATGTTTTATTAAATTACGCCAATCTAACCAGTTTTAAAGTGGTGTTTAGGTTCTTAAATTAAAATTTTACATAGTGTACACACAAAAGAATATTTTAAAGTAACTCGTCGTAACAACTCTGGTCTTCCGTTAATAGGCTTTTTTTCCTTTCCCGGCTGAGGATGATTATGTGGACATGTTTTTATTGTTACAGTTGGAAGCTGAGTAATGTTTCAAGCAAGATTGTCTTTAGATGAGATAAGGTGCCCTAATAGGAACACAAGTTGATGTTTACAAATAAACACAAATCCACAGCAGTAGTTGGAGAATTTGCATGAAAACACTGAGGAAATTTCCCCAGCAAAACACAGGTTTACCTCTAATACTGAATGAAGGCAGCCAGAGTAGCTTTTAATGAACTATTCATAAACAAAGCGATCAAACCTGAAGGTTATGCTTATGAAATACACAGCATTCCTAATGCCTTTATTTTAATAATCAGCATATTTTCAGTACACTTTTTGAATTTTCTAAATGTTTTACCATTCAAGTCAGCCACTGATTGTATATAATTTTATTTGATTGCCTTTGGGTTTTTTGTTGTCTATTGTTTCCCTTTCTTCTTTTTACTCCTTTTATTATACATCATTATTTCTCCTGTCTTCACAATGTTTCCTGCTGAGCATAGAGTAAGTACTCAATTTAACAAATATTTCTGTATACTCTTTTTGCTAGGTTCTGTGAGAGAAAACAAATTTCTTCCTGCTATGAAACTGGTGAAACTACTAATTATTTTAGGCTAGAATAAATTCTTGGGTTGTAGTTGTGTTATCCTTTGATTCATCGGCTGGCTGGCTGAGATCTCTGTCTTCTGCATTGGAATGCTCCTCTAGGCTACTGTTAACATTAGAAATAGTAATTACAATTAAATTGCGATTTACTTAATTATAAGTTAATTATATCTTAATGCAATTAGCACTCAATTATTCAAAGTTTAGAATTTCTACAAAGTGTTTAGTGAGTGAATTTCTAAGTTTCCACAGGCTATTGTTCCTGATATTCTGCAACAACAAAAAAATTCATTATGTACTGAACTTTAAGTGGGGTCCTTTCTTCCTGTGCTGATTTTGTAAAATTCCCATTGCATCTGCTTGTTGTACGGGAGGGTATCTCTCTATCTAGTATTATGTTGGGAGGACACTGTGATTTGTACGGTGGTGTGCTGGAGTGGCTTCTACTGGCTTGTGAGTATTTATTAGCATTTCTTTCCAATTCTGTGCTCAGTGATGTCACATTGGTAGCTCAAAATTGGTATAGTGAAGATGTCTAGATGTACATGAAAATCTTTGCTTCTGTATGACTCCTTCTATTGCCCTATATTAATGCCTCCCAGAGTGCAGCCACTTCTGGTTTTACTGGATGTATTTTTTCAAGTCTATTTTCATGTGGGCAATAAATAAGCTTTGTAAACCATAAAAGCAAACACAAAGAGAAGGATAAGATATGGGCCCCTGGCTTCAAGTTGTCAATTTACTGCCAAGCAGTTTGTAAAAACCTATTAAACAGAATTGAACTGAATTGTATTTCATTATAAAGTCCCCTTCATTATAAAGCCCAGCATATCCTAGGAGTATAATAAATATCCATTCTTTCCATGTTGCTCAGGAGGAATCAGTGGAGACATACATTTCTCTGAAAACAAATACCTTGCCATTAATAAAGCATTACAATTTTTGGTAAGTAAAAATGATATTAAAAGCAACTGAAGGGCCAGTCACGGTGGCTCAGCAGGCAGAGTTCTTGCTGGAGACCCGGGTTCAATTCCCGCTGCCTGCCCGTGCAAGAAAAAAAAAGTAACTGAAAATACTAATAGGATTGGAAATTAGGAATACTAACTACTTTGCCTGAAAAGAAACTGGGCTCATGGAAAAAAGTAACATGCTAATGAAAATTTCTCAGATGGAAATTATCTAACCAAAAGATATCCCTTGTCTCAAGGGGAAAAATGTTTTGTTTTTCTTGTTAAATAGATTATTTTCCAAACCAAAAATTAATGATAATACAAAACAATGGAAGAAACAACTGGAATAGAAACAATGACAGAGGTGAACTCCCTTCTCTACCAGTATGATCTTGAGCCTTGACTTGTTTGGGTCTCCGTTTTTCTTTTTAAATGAAAAATGAAATTATTGGACTAAATCCAGTGATTCTAACTAGGAAAAGCACGTTCCCATGGCAGGGAAGAGAGAAATGTGTGATTATTAAAAATCACCGGGAGAGCTTTATGTTTGATTTTAAGATTTTAAAAGCCCTCTGTCCATCCTGATGCTAAGTATCCTTATCTTAGTGATTCATTATTAGGTATGAGAGCTTTGTTTCTCCAGTGGAATGAAGGTAGGGGACAGATTAAAATTTGGGAGTTAGATGACCTCCTATATTTGTTCTAACCCTAAATTCTATAAGAAATATTTTTAGAAGACTAATTTTTATTCATAGACTGCTATTTTCCTTAGCAGTCTTTACAAATCAATTCAAAAAGCAAGCAGCAATGCTGTCCTTGAAAATAAATCATTATGTAAGTGAAATCAGATAGTGGGGGGGAGTACAATCATTTATATAGAAACAAATCTGAAATTTAGACATCTCTTTTTGATATCTAACAATTCTATCAATAAATTTCAAACCTACTTATTATTCTGCAAATACACATTTAGCTTCCTATTTACATTTTTAAAACATGGGTTTTTAAACCAAGACATGGGTTCAGTTACTAGACCATTTTGTCGCTGAGAAGCTGCATTAACATATGCCTTTCTACTGGATTCCCAGGATTGCCATAATTATTAAGAGAACCTTTGTTGTGATATTAGTTTGTTTCATCTTCGCTGCTTACAAAATAAAATAAGATATGCATGCATTAATGTAAATGGTGAATATAACGCAAAATACAAAAGATCTGACTTTCCAAATGTATTTTTAGTAGTTATTTTTTCTTCCAGTATAGTGTGCTGCAGATAAATACATGCTGATGTATATATGCATGTACATACGGTATGCATGTATACACAAATACACACACACACACGTAGACTAATAAAAATTTAACAATTAGCATTTTTTAGAAAGCCCAGATTTGTAAGGTCTACTAATTTCCACTTTCTAAGTATTCCCTCCATGGTTGATTTCAAGCTACCAACATGCAGTTAATGAACTCATAGTCAGGGGACCAGACACAGTTGGCTCTTATGAGCTGGCAGCGTCACCTCCAGCATGAGGCTGTCTTATAGCCTGCATTCTTTGGTCATACTACTTATACACATGATAGAATACAAATATACTGCACATAAATATGTCATAAAAATAGTATAGATGTCATGTCTTAAAATTATGTCATGACTTTTAAAATCATGTAGTGAAAGACTGAGTTCATGATCATCTTAACTATAATTTGGGTTGACAGTCAATAATAGTTTAGGGTAAGTATGCAAGATAGATCATTTCTGATTGTTAGAGGTGGTTAGAATGGTTAAAAAATGACTTAGGTCGAGTATGGGTAGCATACATAGGAATTAACACACCAAGCAGGCCAGCAAAAAGAAAAAAAATCATAAATATACCTTTCACCAAATGAAATGATTCAAATGACCATCTGAAGGCAACAAATTTTAATCTGAAACATGAGCAAATGCTAATAACAATTCATATACTTGATATTTGGCCCACTTATTTTCATGGAGATAAATAAGTGAACAAATATTTGGGGGCCTAAGAACATATTGAATTGCATATTGTATTATACATATGATCCTGTCTTGAATTCTGTCTTTTGTAGTGGCATCAAGAAACTTGCTGAGGAGAGCCTAATTGGAAATTTTCAAATTAAATATATATCACTGACAAACCAAATTAGATATATATCAATCTTCTGTTAATGCACAAGGCATAGCAACATAGGCACTGCAGGGTACACAAAAATGAATACATAGAGTCCTTCCTCTCAATTAACTTATAATCATTAAGGGGTAATAAGACAAAAAGTCCAAAATGCAGGAACTAACAGGTCCCATAGGAAGGAGAGATCCTATTCCACTGGGCAGATATGAAAAGTCTTTTCTGATGAGGTGATATCTGATAAGAGAGCACTTTAAATGGGCACTTGACTGGATAGTCAAGGGGGAAGTGGTGATAGAGGACCCAAGAATGGGTGTTGCATGAAAGGAGATAAAGTGGAAAAACCTGAGGCTTATTGAGGGTCATCTTTGTTAGGAAGAGGTTATAAGGCTTAAACTGCTATGTGATGCAAAGCCATAGGGGAGGGCTGAGCACCAGAATTTTTTTATCAAACCTATAATTGTGAAAGGTGCACTTAAGTAGAGATGGAATTCATTTCCCAGTGCCTGCTTATGCAAAAAAAAAAAAAATCAAGTAGAGCTGGAAGACATGGAGATCACTTCAGGAAAACTCCAGTCATGGAGAGGAGAAATTGGATGTATGGCATCAAACAAATAAAATTTTTAGGATATAGAAAGTGACTGTCTCTGATAATCAACATCAAGTTGAATTCCTAACTGTACATAATCAATCTGGAGTTTTGAACCGGGGAGCTGTGAAAAGAAAGCTGCCATGAGCAGAAATGAGAAAGCTGAGAGCAAAATTTACTGCTGGGGTGGATTAATCTAAACAGAGCTGATATTCTTGATTTTAAATAAATTAAATCTAAATTGATGGCAATCAGATACATCCTGGCCCAATATCCCTGTTTCTCTAAACTAGCTTATATTCGTTATTAAATAATTAAGTGGAATGCATTTCTTTTTTCAGGCCAACCCAGAAATAACAAACTGTTGCGTATCCTAGTCTTTGATTTAATAAATCTTACATTTATTTTCATAAACTCAAAAAGATTTTCTTGATCAAGATTTGGCCAACCTTGACATAGCAGGCATGATGTGCAAATTTCAATAACCATACACGCTATTTAGGAAGGTTATCCAAAACTTGAAATTAAGGTCGGGGAAGGGGCGTAGGGAAGTGGGAGATGACTATGCAATACTTTAATGTCATGCTTGAGCATGTAAACAAGCCTACCTGAGGAACACCTAACTTTTTTGTTGGACTAAACCTTAGTTTGACTTAACATTCTCAACTGATCAAGACCAGGTGTTTTACAACTCTGTAAAGTTGTAGAAAACTGACAGAGTAAATTTTTCTTTGCCCAAGAAGAAATGAAAACCAAAAAGATAGGTTTGGCTGCCCTGAAAGACATGTATAAGCTTTGACTCTAATTTAGTGATCTTATTTCAATGTTGCTTTTTCCATAAACTATATAAAATCCTAATCTCTGATATCTTCATTGAAACATCTTTGTCATTCTGTTATTTGCCTCATTAATAAGTTAAGAGAAACTTCTATATGCACTCACCCTCTTTTTCTGCAAGAATTGTGATTTTAATGATTAAGGATTATGCTCTGAATAGGTACAGAATTGTTCCTTTCACAAAAATTTAAACCTTTCTTCAAATGGCAACCCTCTCATCTCATCCTTTAAATGATTAATTGATCTCTTTTGTACCATTCTCAGACACAAATTATACCTTCTCTGAGCCGTAGGATTTATTAAAAATGAATCAAGGGAACAAGAACATTTTTTAGAAATATTGTGAAAGAACTGAAAAAAGAATTTTGCAAATCTATTCATCACAGATTAGCTACTGTGAATATCTTCTTGGGAATGAGAAGAGGATGAGAGGAAACAAGCAGAAGATGAGGCATCCTAGAGCTGCTGGCAGGATTCTGAGTTCTTTAAAAAAGGGAAAGGAGAGAAGTTAATGATAATTATAATTAAAATGAATCAAAAGGACTACTAAATTTGTCCAGCCCCAGCCTGAAATGCTAGGTCATCTTTCACTGGATTCTGATATTTTGGCTTCTTAATGATTAGAGGAGAATATATTCTGGCTATTACAGGAATCCTAAGATAAGGAGACTTTCTGCCTTAGCAGCTGGCAGCTTGAAGCTGGTGGATCCAATCTTTCAGTTCTTTAATCAGCAGCAGAGAGAACATGCAGATAAGTTAGAAGCAGCTGCTGCAGACTTGTCTCAATCTGGATGCTACTACGTAAATGAATGGGGAGAGCAAGGTGAAGACAATTCCACTTCCTTGACCCTTTTTGAGAAAAGGAACAATTTGGGGTACAATTAGATATTTCCATAAATCTGTAAATGAGAAAAACATGCCATGACGGAACTGCAGATGTAACTGTGCATCATAATGGTTGTGGGTGCAAATTATTTAAAACGTAGTGTCAGTGTGAATAATTGATTAATTCATCCTACATCTTTGTTCCTGAGACAACTTAAAGTGCATGGGGAAAAAAATTTTTCAAAGATAGGACACCCAATTACATTTTCCTTTAAACTAATTATTCGCAGACTATACTCTTGTCAGAATGAGCAAGGAGTAGTTTAAAGCTGGAGAAAAGGCATTGCATTTTCAAAAATTGTTCTCTCTTTATATTCAAAGCATAGGTCTTAGGGATGAAATTTATTAACATTGATAATTAGTGTTAGAAAACTATTCCAAGTAATCTTAAAGCACATTATTAGGATCAGCAAAAATATGTATATGTACAAATGTGTGTTAAATTCTCTAGGTGTTAAAAGCTAAAACTGTAAAATTTTCCATGCTGATTTTAATTGGAAAATTGGCCAGTGCTTCAACTACTGTCATATTAACTTTGAAAAGAGTAAAAACATTTGGAATGAATGAGAAAAGAGATGGTGGCTGGAGGAATTCCTGACCTCCGCATTGATTTGGCAATACAGTTGGCATTATGGCTCTGCATTTCAAGTTGGGACAGTTACCCTTTAACCAGCCTACTTTACCATTTCTTCAGGATTCATTACTGTCTTAAAATAAGTTCTAAAGGAATTTTTGTGCTAAGTCATCATAGTCAGAATGAATGCCACACTAAAGATCAAAAGGAATAAAGCTAAAATCATTATAGGGAAATAGTCACATGATATTAGTTCATTCTCTATAAGCAAAGCTATTGGCTGCAACCCTTCCTCAAAGGCCAAGAAAAATATACAAATATTAGTTGTTCAGTTATTCACCGAGAGTGAGTACCTGAAGGAGAAGGCTGTCCTTTTACTACACCATTTTTAGTCTTTTCTTCGGAATTCATTACTTCTTTGTAGATAAGTTCTGTAAAAGACAGTTATCCGTGTTATATACATATATATATATATAAACAACATCTTCTCCTTACTCCACAGAGAATTTCATTAGTTAAACCTGAATAAGAACTTTTCGGTGGAGTGGAGAAAAAAATCAGTTGGGATTCCTTTCTCTTCTATTTCCTCATTTTCTTACAATTAGCATAAAGCCTGGCACAAAGTAGGTGCTCAGTAAAATAGGTGGAAAAAGAAATGTAAAGATGAATGATGAATGTAGATTTTGCTTGTTTTAGGACATTCTTAGGCAGTTTACATTACCTTTTAATGATCTTTAATGGCTCAGTTTTGAACACCCATTTTCTTTTTTTTTTTTCATTCCCTAACAGATGCACAAATTATCATGATTTTATTGCCAATCCTTGCAATTTTCTATCTTTTACTTCATTTGTTCTCCAGACTCAGTCTCAGATTTGTAAGCCTAAACTTGACTAAAACCCAACACCATAAAAAATCATTTTATTCATTTCCAAACTGACATCCCTTTTTTACTTTCTCACTGCTAGAGTTAAATTGAATGTCTTCAGTTCTTCCTTTTTTACCTTCATTAACTGAAATTATGCAGTCCTGTCCATTCTTGCTTTGTGATGGCTTGCAATTTATACAATCATCATCCTTAAGGTATTTCTGTCTCTAATTTTTCACAACTTAGACCAAGTCCTCCTTAAATGACAGTTATATCACTTTCCTACTCATGAACCCATACAATGCCTTCTTGCCTATATTTAGATCAAGTCAAATCTTTTCCATAATTTAGCATTCTCTTTTACTTGAACCGCCATTTATAAATGCTCACTTTCTCATATTCTCCAGCATGACCCCTCAGCCAGTGGACTCTCTTTATTATCTTTGTAATACCTTTTTGCTCACTTCTCCCTTTTGTTTTTCTTTTATATCCCCTCATCTAGTATTTTCCTCTACTTTTTTTTCCTTCTGTCAATTTCCGTTCATTAATTCCTTCTAGATAGCTCAAAAGTCCTTTCCTTCAGATACGATCTTTCTGTTTCTCATCATTTTTGCCTGATCTTTTTTTTTATTATTTGTATTTTGTTCTCTCACATCTATTCTGCAGGAAGAGGCTGTAGTTATTTATCTCACTCAAGACACGTGTGACTTGTGTTTCCGCTTTGTTTCACCCTCAATCTAATTTTGAACATTCAGTTTGTGTTTTGGAAAGTTTTGCTGAAAACAAAAATGAATTAATGTGTCCATTCATTCTTTTCTTTCTTTAACGGGAAAATAAGCCACTTAGACACACAAATTCTCTATTTAAATTCTCAAGTCATACAAATTCAGTGAATGAATACATGTAGTAAACATTTTTATCTTTTAATGTATGAAACCATATCAGACATAAGT
Source organism: Tamandua tetradactyla (assembly GCF_023851605.1). NCBI lineage: Eukaryota > Metazoa > Chordata > Mammalia > Pilosa > Myrmecophagidae > Tamandua > Tamandua tetradactyla. Next base: position 41,175,690 of record NC_135350.1, on the reverse strand, counting down.
TATTTTAGCAATCACATTATAATTTTCTGTAGAAAAATGGGAAGCTTAATTCTGAAATCCTGAATTATCTTGAAGCTCACCCCACCATATGACACTTTCACAATCAGTACCATTTAAAAGATGTCAATAATTAATTCCTTTCATTCTTGAGCAAATGTTACATTTCTATTAGTATGAAAAGACAGAAGAAGTTTCATAAGCTTTGAAATTGGTCTAAAGGGATAACAATTAGAAAATCATGTCTGTAAAGTGCTTTAAAGGAAAAACCTCAAGGATACTTTCTGAGTTTCAATATAGCAAAAAGTAGAATTTATTTAAGCAGAAGAGTCACCTTTCCATTCTTCGATGGTGTGTTCTCTTTCATCCAACTGTTTGTCATATATCTGAGGTGGAGGCTGCAGAATAAGAACAAATATACTTTGTTTAATAACCACAACTAAACTCTTACATTGCATGACAGTATGTTGCTATTCACCAATTTGGGGGGTAAATACAGTGGTACTGAAATTAAAGTTTCTCCACTTAGTGACGGATTCACTTGTACACCAAAAGCTGCTGCTACCTAAATAAGGCAACAGAACCTAAATCCTGAGAGCTCACTTCCTGACCCTTTCTGATTCAGTATCCATGAAAAAGCAGCTAATGGCTGGTCTTTAAAAAGAAAACAAGACAGTTGATTAGATGGGCCCAGAGCAGCTATTCCTGCATTCTCTTGTCCTGTAATAGAATCCTACTTAAACTATCCCAGATTGATACGACTTCATTACACTTTTTGATGCCGTGCCCATCAAGAAGAGTCTTTAATGCCTCTCAATGAACCACAGTACTAATCTTCCATAGAAAGGAACATTTAAATTAAAAGCATTTTTAAATTTTTCTTGAAGAAGCATAAAACACTAAGATATACAGCTTATGCTCTATATTTAAATAATTTAATGTTGTTGTTTTTCTTCTGAGGGAGATGCTGCCGGCTGCTGTTTGTATATGTAGTAACTGGGTTGCTCAACTTAAATCCCCTGATGGGCTCTTCGTTGGTCCCTCTGTCATGGTCCCAGAATCCCTCTCCCTTTTCAGAATTCAAAATGGCTAGGGACAGATCTGTACAAACCTAGGTGCTTTCCAGAAAGAAGGGTCTCAGACTCTTCCATCTTTTCTTCCTAAGATTTGCAATTGGGGAGATCTGTCATGGACACCTAAAGTAGCTCAAACTTAGGTCAAATGACATAGAAAGGAAAAAAAATGTCTTGGAAAAATAAATCACCATGAAGTAGAGAAAGACAGAGTCAAGGGGCTAAACTGACTAGCACTGGGTTGAGCAAAACTATGGGCTACAAAATTCAAGGGACCATGAGACACAAGACTCTAGAATTTACCCTTGTTTGACACCTCAGAAGCAATGTAGGTTTTTTGTGGTGTGTGTGTGTGTGATTTAACTAAAAGAGTTGCTCCATAAGAGTGATTCAGAACTACAAGAACATGAATCATCTCTTTAAAATAGTGTTTGTAAGAAGGCTTTGGACAAGATCTTCTGGCATTCTGGGAGAAGCTTTGCCAATGAGCAGCACTCTAGAGCCCAGTGGCTTGCTTTATTGCATCTAGTATCTCTGGTAGCCTGAATCATGAATGATGGTAAGATGTGGCCATAACTTCAAAGACTAAGTAGTTCTCATCCGCTTAAGAAAATTCTCACTAAAGGGAGGTTGGGCTATGAGCCACTAGAGGCAGTACTTACTCATGGTGGCTGGTGATGGGTGTGCTGGCCTCATAAAGGAGGTTTGGACTGGGTAGGCTGCTATCCTCTACACTTAACTTTCTATAGTCTGTCCTGCCATGATGGGACAGCATTATACCCTACAGAAGCAGCTGGATGTGAAAATAGAAGGCTTTGCCCAGTTGTGTGGGGGGAGCTCTCTTCACTTAGCATAATACTGAACCATGGACTTGAAAGAAAAGTAGGATGGAGCCAGACATTCCCTTAGCACTTGTGACAGTTGCTGGGCAGAAAGAAGGCTTTATTTAGTCCAGTTCCTACCTTCAGACATGACCAGGTGAGTAGCCTCTCTCTAAGAAGCTGTCAACAAAACAGGACCCCTTCCCTCCATCACAATACCAGTGAGAAGACAGGAACGTGAGAGTTTGGGGTGATCTGGCACTGCACTAAGAATCTGACCTGAGGCATGACTTTCCACCCCAAATTATAAAGGATTCCCAAATTGTAGGAATAACTTTATTTAATGACAGAATGGGTACAATGAAGTTATTTTTGAAAATTTGTTGAACTGTCATTGAAATTGGCTAATGCAAACCCAGACCCTGGTTATGTAAAGATGCTTTGCCAAGTGGCAGATTTTCTGTTTTGTCTCTTCCTGAGCATGTGTGCCATTGTGGTTAGGTCCTGGTCCAAACGGGCTTTTGTCCAGGACCCCTGCAGGACACAATGTGCACAAGTTCTCAGAGCCTCTCCTACCCCCAGCTCTGTGTGCTGCTGGCACCTCTTCCTTCTTCTAACAATAGACCGGCTTGGGATCCTATGTGGCTGGCTTCTACGTGTAGTGGATTTTTCCATTCAAGTTTGAAAATTGAACGTGGCTCAAGAGTACAGTCTCTGCCAAAGTTCACAAATGCCATTTTCTCTTTGCGGCAAAGCTATTTTGAGAGAGGTTTCCTTGGAGCTTTGGAATACAGCTGTTGCTGATGTATAAAACACAAAGTACATAGACTCTAACCACAAACAGACTACAAAGAGAGAAAGCAAAGTGCTGAATCCAAGATTTTTCCTTTCAATAAACCGAGAGGGCTGCTTTAAATAAACTTGCATTGTAGTTATGGTTGAAAGAGTTCTGCAAATGGGCTATATGTTCAGTTTTCTTTTGAAGAGGGGATGCAAATGTTACCTGCAGTGGAAGAGTGCATTCATTTAAATATGTCTTCCACATGACAATACAAAACAATAACCAAACAATAGTCTAAAGATAGCACCATCATATTCAAAAGCGCCCACATTCAAACACGTATGCTTGGACAGCAATGGTTAGCATGTATGGCCCACAAAGTTCCCTGCTTCCAATGCTAAAGAGAATTTGGTGCTTTTTACTCAGTTTATCCCTTTTCTTATCTTCTTAAATAAGAAGGAGGAGTAGGGATGGAGATATGCCCTAGAAATGTTTATTGAGAGGGCATTTTAGGGGAGTTGAGCAAATCAGGACAATGTGGGAGGTGAGAAAACTAAGGACGACAGAAAATTCAGGACAATACATGGAGGTCACTGAGGCTTGTGACTAGGATCCCTTTGAATAGTCTCCAAGAGACTGAGGATTCCCTCTCTTGGTTTTGAAGATTGGGAGTCTACTTCCTTGTTTACAATTTTTGCCAGCAACAAAACCCTAAATACATAGGGATTGTGCGAACAATAATGTAATATGAATTGAACGTATTTTATATTGGTTGTATTGTATATTAACTTGTAGATTGGTTCAATTGAATGAGATAAAGGTCATTGTAAGTTAGTAATGATTCAAATGCATTTATTCATCAATTAGAATCATTAGTTCAGTATAGGTCTTTAGGTACCGAGTATGTTCTAGATTATATCAGAAATTGAGATTTCAAAACTGAATACTATGAGTGCTGGCTTCTAGAAGTTCACAGTTTGATGAGAGTAAGACTGATACAAACAGATAATTAATATACAATATGATAAAGGATAGATATATATAGATGGCATATGAGAACAAGTGGCTAAGCCTTTCCAAAGCCTGGCTTTGGCTTCCTGGAGTAGATGACATCTGCACTAGTTGAGTGAGCAAAGACGTATGTGATGTAGTCATGATAAAAAGGGAATAAGAAACAGATGGTGGCAGGAGAAGGGCACATCACGAGCAAAGATGGAGAGGAAACAGAGCAGTGTTCGTGGTGATAGTAGGGGTGGAATGTGTGTGCTAGTATGTTTCTCTGTTGTGCTTCTCTGCACGTGAAAAGGGAACTGGAAGCAGTTCTGTGATGATGAAATATAATATATATGGTGAGAAGTGATGGAAGAGCTGTACCTAGAGAAGTAGACGGGTCAGGCAAAGGCCTTGGGTGTCATCATGAACTTCAGACTTCTTCCTGATGGGGAAGGTAAACTACTGAAGAAGGTTAGAGAATAGCATGGCCAAATCTATGGCTGGACTGAAGGAAGGTATGATGAAGAGCAGAAAGAAGAGTGAGGGGGTTATTGCATAACTCAGGAAATACTTCTTATCCCTGAGCTGAGGCAGGAAAGGTAAGGATGGATAGAAGATACAGATTCAGGAAAATTTTAAAATAAAATGAGTAGAATTTAGTTTCCAATTGAATTTTGGATGAAGGAGAAGGATGGAAGAATGACTCCCGTATTTCTAAGTTGGGTATCGAGGCAGGTGGTGATGTTGGTAGAGACACCTAAAGAGAGAATGGAAAAGAGAAAACAGATTGGTAAAGAGATAAGCCTAAAAGCTGTGTGGGTAGAGATGTCTATTTGAGAAATAAGTACATGATATGAAATTTAGAGGAATGCTATTGGTTGTATATATAAATTTGAGAATATCAGCGAGAGGTCTTTGTTGAAATGATGACAGTGGGTTAGGCCACCCAGTGAGGATACGTAGGTAAGAAGAGTGAAGGGTGAAAGCGAACTCCTGTCAGACACCAAGCTTTCAAGTTTAAACAGAGGAAGAGGATCCCACTATGAAAAAAAAAAAAAGAATAAAAACAAAAGGAACATTTAGAGAAATACAAAGGAAATAAGGATATTGTAATGTTATGGGTAGCAAGTGAGCAGAAAGGTTCAAAAAGAGGAAATAATTGATATTTTTTGTACATGGAACAAACGAAGCTTTTGTATTTGAAGACATCAGGAAGGCATGATACAAAGCGCAACTTTTAACCCTTCAAAAGATTTCCCAACTTCAAAAGTTGTACCATACCCAGAAAGATCCAGATAGAACCCTAAGACATTACTATGAGACACCACCTAAAAAACTGGAACTACAGTAAACATATCCTCAACACCAAAGTGGATATTGAATATGAATAAGGTGAAAAGGAACTACAGAGCAGGTTGTGATGCTGCATAAAGACAGTTAAGTGTTGTTGGAACTGTTTAAATTAAGAACACTATTCTCTAAGGGAAGTCAATTTTTTTTCCTGAGAATCCACCATATGTTAGGCTCTTTATACCGTAATTCTCAGAGTCAGAAAACTAAGTTCCAAAGAAGTATATGTATATCTTGAAGTCACCCAGTTAATTAATGGTGAAGTTTAGATTAAAACCCAGTTTAGGAAATAATCCAAAGCAACTGGTAATAGAACTGAATTCAACATACGAGGCAATAACTCATAAAGGAAATATATTGGTAAAATAAGAAATAGAAACACAAGTCCAGAGGGTGAGCATATGTCCCAGTTTGTTGAAAATAGTCTCAGGTTAGGCTTATTGTCCTTGTAGGTATCCGTAGCCCTCACTCCACTCACTCCCATAAGTATTGGCTTTGGAGGATAGATTATGCAGTCACCCTATATAGCAGTGTTGCAGCATGGCATATTAGAGACCTAAACTCTACAGCATAACATAAGAATGGGGGAAACAATGGAAATGCAGCATTTTTCTATCACTAGAGTCACAACAATTGCAGCTACTCCCTTCACTGCCCTATCTAAGATATCGGGTCAGCATGTCCTTCTATTTTTACTATTTTTAGGAATATAGCGCTCGACTACAAAATATAGCTTTTGGCAGAGAGAACATAAAAGAATACAATTATGCATAATAATCTGAGATCGAAGAATGTAGATTCTTTTGGTATTCTATGGTGTTTTTGCTGCTTGGACATGTTTTCTTAATAAGATAACCAGTATCTGTTCAAATTCTTATTTGATTCTCCCAAGGTAAAAGTTGCTTTCTTTTGTGACTTCATTTTATGTCGTATATTTAAATATTACTTCCTCACTGTATAAAATTTGTGAATTTATTCTTTCCTCAATCTTCAAGTTAATCCTTATATCAACAGCCTCACCGAATGTTAGCGAAGAAAGTGAGTTCAGAGATTATCTAGTCCCATCCTTTCTCAATTTACAAATGAAATATAGCAACTTAAAAAACATAAATTGCTTTCTTATGTCCATGATCATAGAGTTAATTAGTGGTAGAGTTAGGAACAAAATGTATAGTCCCTTATGAGAAAAGATGGAATGAAGGAATTTTTATGGGTTCAGAAAATGTTAAACTGGATATTCAATACATACAAAAGATTTTCATTAATGACAAATAAACTGCTACTCTGACTTCTGTTCCAATTTTCTGTCAGTCTGTGTACGTTGCTAGATCTGGCAACTATCACACAGCCAGTTATCAATTTTTTTACCCTGTGTGGTTTTTGTCAAAATATCATGAACAATACCAAGACCTATATTCATGAATCTCAAAAGGGATGAGAGACAGAAATGAGAAGTGCAAGTTGCACAAAGTTATTCCTTTAATCCATTTTTGAGCCCTGAATTAACATTTTTCCATATCTGTCGTGCTCTGTATCATCTGACAACCCCCAAGTAGATGGTGCTTGTCTTCTCCATAAGGTATGTTTTTTTTTTCAAGTTTTTCTCTATGTGTTTTGTTGCCATGTTGAAGACACCAATGAGAGTTTTGGATAGCATTGCCCTTCAGTGTCTGTTTTCTCTATAAATTCAGCGGCTGAATGAACGTAAATGATATGATGTCCAATGAAATATGCTGTTTTTAATTATTAATTTTGAAAACTTGATTGTTGCCAAAAGATGCATTTTTTACTGCAATACCTTAACCAAGAAGGGTAATCATTAGCACAAAATTAGACTAGAAAAAGTCATTTAAGGAAATATGCAAACTTTGATTTTATATTTCCTTGAAACGGTAGATATGTAATAAGTTCTCCAAAAAAAAATTTTTTTGTGATGAAGAGAATGGCTTAAAATTCTAACCTTTTGTTTGGAAAATAAAAATTTAGATAGACTAATTCTTATACAGCTCTAAATGATATGTACTTTTATTTTATTTTATGTTATTTGCTTGGCTAGTGGCCCAGTTTAGTATTTTCTAAAACCTTATATACACTGTAGCGCCAAGAACAGTTATTTATTCACGATGGGACTCAATTTTTGCTTAATAAATAATCTTAACAACAATTTACCAAATTAATGAAACTATAATGGCAATATGCACTATTACCAAGAGAATCGCTAACTGAAGTTCTTCTCTGAGTTGCATAGTTTCCCTGCATTGTGACTTTACTATGCAGCAAACGATGATCTGGTTTCTAATTAACAAAAATTTCACTGCCTTCTAAAAGTAGACCAAGGACAATTTGGAGTACACAAATTCATGATTTTAAAAATTGCTTTGGTGAGCTTTAGGAACTATATTTTTTGTGCTCTTGAAATGAAATTAAACCACTTAATACTACAGAAGAAATGCATAACTTTTAAAAGTATGATGAGTTGAAAGTACTACACTAGAAGAAAAATAAAGTTAATAAAATGCATCTCTGGAAACAAATCTGATTAATCTGCCTTTCCTAAATTGTCTTACATTGGTCCCTAGAAGGAGGACCTGAGAAGGGGCTTTTTGTGCCAGTGATCATTTGAAGGAGTATTCTCAGGGGCTTCTTGTGAGGGGGGAAGAAAATTAGATAGGGAGGCATGGATGGCACAAAAGAGTTAGTGACCTTAACAAGAGCAGTTTCATGTAGATGTTCAGACAGCCCGCTCATTAAAGAGTAAGTGTAAGGTAAGAAATTAAGAGCATGAGATTGGATAACTCTTGATAAGTTTTGTTTTGGAGGCTCTGAAGAATTAATAAGCATTGATAAATTGGATATAAAGGGGGCTGAGGGAGGAGTATAGAATGACCCCCCCACCCACCCACCCAGGGACTTAGATTCAGTCATCTGGACAGAAAGTAGTGAGTGCCATGAATTGAAAGGTGTAATGTGGTGGAAGGAAGGAGAAGGTAGGGGATGGACCCAGTTCAATATTCAACACCTTAATCTTGAGATGCCCATTTAAATTCCAGTTGTGTTAAATAAGAGGTTGCATTTATAAACCTGAAAACTCAGGACAGTTAAATGGGACAATGCATAAATTTAAGAATCATTTATGGTAACTAAAATGGAAGCTGTGGCCAAAGATAAGATACCCAGGGAAAAAGAAAATAGGGATATAAAGGAGAGAACTCCTGGAATATACAATTTAAAGGAAGAAGAAACAACTCTGATCCAGCAAGGGAGACTGGAGAGAGTAGGAGTGCTGTTATTAAATCAGGGTGGAAAGGTATCAAGAAGGAGAGTGTTTGCAGCTCATTCAAATGGCACATATCCATGAGATACCAATTTTCTGTGGATTTGGCACTAGCAGGCCACTGTTGGTCTTAGATACTGTTGAAAGCAGTATCTAAGCTTAAGGAGTGACTTGAAGATGAAAGTGTGAGTAAACAAAGACTGATTTTTTTGCAGAAACTTGGTTATAAAGATGGAATGTACTTGCATTGCTAACAGCAGTTTAGTAAAAAATGTTAGATTGATTTGTTCTTTAAGATAAAAGAGGCTGAGGCATATTTATTTGCATTAAGTGAAAACTGTAGAATAGGAAGTGCACAGGGAAAGAAGAGGTTCATATGCAGAAAAGAAAGACCACAAAAAGAAGAGTGTTTCATCCTGGGTTTTTCTGTACCTTGTGTGGCTGACTTCATCACAGCATTACCATTTTCATCATCTTCATTATCCCTAGACCTATTCATTTAAAATTGACTTTCATATGTTATCTCATTTAGTACTGATGATAACCCTCCTCTTATAGGTTTACTACTGAAGCACATAGAGATTAAATAACTTATTTATAACAGGCAGAGGCAGTATCTTAATCCAAAACTATCTGAATACAAAAGCTACACTGTGTTTTTTTCACCCAACTGTATTTTATAATACAGTTCCTGCTCATTTAACTTGTTGAAATAAGGACATTGAAAAGTTTTATTAAGCAAACAATGCAGCAGAGAACAGCAGGAAAATAAGTCAATGCTGTCTCTAGCTGGAGGAACCCTTAAAAATGCTATTAATTAGTACGATAGATGCAAATGTTCTTGTCCACTCAATAGAAGGCTGGAATGCGCACTGCATTGGGATGCTGCCACCTCGTGGGCGGAAAAAGAAGGAATTATTACTTAAAATGTACTTAAGTACTTTAGTGTGTATGTGTGAGTTCATCATTTTCATCAAATTTTCTTGCCAACTACGACTGAACATCAAAAATCATCTGAGGGCTTTAAAAATACTGATGACTGGTTCTCAGCCCCAGAGATTCTGATTTAATAGGGCTAGGTGCAGACTGGACACTGAGATATTTTAAAGCACGCCAGGTGATTATAATATCCAGCCAAGATGAACAACTCTGTTCATTACACAGTAAGCAAAAGCAGATTTTTGTCATTTGCCTTAGCACGTTTTATTTGTATAGATGCAAGCAAAAATATTCTAGAAATAGTGATTTTCTCTCAATCTTTAATGATGCACGTTTCTTGGTAGAATAAAATTATTTCTAAACAAAATTCATCGTGTAGCATAATTTTAAAGAACAGGACTGGGTAGAGTTTGAGAATTCTAATCAAAGTGGACACAAGGTTCGTATCTTTTAGCCAAGATCGTCTGTAGGCCAAGTGAGCAAGGGGACTGCCAGAACCTCCTGAATAAGTCACTGGTTTCCAAAAAGAAACAACGGAATGAGCACTGGATTCAGAGAACTCTTGACTCGGACATTGGTAAGATGAGTGACCTTGAGGAAGTCAGTTTATTTACCCTCAAGTCTTTAAGGGTAAAATGAGGAAGTTGAGTTAGCTGTGCTTTAAAATAGTTTCCAACTCCAAAATGTTATTTGCAAAGAAGGAGATTCTATATCAAATTAGTAACAAATAGATACACATGTGTCTAAAGTATCTGGAAAGAGTTTCATATAGTGCTTTATTCAAATTGAAACTAATTCCAAGTGTATAACAAATATCATTCCAGGTAATTCAACAAACTCTCCTGAGAAGTTCCAATGTCAAAGCAACGTATTCTAATGTGTTATATGGAATAAGGTGTTATGGGAAAGTACTAATGGTGTTTGGAGATATTATAGCACTAAGTGACCAAAGGAACCTTTGAAAGCTAGTAATGTGAATTTTACTTATAATATAAACTGAGTGCAATTAGAAAGCCTAATTAAATAATACTTCACTGTTTCACAAGGAAGTTAAATTCAGTTTTCCTTATTTTTCATTCTATTCTGTGGTTCACTCAGGTATTAGATCATACATTTACTAGCATTATACCATTAAAAAATTAATCACGCCTTAAAAATGAAAATTCTCCTTACCATTCCCTGGAAATTAAAGTTTTCTATGGCTCTTTAATGGCATAGCCTCAGTAATTGCACTACCAATCACTCAGTGCCTAAGTCATAAATCTTTCTTTTTTCATTCATTTAACACATATTTATTAACTAACCCCTATATGTTAGTCATTTTAGCATTCTACTTCCATAAAACTTTAAACCTAATTATTTAAAACTCATGTTGATTGTTAGCTTCTAAACATCTCTTGAATCTTCTATCCATCTCTACTGACTTATCATAACTCAAGTTACCATTAGTTTTACCTATGTTATCGCAGCTTTATTCCCCTGCCTTCCATATTCCTTTCTTCTACTCCAGTTCCTCTTTTCAGAGTGACCTTCTGAAAGTTCAACTCTGATAGTGTTATTCTTCCACTTGTAAATCTTGAATGTCTTCCCTTCATCCTTAAGGTAGAATCTGTGCTTCCATAACAATGCTTTGACAACCCTTCCTTACCTGGTCCCTGCTCACCACCCTAAAATTATTTCTCACCCTTCTCCATTTAGTCACCCCAAAAGATATGCAGTTCTCCCTATACTCTTTCAACCTTGGGATTTTTGCACATACTCTTTCTTCTGCCTGCAATGTTCTTTCTCTATGTCCTTCTGCATTCGAATAACTCATACTTACTCTTCATGTTTCTATTCAGATGTTAATTTCTCCAAGGAGCCTTCTCTAACCCACATTGTTGAATTGCATCATTTTTATGGCCTTCCATTGCACCACAAGCTTAAAATTTGGACTACTTAGCACTCAATATTTACTTATTGCCTTCCCCACTAGACTGTGGGGAGAAAGATTAGAGGGTAGACCGTGTCTATCACTATTTGTAGTACATAGAAGATATTAAATAGATACGAACACCCAAATGAATTAATGAATAATGGTTGTCTCAAAAAATATGCTATCTATGAACTTGGAAAAACGTGTCAGTTAAAAAGATGAAATAAATGATAAATTGTTTGACATTATTTAAATAATTTAAAATAGCAATCAAGTAGATTCCAGCATTAACTATACATATATTAGCCACATAATCTTGGTCAAGTCACTCACTCATTCACCAAATATTATGTGACTTCTAAGTACCAGACAGTGTTCTAGGTATTTGGGATAAAGCAGTGCCCCCAAGAGTCAATGTCTTTCTCCTTATGGAGTTCAATTCTGATAATTCAGACAGACAATACAAAGATGTATATAATGTCAGCCAGTGATAATGTACAGAAAATAAGCTGGTTAAGAGTTTTCTAGGTAGTAGGGTGCTAGTCAAGATAGGATGACCAAGAAAGGCTTCTTTGAGCAGATAATATGTGAGCAGAGATTTGAATGAAGTATAGGAGGGAGCCAGGTAGATACCTGGAGGAAGAGCGTGTTCCAGTCATAAGAAAAGTAGCAGAAAGGTCCTGGAGAAGAAGCTTACTTGGCACACTAAAGAGTCTGTTCCAATGCATGGGAGCTGAGTGACTTAGGGGGAACACAGGAAATGAAGTCAGTAGGGTAGGCAGGGGCCAGGCAGAGGCCAGTAGAGTAATGTTTTCCAAACTTGAAAATCAAATTGTGGGTAGGATGAGAGAGAAAATACCAGTCTGAAGTTTTTGCTTTGGTACATGTGTATATATGTGTTCATGCATGTTGGCTTTCAAAGTAAAATGTCTTACAATGTCTTATGGTAACAAAACTTGGAATAACATGGAGCCCTTGCAAGTTAGGTGAGGCCTTAGATTTTTCTTATAAATATGAGAAGCCACTGAAGAGTTATTAGCTGAGGAACTATGTGATCTGTCTCATATTTTAAAAGAAAAACTCTAGGAACTCTGGAGAATAAACTACAGAGGACAAGAGTGGAGTTGGGAGATCAGTTAGACACTATTACATGATCCCAGGTAGAGGTGAGATTTGTGTGGGTCAGGGATTGAGAAGTAGCCAGAGTTAGGATATGTTTAGAGGATATGGTCAGTAAGAATTGTTGAAGATACTCACCATTTTTTAATGTGTGGGGCTTAAATAAGATTGGATATGTGAAAGGATTTTATAAACACAGAGAAGTACAAAGCACAGCACAGTTGAGTTCAATTTGAATAACATTTATTAACATATACTGCATCACCTACTACACTCGTGGTTCCCTGCACTAAGGGATAAAGTCAAACTCCTGCTCCCAAGAAGATGCTTTTAAAGCAGTGGAGTTGGGGAAGATATTCATCAAAACAGATAATATCAGCATAGTGTGTGATACTACAGTGGCATGCAAAAGAATCTAAAGGAAAACTAGTAACAAAATTCAAAGAAGTAGCAGCTCTGTTGCAATGCTTTCCATGGGCAAAAAGAGAACATCAACCTCAACCCTCTCTTATAGCACAGAGAGAATAAAAAGGGAGCTAGAAAAAAGTTCTGGGCCAAAAAAGCAACACATCGCAGACAGATATTGCTGAGTTAGCCTATCCGGGCCACTTGCCATTTACACCTTGGTCCTGTAATCACATGACAGAAGCAAAATAAGCTGGGGAAGAAGGATATTCAGCACTCTTATATTGGTAATATGAATCAATAATGATTCATCCTGGAGACATTAACCACAGAAAACCACACTCCTCCAGTTAACAGAAATGAGAATCCCCAGGATATGTATCCACAGTGAATACAGAAACAGTTACAGGATTAAAAACTTTTATTAAGGAAAATTAATTTGTCTTTACTGTTTCTATAGGAATAATACTGTATTTTAACTTAAAATTTAATATTTTTTCAACTCCAAATGACATGTATTTGTTTTGCATTACGAATCGCCCCCCCCCGCCCACTTCCTAGCACTGATCTCTCTGAAATATGTATATATATATATATATATATATATATATATATATATATTTTGCATGGCCAGGCAGTGGAAATCGAACCTAGGTCTCCAGCATGGCAAGCGAGAACTCTGCCACAGAACTACCATCACCCACCCATCTCTGAAATATTTTTGACCATGACATAAAGGTTCTGGATTAATGAAATCTTTCACTCAGGTGTAAACAATGCTGTTAATCCAGTAATAACTGCCCCTTCTGCCTGTCCCTTGGTTTCAATACACTTGGCGCATTATATAAGCATTGTGGACTATGTAAGCCATTTTTACCTAAGAAATGTTTATCAGAAATAAGTGGCTGTATTATTATTATAAATTCATTTCTATTCTAAATTTCTTAGGTAAATAAATTTTACAAAATCTCCTTTGTGAAGCAAAATATACCCCTTAAGGGGCATCATGTGATAATGAAAGGGCACTAGATTTTTTGCTGTGGGATCATGTAAAAGTCATTTTAAAATTCTGTAAAAAGGGTGTAATGATAGCCAAAGGTAGTGGTAGAGTTTCTTTTGGCTGTGGCAATGGAGAATAGGAGCAGTGGCGTGCTGGGAAGTTTAAATAAAACAATCAATATGAAAGTGATCCATACCTTTCATTAATTGAGCTACTATTTCTGAGTGTATACCACATAGTTAAGTAGGTGATATAAAATGGGACAAAACCCTTTTCCTCAAGTTGCTCCAAGAATATTAATTTCTAAGGTATGTGTGCTGGGGAAGGGTTGGTCCTGAGAGACCAGGTAGGGGGACAGAATCACCCGAGGGTGAGCGATTTCCACTTAATAATTTCCGCACAAGAATCTGTCATACTTTACATACCATATCAAGAATCATTGCCATAATGGACCACAGTAAATCACTGCCATTTGTCCCTCGGGTATGCTGAGGGTTGAGAAGCAAAGGTTTTGTGTTTACAAACACAAACACAGGGAGCTATGAACTAATGTATAAGACATTACCATTGCCCATGATTTTCCCTCTAATGAATATGTCACATATAGGAGACTTTCTTACAACAGACCATAGCTCTGTTTATTTAGTCATGAAATACTCTAAGTGGTAATTTAAAAAGAAAGCAATTCTAATTGAGATTTTGTGTCAATGTGATAAAAATAAATGGCATTTGTATTTCTCTATGTCACACAGATTGAAACTGTTAGGTATAAACTAATTCAATTATATCCATCAGTCTAAAAGCCTCCCTTTGATAATAATATCAAATGGTTTCAAAGTTTATAGAGCACTTACACATAGAGTACATTCTTTTGTCTCTTAAAGCTTTGTTAGATATGGTGTTTCATGGATAAAGAAAACTAGTTCTGACAATCACACCACTACCATATCTCTGAATCTGTCCTTTTGGGTTTTTTCATGTTCTTTGCCATCACTGATGTCAACGTTATTATCATCTCTTATTTCAAGTACTTCAATAGCTTCCTTAGTGGTCTTTCACTAATAGCCATCATCTCATGGGTCAGAATGATCTGCCTAAAACACAAATCTCATGTAAACTCAAGGCTAAAAATCCTACTGTCACCCCCTCACTGTCCTCAGCATGAGTACTCCCTTGAAATTATGTAAAGATGCATCTTGATCTGGTCCCTATCTCCTCTCCAAATGCATGTCTCCCCACTACCTTCCTTGATTACAGGTCCTCAGGGGTGCCCACTCTCTCTTTTCTCCTGGCCTTCAAACAGGCTGCTGCTGTGTCTAGAAAACAAGGCCTTTCATTCTAAACATTTTCCATTTGGCTAATTCCTGCCCAGCTCGATGGTCTCAGTTGAGACTTTCCTCCTCCCGAAAGCCATCTCTGTCTTCTAAAGAATAGGCTATACATTATTCCTCTGTCCTTCTGTAGCACCCTGTGCTTCCCTTATCACAGAATTTACCAGCGTGGCAGTGATTTCTTGATTGTTTGAATCAACTCAGCTATATCCTAAGATACTAAGTGGCAAAAAAATGAGGACTTTTTATTAGTACAATTAATGACTCCTCAATGGTGCATGTATAATTGAAGCACAATAAAAATTTAAGGAGTGAATAAGATAGAACTGGCCTTGAGTCCTGGTCTTCTAATGTTGACCCTGAGTGTTTGCCAACGTGCTCGGCTGTTTTTCTGTCATGACCTTGGCTCCCCACTCAACAGCTCTTGCTCTTCTCCCATTCCAGAGAACTGCTCAGTTTGGGGAAGTTAGATTCTATGCTACAATATGTTAAATCTACACAATGCAATACAAGGTTTTTGCATTTATTATAGCTGAGCCTCCTATTCATAGGACAGTTACTCATGACTTGAGAACTTATGTGAATGCGTGTGTGTGTGTGTGTGTAAGAATTCTGGCTAGGAATACACTTTTATTTTGGATTAAGCAGGAATCACAAAGAAATGGAGCAGGAAAAGTAAGCAAGGCAGCTTTGGCAAAAGAAGTGGTGACCGGTGCTGCAATATGAAAACAACATTCTGTCATGAAACAAAGCTACCGAAAGGGCTTTCTGATGAACTCAGTTCGGAATAATAGCATCTTAGAGAAGAAATCTCAAGAAAAGGTGTGTGAGGTATAGCTGTTTTATCCCTTACTTCTTTCTTAGGAACATGAAAGGCCTTTAGTTTTTAAAAAGTACATAAAGATGTAAATCAGGTTCTCTCTAAAATTAGGAGTTGTGGTGACTTTCTTCCAGTTATCAATAAAAAGTATGATTTATAAACAATAGATTACGTTTTACATGACAGTGTGGGCCAATATTCCAAAAATGACCCTGGGAGTCTCATATTAAATCTGAAGCAAGTTATGGAGGCAGTTTTTATCATTCTTATGGCCATCTTGCCATTAGAAAGAGACATAATAATTTTATTATACTACATACTCTGTGAAAGACCATAAACTTTTAATAGACTTATAAAAAGGGAGTTATAACCTTTTCAATATTCTGTATCGTTAGATGAATCCATTCTACCTTCTCCTCACATATAACGGATACCTTAAGGGCCTAAGCAACAATTCCATATCTTGAAGGAAATTGTTCAGATCTAGCTTTCCCCCTGAATCTCAAGGTCACCATGATTTAGTACTCAGAAATACTTCCTGTCTTGCACTTTTTCAGATTCCACAGCTCCTCAATATTTCTAGTCTATATACTTTTGATCTTAAGTAGAGTTCTCATGACAAGCTGACTGCATCTCCATAATTTACATTTGAGGCTAAAAAAGTAAAAATAAGCTTCCTGCAGTGTAAAACATTATGTGTTTTCACCTAAGACCTACTCATTCTCGGCATCATTAAAGATTATACTTTTAAATAATTTTTTTCTCTCTCCTAGAATATGAAACTTCTCAATTTACCTCCTAACCTTGATGTCATAACAAAACCTAAGCAAAACTCCTGAAACAAGATGGTTGATCATTTAATCCTGTGGTCTTCTCCTTGTATAGTGAAGAAATCTGCCTTTTTGTGTTTTTGTTGTTGTGCATTTGCTCACTTTTTCCTTCTAAGGAACACATAATATAATCCTCTTATTAGAAAATGGACAAAGATCTTTGCAGACAAACAAAACAGAGAAATCCAGTGCAAACGAAGTATGTCTCTAATCATGAGAAACAAAGAAGCAAACTACAAAGCAAGTTGGACTTGTTTTTCACATGAAAACTGCGTGAGCGCTGCATTACAGAACAATGCAACCGTAGAACGATAAATCAATCTGCCAACTGAATCCTTGAAAACTGCACACCGTAAGAAAAGAACAAGCCATTAAAAAAAATAGAGCAAAGGAAAAGAAAGTAAGATCTTTTCATGCAAATAAAAAATTACTCCATGAAAATAAGTTGAGATTTTCTGAGAAGTGAGTTAAATCTCCTGGCTATGTCCAAAGCTGTGAACCAACTTGAACAGTAAATTATCAGTACTTTTCACCTCTGTTTTGACAGAAAAGTCAAAACTTTTTCTGCTAGATTAGTGCTTCTTGAATTTTAGGAATTTAATTTGAAGGTAAAAGGCCCTAACAAATATGATAAAAACCTATAGACTTTATCCCCAGGATAATATACACAAAAAATTGTTGGCATATAATTTCAGGGTGCATTTCACAAACCCTCAGAAACTTATCCAAGGAACCCCAGGGGTTGTTGAATTCCAGAATGATAAGGTCCAGCTGTATATTATAAGTCCTAAGGCTAGGAAATGTTTCCCTCCTTTGTTACGTCTTGCTTCAGTGCAGTGCTCAGCATAGCACAG
This sequence comes from Tamandua tetradactyla, assembly GCF_023851605.1. Taxonomy (NCBI): domain Eukaryota; kingdom Metazoa; phylum Chordata; class Mammalia; order Pilosa; family Myrmecophagidae; genus Tamandua; species Tamandua tetradactyla. Next base: position 41,158,188 of record NC_135350.1, on the reverse strand, counting down.
GGATTTGATAAGCATTTATGATGTTGAATTGCACAGAGTTGGTATGCACATAATTCTGGATTATATAAAAGGAGAAGATATAACATCAAAAAATTCATTATGCAATTAAACCTCAATGAAAGAAAATGCTACAAGTAGCAAACCAGAGCAGTTTAAGAACTTAAACTGTGCTCCTCACCAAATAAGTATTACTGCTGCAAATAGAACTGAGGTGGTCTTAAATTACAAGATTTATATATTATAATTTACATGAAGGCCTTGCAGAACACAACTTCCCCTCTGCAGAGATGCCAATTTCCTTAACAATAAAGATCCTGTCCTGAAAACACAATGACAGGTGGATGGGTAGGAGTGCATTACAGCTGCCCTTGACTTAAACAAAGTTAACAGGAAAGTACTTTATAATTGACACAAATTTCAACTATAATTTGATTATTCTAGCAACATTGCAGGTAGGCAAACAAAGAAGGAATGCAAATTACCAAATATATCATGTTTCCCGGAAATTAGTCAATTTTATGAGCTCTGCTTATCTAGAGATAAAAACTAGAGATCCTCTTTTCTAGCTTACTCTTATTCTTTTTTCCTATTTTAATTTTTCTTAATATAAGAAAACTCATTGCAAAGCACCTTACAGGTCCCAACAGTGACTTCTTTGCTCATCTCTTAGGAGCAGCTCTAAAAGGCAAAAACATTACCTGTTTTTTCCCCCATAGTTTATGAACTACATTTCTTTGAAGCATTTGAGACAGATTTTGCAATTGGATAACCTCTTTTTAAAAAAAAAAAAAACATATTAAGGAAATAAAATGCATATGCACAATTGTCTGTAACCATGAATTTTGGATTTCACAATAATTAGGCCATCACCTAGGAATGAAGAAACAAAAATCATAAGTTTAGATGAACCTTCTGACGGGCCTTTCAGAGAACACCTGTTATGGAACATTCTAGGGAAAGAATTTCTGCCCTGTACTTTTACTCGAAAGAATTCTCCTTCCTGTTCTATCTGAGTGATTAACAATGTTCATTGCTTAGAAGACTCCAGATAATAAATGGGTAAAGTGTCTATAGTCCCCAAAACACTAATCTATCAATGAACTACTCAGTTTTTGATATTCAAGAACTTTATATGGTCAATGGATTCTGAATATCCCACTGATTTGAAATCAAGACATTTTCCTTCAGTAGAGCAGCTCTCTAAAATTAGGGACAAATAAACTTAGCATTTGGATGAAATACATATTCTGTTTATAAGTCATGTCGGGAAAGGGGCCCCTAAAAGCAGGTGTTTAAATCTATCTAAAATAAACATTTTGACAAACTCCCACCAATATAATTCAAGGCATCAAAACAGTCCACATACGATTCAAAAGATATCTTCACTTTAACAGCTGAGGCACTGGGCATGTGAAATGTAATGAAGTTATATTTTCTCTTGAAGGCAATTAGTAAATTGCTCACATTTTGCTGCTGAAAGAATACATTAGCATGAACAGATGGAAATTTAGAATACCTCAAATGGCAGATATTAGAAATTGAAGACATTGATCTAACTTTTACCAAACAAGTGAGAACCACAAAATATGAATTGCTTTTCCTATAATTAAGCACATAATTAGACTGCATCAAATTCATATCCATTGTAGCTCATGTTTCTTCCTAATTTCTCCACCTTCATGCATTCTGAGTCTTCTAACAAACCTACTTAAAGTTCAGCTCCACACTAAAATGGCCATCATGACAGATAGATGGCACTAAATGAGTTTTCAAATTAATTCTGTCAAGGTGTCATATTAGCTTGTTCACAGTTTGATGTATGCCGCAATAATAAGAAATCATAAGACTCAAAGAGGTAGTCTTCGTGATAGGACAGATGGAGAGAACAGCTGAGAGAGGGATTCAGCCAGTTTATTAACTCTATGTAAGTAGAACAAATCATTTTCAAAAGAATTTCTAGGAACATTTATTTTTGAAAACAACTGAAATGATGGCAATTTCAGAAAGAAGAGAAGAGATTTTTTTCACATTAGAACATCACTTAACCTCTTTGTCTTTCCAACTCCTGAAAATACAAGGTCACCTGTGACCTTCATAGACATTATAGACCAAATCAGGGATTTGGGAAATATTTAGACTGAGTATTAAGTTTAAAACATGAAAAATGCTGTAGCATACTATGGAAATGAAATCACTAGCATTAAATATCTTAGGTACCATTCTTGACTATTCTTTTGCTCACTCTAAAATGGATTAGTTTGTCCTAGTTGTGAAAATATTTAAGGGAAATTAAATGTAATTTTCATTTGATAATCTTAAAATGCTAGAAAGGCTCTCAGAAATCCATTTGAGAATAATTACCTTCATAAAAGTTCCAATTAGGACTTCCTTGAGAAAACTCAATTAATGTATTTTATCAAATTTAATGATATGCCTAGAGAAAAAAGTTCTTAATCAGTTTTCCAAATTGAAATCCAAGAAAATAAACACAATTCAGAGGATGTAAAAAGAATAAAGGGGATTTTTTCTTTTTACTTCCTAAGAAGTAAACAACTATCAAACAAGTAACAAGACTACTAGTAAATTCCAAAGTCATTCAAGGTGGGAGAAATAGATACTGTGTAGTTTACTTTCTTTTAATGAAAAGCAACAGGTTTTTTTCTACATTTGAAATATTAAGAGAAACTAGTTTTCCTATTATTGTGTAAAATAGGGTTTCTCCTCCTTAAAAATACAATTTTTTTGAACTTCTACCAAAGAAACCTTTAATAACTAAAGTTTTGCAGATTTTACATATTTAGACATTTGACAGGCCTTTTCTATACCTGAAAGTTGTAATTAAATGTAACATTATAGGCTTCATAGGCAAATTGGCATAATAAGGCAAAAAAAAAGTCTATTAACGACTTTAAGCACATGTCTGTATCCTGTGGAAGAAATCAGGAAACAAAAACGCAGTTTCTGAGTTTCAGATTAGATCATTATTTAGAAACTGGCTTGAGGACATGCCTTAACCTTTTGATGTTACTCACTGTGCCAGTTTAAAGCTATAACGTACCCCAGAAAGACCACATTGTTTGTAATCCTTATCCTATCTCACAGGGTCAGCCGTTTCTTTTAATCCTGATTCAATATTCTAAGTAAAACTTTTGATTAGACTATGTTTCTGGAGATGTGGTGCACCCAGTAGTGATTAGATGGATGTGCGACTCCACCCATTCCAGGTCGGTCCTGACTCATTTACTGGAATCTTTTAAAAGAGGAAACATTTTGGAGAGAGTTCAGAGCAGAGCTGACATAGATGCCAACACTTGGAGAACAGAGACACAGATGTTTGGAGATGCTTGGAGCCCAGCAGACATTGCCATGTGCCCTCCCATGAGATGTTAAGAAAGACAGAACCTGGAGAAAGCCAAGGAAAGCCAAGAGATGACAGTCAGCTCAGGGGAAGTAAAGTGAGGAACCCCCACAGGAACAGAGGCTGAAAGGAACAGAGCCCAGGAGCAAGGAACCAGAAGATGCACGTGACCTCCCACGTGACAGAGGTGCTCCTGACCCATTGGTCTTCCTTGAATTAAAGTATCCGTCTTTGGATGCCTTAGTTTGAACATTTTTATAGGCTTAGAACTATAAACTTGCAACTTATTAAGCCCCCTTTTAAAGAGCCATTTCATTTCTGGTATATTGCATTCCAGTGGCCTAACAAACTAATACACTCACCAAAGGGAAATGCCAGTTACAAAAACTTTAATCCCTTTCTTACCTGTAAAGAGGGCATTTTCATTTATAACTCATATAAAGCATGTCTTCTTTTAAATACTTCATATTTAGCCCACCAGTCCTCAGACTCACTAGTTTAATGAAGAGATTATAAACTACTTGTATCAAGTATATGTGTATTTTAGTCTGTGGTTTATTTACAAAAAGTGGACAACTAGTGGTAAACTGTTTGAACATTAAAGTGCATTAAATTCATATACTTATAACCCATGTTTATCCATATCATTTCTACATTTATAGCAGAATTTATTGAACATATCTATAACAGAATCTATTTATGAACTTCTTTACCATGTTGTTTTAGAATTTATTATGGACTTAAGAGACCTCAGCAGAAGACAACTACTCAACCATAGTTAACGAAGTCAGAGATAATACAAACAACTCATTCATGAAGTTGGTTTAATAGAACAAATTACTGTTCATAATCAAGTGATATCCCTTACTATGAAATTATATTTAAGATAATTAGATGTAAGAGGCAATGAGGAATGGGAATAATTCCCAAACTTCTCCCTCAACTACCAGAATTTTGTTTGAAGGCTCCAGATAGTCAATATACTTATATTTGTTAAACTATAAACTGTCTTTCCCTTACTTAATGTAACAACTTCAGGATCCTTCACTATTCTCTGATGATCTATGCATTTCAGTTCAAAAAATTTGATAAGGATATTATTTTATATTCTGAGCCAAACAGCTTTTTTAAAAATCCTAGCTAGAGATAGATGACCGTAATTTGTTAAATACAAATCAAAGCAGTTGGTGAATATCTGGCTAAAGATAAGCACCTTCTCATTGTTATTTAGTTATAATTGATTTATATTGAGAGAGACAAGTGATTACAGATTCTTCTTACATTCAGGAACTCATACAGTATCAAGTAAAATAGTTAAGTAAGATGACTAACACACATATGGAGGAATTTATCTTGTTTTTTCAAGAGAAGATAAGTTATTAAAATTTCCCATTTAATAAAAATTTCCATTAGTTGTTAACTGACTATAAACCTACCAAGTTCAATGAAATCAGGGACATTGTGTTGTTCACAGTTTAGTTTCAATAAATATTTCTGACATAAATGAATAAATCCTAAACTGCTAACAAATAATAAAAGATTATATGAACAGTCCTATAGGAGCTGGATAAGAAGAGAAGGTAAAAACAAATAAAAATGAGCTGAGTGAGAAGACAGCAGAGTAGAAAAGGTTGGATTCACCTGTGTGTCTTAGAACAAGATAGGGGATGGAGGAAAGAAAGACTGGAACTACAGTCCTGGGCGGTGAATGATCGAAGAGGGAGGAGAGAGGCAGAGAGATCAGGATGGGAGAGCAGGGGGTGGGTCTGATCAGCCCTGGGTCCCCCCAGGGCAGGCAGCAGCATATGGGGGAGTGTGGAACTGAAGGAACTGACTGTCCCTCCACCCCAGCCTGGCCCCGTTGTTGGCTGGGAACCTCCCTGAGTGGCTCTGAAGCCGGCAGTGGCTGTGGTGAGCCCGAAGGCATGCCCAGGCATCCACGGCAAGAAGCAACACCCCCAGGCATTGGGAGAAATCCCCAGCCAGGTGTCACAAATAGCCCTCCCATCAGGCATTGTGAACAGTGGATCCGCAAGGCCCTGGATGCTGCAATTGGCTCCCATGTCCCGCCATCGTGTCCAGGGACAGTCCCTTGTCATGCACGCCATCTTCCCAGACAGCCACAGCAGTCAGGGCAGGCAGGACTGAGGGGAGGGGGTGCCTCAGGAGCACTACCTGCTGGGAAAATTGGTAAATGCAGTCTGGCAAACTCCCTATCTGCCTAGACTTTTTAAAATGTATATATTTTTCTATATTATTATTATTATTACTTTATTTTATTATATTTGTATTCATATATATTTACTTTTTATTTTCTCTCTCTTCTGTGGGTACCAGTCTGAGTTCATTCTCAATATATCTTGGGGTTTCTCCTTCTGACTTCAGGGCCTACTATTGTTGAGGTGCGTTTTATTTTCACTTTTAATTTGAAATTTAATTTTATTATCATTATTGTTGTGGATTTTTGGGGAGATGCAAGGGCCAGAAATCAAGCCTGGGTCTTCCATTTAGTGGGTGGATGCTCTGCTACTGAGCTACCCTTTCAACTCCACCTAGAATTGAATAGACCTTCAAGTAGAATTGTACCCCTACATGAGATCCAGGCCTTGGTTTGGAGGGGAATTATTGACAATCTAGTGCAAAAAGGTTGTGTTTTGCAACACAAAACCAAGTAAATACAATAGTTTAGATGAGTGAAGGAAACCAACTTGCAAAAGAACTTTATTAAGGCAATCAAAGGCCCCAAACACAACAGAAAATCACAGGGCAAGTAGAGATCCAGGCAGAAATGGCTCAGTCAAATGACCACATCAAAACACCAGAGGGGACACAGAATACAGAGCAACTACTAGAGGATATTTATAAAGAAATAAAGAACTTCAGAAAGATACTAGAAGAACACAAAGGAGAATCTGAAAGATTAAATAGAAAAAAGACAGATCTCACAGAGATGAAAGGTACAATAGACCAAATTAGAATTATACTAGAGACACACAAGAGTAGATATAAAGAAGCAGAAGGAAGAATAAGTGAGCTAAGAGACAGAGCAATTGAACTAGAGTTATCAAAAGAACAAGTGGCAAGAATGATGGAAAAAATGGAGCTGGATCTTAGGAAAATGATGGACAACAAAAGGCGTACAAATATAAGAATCATTGGTGTCCCAGAAGAAGAGAAGAGTAAAGGGCTGGGAAGGCTACATGTAGATATAATTGGGGAAAATTTCCCCACCCTTATAAGAACATAATTATGCAAATCAAAGGCCCACTGAACCCCAAATAGAATAAATCTAAATAGGCCTACTCAAAGACACACACTAATTAAACTGTCAAATGTTGAAGAGAAGCAGAAAGTCCTGAAAGTAGCATGAGAAAAGTGATCTACTACATACACATTAAAACTGAGTTCAGACTACTCAGCAGGTAAGAAGGCGGTGGTATGATAGATTTAAGATCCTGAATGTGTTGCTTTGAAAGGATTATGCACCCTAGAAAAGCCAGGTTTTAATCCTGATCCATCTTCTGAAGGCAGCCATTTTTTTTAATCCCTATCCAGTACTGTAGGTTGCAAAATTGATTCGATTATCTTCATGGAGATGTGGCACACCAAACTGTGGGAATTAACCTTTGATTAGAGGGAGATGTGATTCTACCCATTACAGATGCGTCTTAATTAGTTTACAGGAATTATTTAAAAGAGAAAACATTTTGGAAAAAAGCTTCAGACCCATGAGATCCAAGAGCACTTGCAGCCAGGGACTTTTGGAGCTGAAGAAGGAAAACACCCCCGGAACAGTGTCATGAAATAGGAAGCCTGAAGAGAAAGTTAGCAGATGTCGCCATGTTTGCCAAGTACCTTTCCAGTTGAAAGAGCAACCCTGAACTTCAGCGGACTTTTTTGAGTGAAGGTAACCTCTTGTTCATGCCTCAATTTAGATGTTTTTATAGACTTGCTTTAATTGGGACATTTTCACAGCCTTAGAAGTGTAAACTTGCAATTTAATAAATTCTCCCTTATGAAAGTCATTCTATTTCTGGTATATCACATTCTGGCAACTTGCAAACTAGAACACTGAACAAGAAAGGCTTCCAGGCAAGAATTCTTTTTTCAGCCAAGTTGTATTTTAAAATTGAAGAAGAGATTAAAATTTTCAAAGACAAAGGCAGAGAACTAGCCAACCAGAGACCTGTCCTACAAGAAATACTAAAAGGAGTCCTGTCAGCTGGAAAAAAGAAAAAGGCCAGGAGAAGGAGGTCTGGAGGAGGGTACAGAATTGAAGAGTCCCAGTTTATGAAACGTAAAGGATAAAAAAGGGGGGGGGGGATATATAGATCTGACAAATAAAAACTAAAAGATAAGATGGTAGATTCAAGGACTACTTCTACACTAATAACTTTGACTGCTAATGGGCTAAACTCACCAATTAAAAGTTGCAGATTTGCAGAATGGCTTTAAAAATATAATCCATCTATGTGTTATTGTAGGAGATGCATCTTTGAATCAAGAAAACAAATAGATTGAAAGTGAAAGGAAGGAAAAAGATGCTTTGTGCAAGCTCTAACCAAAAGAAAGTAGGAGTAGCTATACTAATATCAGGTAAAATAGACTTTGAATGCAAAGACATCATAACAGACAAAGAAAAACACTGCATATAAATAAAGGGACAATTCACCAAGAAGAAATAACTGTCATAAATGTATATGTTCCCAATCAAGGAATTCCAAAGTATGTGAAGCACACATTGGCAAAACTGAAGGGAGCTATAGACATTTCAACAATAATAGGGGAGACTTCAATACACCATTCTCCACTATATAGAGAAGAATCAGTAAGAGGATCAGCAAGGAAACAGGAAATATAAACAATGTGATAAATGAATTAAACCTAACAGACACATATAGATCATTACATCCTAAAACACGAGGATATACATTCTTCTCTAGTGCACATGGAACATTCTCCTGAATAGAGTACATGCTGGGAAACAAGCCTCTATACATTTAATAAGATTGAAATTATCCAAAGCACTTTCTCTGAACACAATGGAATAAAGCTAGAAATTAACAATTACAAAAGAACCAGAGCTTTCACAAAAATCAGCAAATATCTGGAGACAAATGATAATGAGAATACAACGCATCAGAATTTATGGGATGTAGCAAAGGCTGTGCATAAAGGGAAATTTATTACCCTAAATGCCTACATTAAAGAACAAGAATGAGCAAAAATTGAAGACTTAACTGCTCAGCTGGGGAAATTAGAGAAAGAACAGCAAAAAAAAAGGAGATGATGCAAATAAACAAAATCAGAAATGAGAGGGGAAGTCATTACCATGCATTCTGAAGAAATTTAAAAAATCAATGAGAGTACTATGAACAACGATAGGCCAATAAACTAGACAACTTAGATGAAATGAACAAATTCCTAGAAACGTAAGAACTACCTATACTGACTTGAGAAGAAACGGACGATCTTAACAAACCAACTACAAGAAAAGAGATTCCATCAGCCATGAAAAATTTTCCCACAAAGAAAAGCCCAGGATCAGACAGCTTCACAGAGGAATTTAATCAAATACCCCAAAAAGAACTAACACCAATACTGATCATACTCTTCCAAAAAAAAAAAAAAAAAAAAAAAACTGAGGAAAAAGGAATGCTACCTAAATCATTTTATGAAGCTAGAATAACTCTAGTTTCCAGAGCTAAATACCAAAACCAGATAATGATGCTACAAGAAAGGAGAACTACAGACCAATATCCTTAATGAATAGAGATGCAAAAACTCTCAACAAAAAGCTAACAAATAAAATCCAATGACATGTTCAAAGAGTTATACATAATGACCAACTGGAGTTTATACCAGGAATCCAAGAGTGGTTCAACACAAGAAAATCAATCAATGTAATACAGTGCATTAACAAATCAAAAGGGAAAAATCACGTAATCATATTAATTGATGCTGAAAAAACATTCGACAAAATTCGGCATCCTTTTCTGGTAAAATCGCCTAAAAAGTCAGGAATTGAAGGAAACTTTCTCAATATTATGAAGGTCATATATGAAAAACCCATAGCCAACATCATGTTTAATGGTGACAGATTGAAAGCTCCCCCCCCATAGCAAATGAGACAAGGATGCCCAATGCCACCACTATTATTCAACACTGTACTAGAAGTCCTTTATGGAGTGATTAGACAAGAGAAAGAAATAAAATGCATCCAAATAGAAAAAAGGAAAAATAAAATTTTTATTATTTGCAGATGACATGATCCTACACCCGGAAAATCCTGAGAAATCTATGACAAAACTACTTGCGCCAATAAACAAATTCGGCAAAGTGGCAGGAAACAAGATTAATGTACAAAAATTAGTCATGGTTTTTTTTTCACAAATAATGGCCTATCTGAGGAGAAAATTAGAGGGGAAATTCCATTCCAAATAGCAACCAAAAGGGTCAAATATCTAGGAATAAGCCTAACCAGGGATGTAGAAAACTATAAAACATTGCTAAAAGAAATTTTAAAATGACCTAAATAGATGGAAAGACATTCTATGCTCATGGATAAGAAGGTTGCATATCATTAAGATGTTAACTCTACCCAAATTGATCTACAGATCCAATGCAATGCCAATGAAAGTCCCAGCAACCTACTTTGAAGATTTGGAAAAGCTAATTATCAAATTTATTTGGAAAAGAAAGAGACTCTGAATAGCTAAAGATATCTTAAAAGAAGAAAAAAAAGAATGAAATGGGATAACTAACACTTTATGGCTTTACAGCTTATATAACACCACAGTGGTCAAAATAGCATGGTACTGACACAAATATAGAAGTATCAATCAGTGAAATCAAATGAAAATGCAGTGATAGACCACTAAATCTTTGGACAACTGCTCTTCAATAAAGCTCCCAAATCCACTGAACTGAGACAGAATTGTCTTCAATAAATGGTCTCGTTAGAATTGGATACCAATAACCAAAAGAATAAAAGAGGACCCCTACATACATCTTATACAAAAATTAATTCAGAATGGATTAAAGAACTAAATATAAAACTCTTAGAAAAAAACATAGGTAAACATCTTCAAGACTCAGCAATAGGAGGTAGCTTCTTAAATTTTACACCTAAAGCAGAAGCCATGAAAGAAAAAAATAAATAAATAAATGGGAACTCCTTAAGATAAAGAGCTCCTAAATTAAGTCTACCTATAATTATGCCTATGAGTTACTTCTAGAGGGCCTCTTTTATTGTTCATATATGGCTTCTTTCTTTCTAAGCCCAACTCTGGAAGTAAAATCATTACCTTCCCCACTACATGGGACATTACATCCAGGCAGTGTGGAACATGAATCCCAGAGATGAGCCTGGCCCCAGGAATCAACCATGCCTTCCTGACCAAAAGGGGAAAAAGAAATTGTAACAAAATAAGGTATCAGTGGCTAAGACAGTCTAAACAGAGTCAAGAGATTATTCTGGAGGCTGCTCTTATGCAAGCTTCAGCTAGATATTGCTAACTACCACAGTTTGCCAAACCCCAAACAAAACCTTCCTTTAACCCTAAAGAACACCTAGGGCTTTATATGAGATTCTGCAAAGTTTCCATGCACTGTAATTACTTTCCAGAAACCTACAAACTCTAGATGGGTTCCTAGTCCATATAGGTGCTGAACCCCAGAGAGGCCAGCCTCTCCAAGATTATCAACTAATTACATCCCTCCATCCTTCAGTGTTGACACCCTTTCTCAACATGAAGAACTCAGAACAGGTATTGCCTAAAGATCTTAAACACTGAAAGAAGGTTCAAAGGAGAAGGAGGCATTATAACAGAGAAGAGAAATGAATATTACTGCTGAATCATTATATTAATATTTATTCTAGCCTCCAGTGTTTTGAAGCAGCTAGAAGAAAAATCTGAAATAGTGGAATGGTAACTAATAACAAACTCTGAAATCTGTTCTGTAACTACTTCTTAAACCGTTTTTTAAAAATTATTGCTTTTTCTGTCTTTTCTTTGAATATATGTTATATTTCACAATAAATAAATTTAAATGAGTAAATTCTGCCACTGAGTATTATTAAGAAACAATGATACTCAGTGGCAGAATTCTTGCCTGCCATGTTGGCAACCTGGGTTCGATTCCCAGTGCATGCCTATGCTAAAAAAAAAAAAAAGAAAGAAACAATGATAGAGTTATTTTTAGAGTATTTTACCCATGTGACACCAGAAGAGTAGAATTAACCCAAACTAAAGGAAAAGAGATAGCTGAAACCTTTCACTCCCCCAATACACAGGTTCATTGCTGTCTACCATTTTGCTTTTTGGATTTTATATATTGTATCTTATTTCTCTCTCTCTCTCTCTCTCTCTCTCTCTCTCTTTTTGCCTTCCTGATAGTCTTCATTTCTACACTCTTCTTGAAACCTCTCTCTCCTATATTTTCCTATCTGGCTACAGTGTTTCCTCTAATATTTCTTGTAGAGCAGGTCTCTTGTTCACAAACTCTCAGTGTCTGTTTGTCTAAAATTATTTTAAACTCTCCCTCATTTTTGAAGGACAGTTTTTCCAGATGTATAATACTTGGTCGGCAGTTTTCTCTTTCAGTATCTTTAACATATCATACCGTTGCCTTCTCGCCTCCATGGTTTCACCTGAGAAATCAGCACATGGTCTTATCAAGCTTCCCCTGTATGTGATGAATCAATTTTTTCTCTTTGATATTTGACTATTTTATTAATAATTATCTTGGAGTAAGTCTATTCAGATCTATTCTATCTGGAGTATGCTGTGCTTCTTGGATCTGTAATTTTACATCTTTCATAAGAGATGGGAAATTTTCAGTGATTATTTTCTCCATTATTCTTTCTGCCCCTTTCCCTTATGTTCTCCTTCTGGTATACCCATAATGTGAATATTCATCTGTTCCATGCTGTCATTCAATTCCCTGAGACACCAGTTATATTTTTCCATTCTTTTCTCTGTTTTTTAATATGTAGAATTTCAGATGTCTTGTCCTCTAGTTCACTAATCCTTTCTTCTGCCTCTTCACATGTGCTGTTGTAGATCTCCATTGTGCTTTTCTTCTCTTTTATTGTCTTTCTTCCTATAACTTATGCCATTTTTTTCAAATTTTTGAATTCTTTTTTATGTTCACCCAATGCCTTCTTTATACCCTTCATCTCTTTTACCATACTTTTCCTCAACTCACTGATCTGATTTTTGATGTGATTTTGCATGTCTGTTTGGACATCTTTAATTAGTTGTTTCAATTGCTGTATCTCATTAGAAATGCTAGTTTCTTTGACTAAGCCATATCTTCATTTTTTCTAGTATGACTTGTAATTTTTTGCTGATGTCTAGGTATCTGATAACCTTGTTGATTTATTCTGGATGTTGTTGTCACTCTTTTACCTAGGCTTTTCTTATTGGCTGGCTTTGTTCTCTATCTCTATCAACTTATTATAGAACTCCAGCATAGGTTCTATTTAACTCATCAGAATTTTTCAGCTCTTTTTTTCTGGTTGTTGCCCTGCCTATACATAGCCTTTTTTTGAGGAGGGTCTCCCCAGATATGATCGACCCCAATCAGATTTTCCCAGACCAGACAGGCCTAGGTCTCAGGAGGGGGTTGTAATCAATATCAAGTTTCCCTGAGGGTGAGACCCAACTGGATGTCAGACTATTCTATGAAGTCTCTATACTCTGTGCTTCTCCTATCCTGTCCAGCAAGTGATGCTTGTCAGTCTGCAGCTCCCCACCAATGTAAAGTGATGTGGTACCTTTAATTCTCAGCAGACACTCCTTGCCTGTTGAGAAAAGAGTCTGAGGTAGGAGGTGGACTTAGGTTGCCTCTGTTTCCAGCCCCTGGGGCCTGAATTTCTTGAAGGAGGGCCCCCACTAGAGCTGAGCCCTGGCTCTCACTTTTTCCTAGAGAAGACACATCCTTTAGGGAATTAACTTCCTTACTTTACTCATTACTTTGTCAACCAGAGCTATCTTAACTCAGCCCTTGTCTGGGTCCTGCTGACAATTGAAAATGCCTGAGGCTTTCTCTGCTGAGCTTCTTAGAATAGTTAAAAAAAAAAAATTCCTTTTCAGAACCAGGTACTGGAGTTGGTACCTGGTTCTGTGGGGGTATAACTCTTTTCCTGTACCTGAGCTCAGCTGACTCCAAAACCCTCCATCTTTATTCTTTTTAATTTTATTTCATTTTATTTTTTTTCTGTCAGCCCTGCCTCCTCTCTGCCAGAATTAAAACCACAATTGGAGCTTGAATGATTTACCTTCCCCTGGTCCCAGTAGAGACCACTTAAAGATCTGCCCTTTAGGGAACTATCTACTTCACCTGACTACTTTGTCTCTCAGACATGTCTTATTTCTTCCCTTGCCTGGGGCAGTGCTGAAGCCTGGGAATGCCCACATTTCTATCTAATGGGCTATTAAGAATTTTTTTTTAAATATAGAAAAAAAATACCCTTTTCAGAACCAGACTCCAGTCCCTCAGGTTTGCCAGTCTAGAGCCAGCGTTGGTATCCAGCTCCATGTGCCTTTTTCCTGGGCCTCAGCCTTTTTCCAGTATTTTGAGCTCATCCAACTCAGATAACCTCTGTTGTTTTTTTCCCATCAGCCCTGCCCCCTTTCTGCTGGGGCATAACCTCCCAGTTCCTTTCTTGCTTGCTCCAGGGTCTGTGCTCAGAGCTTGTATTCAGCAGTCCAAATTTGTTAATTAATTCTGCAATTGGAGATTGGTTGAGCTACTGTCCCTGCTTCTTGTAGAAAGGGCTTCTTTTTTGGTCAGAGAACCAACCCCAGACAGTGGGGTAGGGGCGTGAGGCTCCATGACTTGAGAAACTTACAATTCAGTGTGGAATCTCAACTGTTCCACCCATTTCAGACTAGTGTGTGATGTGTGTCTGGTCACAGAAGTCTCCCAAACAGCTGCTCTAGAAAGTTCCTGGTCATTTACTAGCTTCCCTGGAGGACTAAATAAATTCCATACCTCACTGTGCCACCATCCTGCCCACCTCTCTCATTCTTTCTAAACAATGTTATAGGCTCAACAAGTCAACAACTGAAAAGATGACATCAGCATATAAAAGGAAGGAAGTATACACATTCTCATTGAAAACCCAGTGAGAAATACTCATATTGCAAGACTATTAGATTTGTGTAGTACTTGTGATTTCTTGACAAAAAATAACAAGATGGCTTGCGTAAAGTAAACAGTTATTAGGGAGTAAAGTTTACTTCACTTTCACTCAGTGAGTCCCTCTAGCGCCTCTTCCAATCCCCAAAGTCTTCTCATCTTTAGGTTGCGTGCCCAGTTGCTTGGTCACTTAACTTTTATTTAGGGATTTCAGAATTGAGAATGAAGCATGAATGAGTAGGTAGTGCCAGTCTTGGGCTTGAGAGTCCCCTTTATTTGCTGTGTTATATCAGGAGCCAACTCCTACAAGCTGCATTTTCCAGTCTGTCCTATCAGCTGGTTTAAAGTTTAGGAATCAACAGGAGGGATTTACTACCAGAAGATGAGGATATAGTGGGGAGAAGTCAGGCAGTTTCTCCTCATTCCTCCTCCAGAATCAGCTGTACCTACTCTGTGTCTGAGACTCCAGGTCCCACTGGAGCCTGTCACTACCCAGCCCTGGGCTCCAGTAAACCCCCTCATTGTAGTTGCAAATTTCCAGACATAAGCAACACTAAAATGTATATTTTCCCATTTTTGCTAATCTCTGGGCTGATATAAGAGTACCTGCTCTTGACTTTTTCATGCCAATTTAAGAACATCCTTGGCTTTACCATTATTTAAATGCCATTCAAGGTCCTGGTTGCTTAGACTTCTGACCTTTGACCACCTGCATTTCCTGACAGACCAGATGGTCATAACTTCTTATCCTGATGTACTTGTCCACTTATCTGTGCCAGCTCTCATTCTAGATTGCTTGTCTAAGCTCTGGAACCTGCTCTACCTTGATCACAAGCTCCTGATTCCCTTTGCAATCCTTTCATATACCATTCTCCTCTCCCTTAATGTTTTCTGGTCCTTGTACCTATAGCTGCTCACAGATACGGAGTTGATATTCAGAATGTTGATGTTTGCTGTACTGTAGCACAAAACTACTTCAAAATTATCTATATGCTCTAATTTAAGTTTAACCTTTACCAAATTTCCAGACATAAGCAACATTAAAATGTATATTTTTACAGCACAAGAAGATTGGAAAAAAATGCCTATTTCCTGTATGGTTGATCACCCATCCCATGAGCTCTTGTTGGTAATAACCAATAGGATACAATGACAGTTAAGAAGATGGTTAAAATAATGTCAGATAATAACTCTGTTCAAAAGGCATGAAATTTAGTTGACTCTGCAATAAAATACTTTTAAAAAGCCAGGTTAGCTTATTCTTATAAATTATCTCACTTAAGGCAAATAGAAATTAATCCCAAAAGTAATAAAATAGTAAGTAATAATCTTAATAAACTATTTAAGGCCCTATTAGTCCTTATGTTACAAATAAACAATAAATGTGCAACATTGCTGACGATTCATGCTTACATTTTCTAAGTGTTCATTTTGATTGTACTATAGCACTAATATATGTGCTACTCTGTTTCTTAGATTATAATCTCACTGGCAATTAAGGATCAGGTTGTATAATTCAGGATTTGTAAATCTCATGCAATCTTGTCCCAATTCCCAAATTCATCTTGATTTAGGGAAGAAATAATAGAGACAATCTCAGCCTTGGTCTTGCTTTCCTAATTACCCTCCACCCAAACTGGTTGAATTAGGCACACTTTCCCCTTTGTCTAAAAAGGATCTCATAGCCAAATGTCAAAAATTCTCATCTTTTTTAACATGTGTACTTCTTAGCACACATAAAAGCTGTAGCCCTGTGTTCAAGTCTCCGTTCTAGCATTCTCTCCCATAATTTCCACTCAGCTGACCATTCAGAGGGTCCTATATTGCCTGCCAGCTCTCCTCCAGACTATCAATTACTCAACCACTGGATGCCATCATCTGACTATCCCAACCTGCCCCTCTGCCCAGATTCCCCGAGGAATGTTGGAATTCATTAAGGATCCTCCTCTGCATTGTATCTAGGTCCCTCCAGGAATGACGCTCCAACATAATGGCATGTTTGACTAATCACTGCTGGCCATAAAATCTTACTTTAAGGATTGATTTAAGTGTCAGGCTTTGATCCTGCCTTTCTGTCAAGAATTAAATGAATAAAAAAAATGACCTTCACAGATTCCATAAGGTTATATTGGCATCCTCATGATGCTTCCTTTGAGTTTTGATGTCTTTGATGTGGTAACTGAGCATTTCTCTCTCACTCACAACCACTACAGAAACCTTTAGTGAAGGTTCTTCACAACCTGTACTCAGGATCTTTATCAAGGTGCTCTGGAGTGGCTGATACAAATAAAAACTGAGCTAAAAATAGTCACACTTTATGTCCCTTTTAAATTCTCTTCTTGTGTCCTCAGACAAAGTGTAGTCAATCAACTCGTTATCTTGGAGTTAATGCAAATGTTCCTTAAGGGTGCTCAGTAACCCTATTATCAGGGGTGCAGGGTGAAAGCCACCATTCTTCCCTAGCCACCTAAGCAAAGAGTCTGGTACGAAATAAAGCGACAGACCCAATTGTTTCTATATTTTCCCCGAACAGAGCAGGGGAAAATAGTCAAATCAAGTGTCTAAGCAGTCCTGAACACCCCATAGCTTCCCAAAGTTATAATAAGGATTTGTGGACCATATAATTTGTCTTTATTTTGGCTTAAATTGTTGGTACCAGATTTTCCTACACTTGACAAGGTAGAGGTGGTTTTATATCAGCGAAAAAAAAAAAAAAGAAATGACCAACATTTTAAAACCTTGCACAAACTAGGTCATTTTTGGTGATTATTCAAAACTTGGTGTAGAAAATTTCTCCAGTTTCTTGGCCAGCCAATCTTTTTCAGCAGATATATCTATCTTTTCTAATATTAAAAAGTAATAAAATTACATGTAAAAGTCAAACTAGTAACAATAATGAGAATACTAATAATTTATATGGTCCTTACTAGCTATCAAGCACTGCTAAGCACTTTATGCACATTTACTCCTTAAATTCTCAGAACCCTATGCAGTACTATTGTCCTTCATTTTTCAGTTAAGACTGAGTTGCGAAGAGGTTTAGAAACTTGACTTACAAGTAGTAAGTGACAGAGAAGAAATTCAAACCTAGCCTAACTTTCAAACCAATGAAGGTACACACATCTCAGTAACCTGTATTTTTTTTTTGTAATATCTTTGCTCTTCTGATAATCATCAAACCACAGAACACCTCCAATTGTTTCATTAAAAAAAAAAACTGACATCAAATGTGGTTTATATGCTCTATTTGGGTACATACTTTTATTGCTGTTAATATCACTTTGAATAAGAACTTGCTAATAATTTGAACAATTGTAACTGCAAAACCTCTCTGGACTATGTTATGCAGATAGGTCACTGTTAACATCCCATTTTTAAAACTGTTGACATTGTGTGTACATGATTAATGTTCCCTCTTGGATTTATGACAGCAACCATATGTTCTTTCTTTTTATTTTTATACTTTAGCACTTCTGGAAACCATGTAATAAAATGGTTTATAGTGTGATTAATAGATGAGTACATGTAGCACTCCTCCTCAATCTTTTCCACTCTTCCAAAAGACATTATGTTTTCTAGACCCTCCCTTTCCCTCACCAATTGGCTCTATTTCCAGCCATTGACATTTATTTTTGTCTTCTTTTATTTGAATTTATTTTTCTTTCTTATATCATGTGAGTTACTTAAGAGTTGCCTGAATTTGATTATTTAAACCCACGAAACTTCTGATTATTTGATTGATGTTTTCCTTTATTTGGATTATAGAGACACATAGGAGTTTATTTTACAAGAAAATCTTATCAGGCCTGGCAGAGGACATAAGACTCCATTATAACTTTGCCATGTGATCATAAAGAAAGATCATCTTACTTTAAATATATGTCCACTTGCAATATCAAAGACACTAATTCAGGAGAGATAGCTGGTTGCTGCTTCTTTTCTTTCCTAGTTGTAAACTCCATCATCAAGTTCATACAGTAATAAACTGCTCTTGCTCTAGAATTAGAATTTAAACCTGTTCACTTCAACATGTCTACATTTAAAATGTGTTAACATTGTACAATCAATGACCCTAGTTTAGATGCCAAACACTTGTTCTTTTGTATAATAACTGATCCTTTTTCCTCATAGATTTCAGGCTCTATTGGATCCTTCCCTAAAACCCATATATCCTGTCTTGTTGCTATCTATGCCCACCCTAACAATATCGAAATGGTTGAAAGAAAAGCTCCAGCTATCTTAGGCCCCTCAATTTTATCTTTTTATTCTGCAAAGGAATTTTTCATGAAAAGTTAAAATAAATTTTAAAGGTCATTGACACTATTCATTAATATCTTGTGATAGATTCTAAGCATCTGTCTCTTTTATAGACAACATAATTACAAGTGAATTACAAATGCAGACTTCATGGCTCTAATTTAACTTTAGGCCACAATCCATTAAAAATAAATTACACACATTAAATTAGATGTATGGGAAAATAAATATGCCACACGATTTGAGCTACCATAATGAATGAGGAGCAGTAACTTTAAATAACTTGTCTAAAATTTTTATAACCTAAACAACATAACCTAAAATTCTAGAATTTTGCCAAATAAAAAAGTTCTTATACCTAATTTTCATATACATAATCCTCATACTTTCTCTTATAGTATTTCACTTTACTCCAAGTAAACTTACTAAGGACATCTTAAAGAGAAGGAAAGGAAGCTTGAAGAGAATCTAAATTTTAGTTGTAAGAACATAAATTAGTCTTAAGAACATTAAAATCAGACTTGGCAAATTTTATTTTTATGAGAATCAAATCAAGTAACTCAAAAATTAAGTTGAAGCAAATCGAAATTTCAACATAATTGTGAAACTGTTTACGAGAGCAGATCTTAAGAAAATGCCGTGAAGGACAAGTTGCACCTCAGTTTCCACACTTCAGAAATTCACTCATCAGTAAAGAGTTTTTACTCTGACATTTTCAAATGGTTTAGGATCCAGTTGTGTGATGAATAGTAGTTTATTGAATATTGTGCCTATAAAGTTTAATTTTTCATTCGGTTTTAACTTCTCTAGTGAAGAATGAAGGGATATGAAATTACATAAGCTTGAATCTAGCATTTCTAACACAGGCAAAGTGCACAATAAATTAGAAGAAAGGAAGCTGAAACAAAGCAAAAGTGTTCCTGAGCATGAATAGCCTAAAATTACAGAGGAGGGTACAAGAAAATAAACAAACAAATTATGCTGAAGGTGATATAAAAAAGAAAATAAGATAATTTAGCACAGGTATTCTAAGAGTTGAAAAAAATTCTAAAAATTGGCTTACTGCGGTAACATTGCTAATAGTAAATCATTTAGAAGCAGCACCTACGGGAATTCCCATCAGGAGGCCTATGGAACACACATGGACAACAACACACAGTTTTTCCTGCTCAGCCCTAGGTCAACACAGAGAAAGAGAGGCAGAGATAGAAGAAAGAGATATGAGAGAAGATATTAAATATTTGAAAATTAGCTTTAAGAAAAGCTATATTTCTGAGAAGATTCTTAAACATGTCTGCGTTTAAAACAAGGACATACATCTTACAGTGACTGTCAATTTAGAATTAACCTGAAATAATGTCATTATTAGAATACCCAATTTTTCTTGTCTAATTCATGCAAGTTACCAATGACCTGGCAAAAGCTCTGTAAGTGAAATGTTCTTAAGTACCACACCTTAGTCATGGCAGGTATTTTATCGAGGATATAAGGCCATTTATAATAACGTCATAACAATTTATAATGATTTTTCTTCCACGAAGTTTGCATTAGAAGAGACTGATGCTCAAACGTAGAGGAAGAAACACTAATGTCAACAATTTAATGAAAACAAATAGAAATGTTCGTGGAAATCTAAGATTCATTGGACTAAATCACTCTCTCTCATAAGAATTCATGGAAAAGAAATTCATTTAATACCTAAGTAGAAGAAAATAACATTCAGAGGAGCAGGTAGTGGCAGTGGTGTAGGAATTTTATGAAAGTCCTTTCTACCTTCTTCTGGCTTCTAATTTTCTTTCGGCTTTCACCACTGAGCACCCAGTTGCTATAGTCTGTTTGTGGAGGGAAAGTGAAATAAGCCTGTGCCTTACCGCTTCAACTTCAGCAGGGTCGTACCACACATTGATGTACGGGTGCTGTAAGGCGTCATCCACTGATATCCTTTTTGCTGGGTCAATCACTAGCATCTTTGACAGTAAGTCCCTAGCTTGGCTGGCTGAAACAGGGAATGAGAAAAATAATTAGTAAAAATTTTGTTTGACAAGGAATTTTGTTGGAAGGAAAGAAAACTAAAGAAACAATCAAATAGTGCTTTTGTCCCAAATACCTGGTGAAATTCTTGATGTGCTGGAGAAGGAAATTATTTCACACTTTTTATTGTGTATCTCTAAGCCTAAGGTTTCATTTAGAGCTCTTCACGTGTTAAAACGGTGTGTATATGTGAATGTAGTTATTTTTTTGTATTTCTAAGTAAAATGCATCCACCCAGAAAGTTTGCATCAGAATTGAACTCTGCTTAGGTAAATGGTCTGGAAATAAGAGAAATATAGGATAACGAGCATAAGAAATGCATAATGCTCAGCAATGCATGGATGCGTGCTTGAAAATGAATCAGCTTCTCTGTTTCTATGTTCTCATTCCTACAACGGAATTAACAGAATTTGAGCATTCATGTTGACTTCAAAGATCATGTAGAACAAATTCCTTATATGCACAAGAAAAATAAAGTCTGAAGAGTGGATGTGAGAGGAGTAATATTCAACAGCTGAATTTCATTTTAACATCTCTGTAATCATTTTACATTTTTTAATCAATGGAATTATAGATTTGATGAAATAAAGTAACTAGTAAGTGAACCCAAGTGCTAGACCAGCCACTAATAAAACTCTCTATATGCACATGAGATCATGATTAATTTTGTGGTTGTTAATAGTAATGTTTATAAAATTATATGGTGATAACAAGTTAGTGTATTATAAAATTTCAAATTAAAGAGACTAACCCCTAAATTGAGTTGCTTTAATTAGGAAAAAAGTTAATGTGTTTGAAGCCATTGGTCTGTACTAATTTTTTATTTTATCAATTTTTTAGATTATTAAGGCATTATGAGTTATAATTAACTCGTAATTTGAAAATTACATAAAATACAAAAATTAGGGAAAACAAACCAATCCCATCATCTAGAGGCAACAAGAAATTGGTGTATTTTCTTCTGGTCTTGTTTATGTATTTTCACATACTTTTAATCATACTACTGTTAAATGTAGCAATCTATATTTTTCATGTCCTATAATATAAAAATTTTCTTATGTTGTTACATTTTATGAAATGCACTTTAAAATGTTCTGTACAAATTATGAAAAGTCCTAGTAAAATCAGAATGAAAGACTTTTTATTTCCATTAATAATTTTTCTGGGGAACACAATCCATCTCCCATTCAGACTTTCTGCCCTTAGATAGGACAGGTGCAGGAGGGAGCTCCTCATCAATAGAAGCGTGAACTCTACCAGTATCAAAACATCTCATGAAGAAGCAATAACCAATACCATTTGTAGGGAGAAAAATGGGGAAGAAGAAAAAAATCTCAATGCCTTAGCATTCATTCCTTCCTTTGCAACAAATTATTATTCTCTTTTCCAATTACAGTAGAGTAAATCATTCCTTTTGATTATTTGCACAACTCTCTGTCATTTACCAATTTAACATTAAATTATAATTAAATAATTATAAATGTGTACATTAGCTTGTAATTTGCAAAACATAATATAATTGTGGAGGTATGAATTGAATTAAAAAGCCAAAAAAAGACACTCAATAATGTCAAACTTGTAATTTTTCTACAAGCGCTGTCATTATCACCAAATAATATCTTTGGTGAAAGGGCTCTGCTGCCTCCATATTGTGACACCACAAGCGTCTTCAAAAAAGGGATTTCTTTTGCAAGATATGTCAATTAGCATGAAGACAAAAATTCTATCAGAGCTCTACTGGGAATATTAGCTCTTATTCAAACTGTTCATAAGTAACATTGATCCTAAAAGCAGTATATGTAGTGATAATTTAGTCCCTTGCCATTCAGAGAACTTGTAGAGGCAGCTGAAGAAAGTAATCTATCTATGCCAATAAAAGTGTCAAGATCTCAAACACAAGATTGCACATTCCAAACCCACCAGATGAAAGTTCGGAGTACATGAAAAAGATCCTGGAAAATAATAGCATCACATTTTAGTTCGTCTATCTCAAATTTATCTCAGCTATTTCTCTGTAAGTTAAATCTGTACCTAATGAATTGCTCACAAACATTTGAAGTAAAATTTCAAAAGTAGGTGCCCTAACTTTTTTTCTGATAATGTATAGGTACTCTTTGAATATTATTATTTTGTGTAAGTTATTGAGTATTTACTACAAGCCAGGCACTGTTATTATCTTCCTAACAACCTTATAAGGTAGACACTGTCCACTTACATTTGTTAAAAGAGCTTTTAAAAATAGTTAAAAGAGCTTGTAGAGACAGGTGAAAGAAGAAATTTATCTGTGCAAATAAAAGTGTCAAGAACGAAGACACAATGCTTCACATTTAAACCTGTAGAAAGGTTAGGTAATGTCATGGTCAGCTTCATGTGTCAACTTGGCCAAGTGGTGGTACCTCTTTGTCTGGTTGGGCAAGTGCTGGCCTGTCTGTTGCAATGAGGACATTTCAGAGAATTAGATCATGATCACTCAGCTGCATCCACATCTGATTCCATTTGTAATCAGCCAAGGGGAGTGTCTTCTGCAATGAGTGATGCTCAGTCTACTCACTGGAAGCCTTTTAAGGAGGATTCAGAAGAGACAGGCTCTCTTCCTGCTTTGACTAGTGAGCCTCTCCTGTGGAGTTCATCCAGACCCTCCATCGGAATCGTCGGCTTCACAGCCTGCCCTGCGGATTTTGGACTTTGCACCCCCCGGTCACGTGAGACCCTTTTATAAATTTTATGTTTGCGAATGTTCCCTGTTGATTCTGTTTCTCTAGAGAACCCTAACTAACACAGGTAACTTCTCCAGGGTCACAAAGATTTTAAGGGACAAAGTCAGGATTTGAACCTAGACAGAGGGGAAATATCAAGTATGTTTCAAAATCAGATTCTCAACTGGGTCCTAAATCATAAGAAGTAGAATGTTACTATTTGGACCGCCCTTCGTATATTGCCAAATTATTCCTTGTCTCTGTCTCTATGACTGAAAGGCACTATTACTCCATTTTTGGATGAAGAGCTTCAGATTTACTACCCAAGTTCCTTGCTGCAGATAGAGTAGTGAAAGGAATTCATTAATATGGGCGTGTTTATGTTGAATTTAAAAATGTGTGCGTGAAATCTCATTTACCATGCTAAAACAAAAACATGCACCATGGTTAAGCACTAGATAGAATACCAATAAAAGAAAATGTAGACATCTGAGTCTCTAACTTTTTACAACTTAAAACTTGGGTTGAAACATTTTTCCATGTAATAAAAAGGATTGGAACAATGATACATTGAATTTACAGGATTATACTACAAAATAATTTAAAGATTCTAAATAAACCACATGAGATAACCCATACCACTGGCATACACTTTATTCCCATCCCTTCCTCTGACACTATCCAATTCTAAAGTTCTTGACCACTTCCCTTTGTCAGAAGGGAAAATAAGCAGTAGCACAGATTAAGGACCTAAGGAGATAGTTCTAAATTGTGTTCTTAATTAGCCCAATACCCACACCATGGTTCTCAGGTTGTCCCTGAAGGCCGTACCTTTGAGTTTATTGTGCTCGGAGTCCGCTGGGAAGAGGGAATCTGGAAAAAGCTTGGGGAAGGTAAGTCCTGCATACTTGGGCCGATTCTCAACATAGTTTCTCACCGTGGGTTGCAATTTCTTCATGAATTCTGGACATGGTGTTCCTAGTTGCTCAATTACCTTGTTCCATTGGTCAATATCTGGGAAATGAATAGTTAAGGGAAAAAAAGAAGTGCAGGCCACTAACTCTTGCCTTTCACTAGCCAGAAGCTTACTCCTCAGATTCAGAGTTGTCATCAGTACAACTGGAGTTTTAATGAGAAACAAAGAGCAAAAATATAAAACCATAATTTTCAGGCAATAAATCCTCTTGGGATTTTAAATTTGCTTTCAGAATATACACACTTTGGGGGAGTTAGCATTATATAATGCAATAAGGTAGCATTAATTAGTCTTTGGTTTATAAAGATTAGAAAGTATTCAATTAACAGAAGAGTTTCTTATATTGAGACAAACTTCCAAATAACCATGTGATTTAGAAGAGAAAAAATTATGACATAATCATGACATTTTTATCATGAAACTAGCTTAATGATTTATCTTTTTAAAATAAATACACAAATACTTTAAATATTCACTTATGTTTTTCCTAAATTAACTTTGAGGTTTTCTTCCTTTCTTTAACAAATAAGAAATTTCACTGTCTTTTAATAAATTTTCTATTCATAATCTTTACATATGGGATCAATAGAATTATGACAATAAAATAAATCATTAATTCTTCACCAAAGAGTTTTAAAAAATCACATTTATCAAACAAAGTAATTATAATTTCACACCTACTGCTATTACTTCTGATAGGAGTGCCCTACATCCCTGAATTCTGTTTTCAACGAGATATGATGGGGAACATAAGGGTATTTAATCTAAGACAACAGTTGCCATCCAAGTCCATGTATTTCAGAAAGTACATTAAGCATGGGAAATTCTACAAGAAAATATTAGCTTTCTATGAAAAATAGTACCCTCAAAATTGAAGCTAGCTCTTTGACAGACATACACACTGATTGAGATTCTCCTTTTTCATCTATCATTAATCTTTAATAAATCAAAGTCTTTAGAGTGATAAACACCACCCATGAAAACACTCAAGAATGAACTAGAAGAAGTTAATTTCAAACAGATTTCCTTGCCATGTGTCAGTGAATGGCACAATTCTTGGAAATTCTTCTTAAATCCAATACCATGAGCAGAGTTTCCTCCTCCATTGTTTATTTTTCTATAACTACTTTTAGGTTAATTAATTTCTACTAATGTCATTTGTGACAATTCAGGGACTCTACCCTAATATTACTTAATTGAGGTTTGTGAAGTCTTTATTTTTATTATTCAAGAAGGTTGGACTGAAAGACTAGCAGTCCCAACAAAAGACAAAGTAAACTTTATCCAACAGAAATTAAAATATAGCATGAACTTGGTAGATAGGAGATTAATCAAAGCTCAAACCAAATTCATTTGCAGGTCCTCTTCTACCTTCCTTGTACTCTGGCTGAATGAAACAAATTAGTATAGATCATTTCAGTTTGGGGGATGAAAAAGATGTATGACGATGGACTGTTAAGAAGTGAAATGAGAGTGGGACACACTGAAGAATAGTCTTTTTACAAAAGTGTAGCAATCATTAAACAAGAACATGTTTCAATAAAATTTCGTCCAGGTTACTCTGTGCATGGGAATATGGTAGCAAGTCAGAATCATCTGAAATAAAGAAGCTAAAAATTAAATTGTATAAGGTGAAAGTGAAAAATTACTTTTAAGCAAAAACTGTTAATACTGTAATTATAAGTGAGTTATAATTACTTCTGACGTTGAAATAGAAAATTAGTGTAAATAATGTAACAATTATAATTTATACTATGGATATTTTTAAGCCTTCAGAAATTGCTAAGTGAGATAAGGAGTTAATGACCTCATTCTACTGTGTCCTTTAAATTACTACCTTTTTCTTTATGTTTTCCTCCATCATCGAAGACTTTTTATAATGAATATCATTTTCAGAGCTGCCAGCCTCATGTTTTCTGACTTGCTTTCTACTCTGCTCTAGACTTTATATTCAATCTTTAGTACAAAAAATTCCCTGACATCTACTTGCAAACTAAAGAACATCACTGCTTGCCACCAAATTCTTAATTACTATGTTCCTGAAGTAACATTGCCTGATAGAAATGTCTTATAGAATAGTTCCAGAAGAGGCTATTTTACCTTACAAGTCAATCAACAGCCCAGGTTCTGTGTTAAGTATGATTGTGTGGCTTCACCTTAGCTCTGTAGGGAAGAATGCTGCTCTCAATTAGTGATGTCTGCCTTAGGTGTGGATAAGGAAGTAGAGGCACAAATGCCATGTTATTTCCAACCATGACTTACGTATCATGATATAAAACTGAATATTCATAACTTATATTCATAGCATAGAATATTCATAACATAGAATACAAATACAGTTCCACCCCACCTTCCCTCTGCCATTTATCTCCAAGATTCTGAGCCCATTGGTCTTATGTAGGGCCAAACTGATATTACTAAATAAAAAAAATTCCCAATGGTAATTTTAATACAGATGGTCCCTGGATTACATTTTTTTAGGAATACTGATGTAGAATATACTAAGAGTCTCATGATTCAGTAAATCCAAATTTAAGAATAAATTACTAGTATATTTTGTTTTATGACATGTCAGAAAAGATTTAAATTCACCTGTCCACTAGTGTAAAATTTAGGCATCATTGATCTGGGAATACTTCATGGAAAGGAAAATCTTAATCTTTTTCTCTTTACCCCATGTTGCTTTCCTGAAAAGACCACAGGAAATTGTTGTAAGTGGCTCACCTAAGCTCCCATTAGAGTGGGATTCGGCCAAACATCATCCAGGGAGAACTGAAGTTATATGCTGCTATCACATGTGGAATATTACTCATGGAAAGTACAAAAATTATTCAACTTAAAGTACAAAATACTCAACCATTTATTTCAGTAGTTACTATATATATCTCCATGATAAAATTTGCCCTTTAGAAAAATCTTATATCTGAATACAACTGTGAATATCAAGAAAGAAGTATATACACACATGACAGATTTCTGGATTTGGGTTTTATGGTTTTGTTTTGTTCCCTTAAAAATACATTTTTTTTCAATTAAAAATGTTCTTTTCCCTTCAAAACTCCCCCTCAAGTTCCGGCAACATGAAATGTAAATAAGTAACTTAATGTGCAATTAACATGTGCAATTAACATCTGGTTTCATTATAAATGAGCCTAGGAGGAGGAAATATTATAAGTCAAAACAAATTAGAAACTTAAAGTTGACAATTTGAGAAAAAAGATATTTGTTTGCTGGCAGAAGATTGTTGGTGGGCTACTATGGTACATGCAGTACCCAAAACAGATATTTGCAGCACAAAGTATATGATCTTAGTATGCTCTATTCCTTCTTGTAAATCTATTTATTATCATAATCTATATTTACTTCCAAATCAAAAAATGGTGAGAGATTTCACATAGAAGCAAATCTAATATATATTATATGGGTGGCACTGGTAAAACTTTCATTAAGATATTGAAAGTTAATCTCCAGGGGCCTTCATTTGTGCTTGACCCTTACAAGACTCTGAAAATAATTCTGAATTTATAATATTTATTCTTTTTATTGTAAAAAATGCTTCTCTCCAAATTGTATGATCTTCTGGCCTCAAAAGTGCTTAATCTGACTCCATCCCATTTCATATCATTCTGAAACTGAGAATATAATATGACATATGTATTTTATAGCAGAAAAATATTAAGAACCTTTTAAAATTGTTAAGTAAAATTAAAGTAAAGCTTTAATACAAGCTATTTAAAATAGAATCTTATTTAAGGGAAATAGTACTCTGTTTTTGTTGAACCATATCTGGAAGGTTATATCCATTTCCAGATATAACACAATTTAAAAGGGAGGCTGAGAAATGACAACTTAATATGAAGTCAAGGAAACATGCCATATGAGGCATAGTTGAAGAAACTTTTATGTTTAAACTTTAAAAGAAAGGGTAGGCAATCCCTACCCTTCATTCTAGTTCCTCTGATTCCTTTTATCCTGTAGCTCTTATAATCTTCTAATATTCTGTGCTATTAATATTTTAATTACCTGTGTTCCCCTGGAAAAATGTAAATTTTATAACAGTAAGGATCTTAGTTATTTTTATTTACTGATGTATCTTTTAAAACCAAAAAAGTACCTATCACATAGTAGGTGCTTAATAAAATTTTATTAAATAAAGAATATATATTATATATCTAATCAAAGTTTTAGAAGGAGGTAATGTAAAGATTGGGGAGAGATAATTGTCAAAGAAATAAATTCTAAATAAAATTTATACATTCAAGAATTGATAAGAGATTGGAATCCAGGACACACAGTGAATCCCAATAAGGATAAATAAAAATCTACATCTAGTCACATGGTAAAGAAATAGTAGATAGCCAAACAACAAGAAAAAAAATCATAAACGCAGGCAGAAAAAGGGAATGACTCCTACTAAGACAAAGAAAAGCACAAAAAAAAAATCATAATTTAAAAAAGTGTTTAAAAAAAGACAACAGATATTTTACCTAGTGAAAAACACTAATAGTCAACACAGATAGGAAAACATGCCCAGATTCCATTGTAGTCAAGAAAAAGTAATTAAAGCCTTAATGAGATAGTATTTAATATCCAAGAAGTTGGTTTAAAAAAAAAAGAAAGAAAGAAACACTAAATCTGATAATACCAAGAATTGGTGAGGATGTGGAACAGACAGCTACAAATATAAACCGCCAGCTTCAATAAAGATTTGATATTAGACAGCAAAGTTAGAAATGTGCCCAACCACAACCCCAGGCTTTTATTTTAAAAAAAAAAATCTTGTACATATGCTCCAAGAAAAACAAACACAAACGGGAAATATTACCAAATTTACTTATAGGAGAATGGATTCATTGAACAACACTCATAGAATAGTAAACTATACAGCAATAAAAATGAATGTACTCAGGCAAAGATGCTACAAGAAAGGAAACTATATGCCAACCTCCCTAATGAATATAGATGCAAAAATTTTCAACAAAATACTAGTAAATCAAATTGAGAAACACATTAAAAGAATTATACACTATGATCTATTGGGGTTTATACCAGGAATGCAAACGTGTTTCAATATAAGAAAACCAATCAATAAAATACAGCATATTAACAAATTGAAATGGAAAAATCACATGATCATCTTGATTGATGCTGAAAAAAACATTCAACAAAATTCAACATCCTTTCCTGATAAAACAATTCAAAGGTGGGAAACTTCTTCAATATGATAAGGGGCATATATGAAGAACCCATAGCCAGCATCATACTCAACACTGAGAGACTGAAAGCTTTTCCCCCTATGATTAGGAATGAATCAAGAATGCTCTCTGTCCTCACTATTATTCAACATTGTACTAGAAGTTCTAGCTACTGCTATCAGTCACAAAAAGAAACAAGGGCATTCAAATCAGAGAAAAGGAAATAAAATTTTCATTATTTGCAGATGACATGATACTACCTTTGGAAAACTCTGAGAAATCTATGACAAAGCTTCTTGAGCTAATAAACAAATTCAGCAAAGTAGTAGTATAAAAGAACAATGTGCAAAAATCAGTATGTTTCTACACACAAGCAATGATCTAACTGAGGAGACAATTCAGGAAAAAATTCCATTCAAAATAACAACTAAATGAATAAAGTAACTAGGAATAAAATTAACCAGGAATGTAATGGATCTGTACACAGAAAACTTCAAAACATTGCTAAAAGAAATCACGGAAGATCTAAATAGGTGGAAAGACATTTCCCGCTCATAGATAGGAAGGTTAAATGTAGTTAAGATGTCAATTCTACCCAAATTGTTCTACAGATTCATTGCAATACCAATCTAAATCCCAACAATCTACTTTGAAGACCTCAAAAAGCTAGTTATGAAATTCATTTGGAAGGGAAAGAGAACTTGAAAAGCTAAAAAATATCCTAAAAATGAAAAATGCAGTGGGAAAACTAACAATTCCTGATTTGAAAGCTTATAAAGCCAGAGTGGTCAAAACAGCATGGTACTGGCACAAAAATAGAAGTATTGGTCAATGGAATCAAATTGTGAGTGTGGAGTTAGACCACCCAATCTACAGTCAATTGATCTTTGACAAGCCCGCCCCCCCCAATCCACTTCAGTGGGACAGAATAGTCTTTTCAATAAATGGCCTTGGAGAATAGGATGTCAATAGACAAATGAATGAAAGAGGACCCTTACCTTATACCCTATTTTAAAAAGTAACTCAACGTGGGTCAAAGACCTAAATATAAGGAGCCAGAACCATAAAACTCCTGAAAGTAAATATAAAGAAACATCTTCAAAACCTAGTAATAGGTGGTTGCTTCTTAAATGTTACACCCAAAGCACAAGCAATGAAAGAAAAAAATGATAAATGGAAACTCCTCAAAATCAAATGCTTCTGTGTCTCAAAGGACTTTGTCAAAAAAGGTGAAGAGGCAGCCAACTCAATGAGAGAGAATATCTGGAAATCACATATCACATAAAAGTTTGATACCACTAATAAATAAATCATACAATTCAACAACAAAAGGACAAACAGCACAATTATAAAATGGGCATGTGCCAGTTTGAAAATATTATATACCCAGAAAAGCCATGTTTTAATTCTGATTCAGTCTTGTGGAGACAGCAGTTTCTTCTAATGCTGATTCAATATTGTAGGGTGGATTCTTATTAGATTATCAGAGATATGACATGCCCAATTGTGGGTGTAATCTTTTGATTAGATGGAGATGTGACTCTACCCATTCTATGTGGGTCTTGATTAGATCACTAGAGTCTCTGAAAGGGGACACATTTTGGAGAAATGACAGAAGTCTCAGAGCTGACAGAGAGAGAGTTGACCCAAACTTCAGAGCAGAGTGACAAAGATGCCAACAGAGACACAGATGTTTGGAGATCTTGGAGCCCAGCAGATGTTGCCACATGCCTTCCCATGAGATGTTAAGCAAGCCAAAACCTGGAGAGAGCCAAGGGAAATCAAGAGATGAAAGCCAGCCCCAGAGAAGCAAAGTGAGGAACCCCCACAGGAACAGAGGTTGAAAGCAACAGAGCCCAGGAGCAAGGGACCAGCAGATGGCAGCCAGGTGACTTCCAAGCTGACAGGTGTTTCAGACCCATTGGCCTTCCTTGAATTAAGATATCTTTTACTGGATGCCTTAGTTTGGACATTTTCATAGGCTTAGAACTGTAAATTTGTAGCTTATTAAATTCCCCTTTTTAGAAGTCATTTCAGTTCCAATATATCACGCTCCAGCAGCTTACTAACTAATACAGGACTAAAGATATGAATAAACATTTTTCCAAAGAGCAAATACAGATGGCTAAAAGCACATAAAGAGATGTTCATTTTTATTAGCTATAAGGGAAATGCAGATCAAGATACAATGAGATATCACCTTACACCTATAGGAGCAGCTGCTATTAAACAGTGAGAGAGCACCTTACACCTATAAGAATGGCTGCTATTAAACAGATCTACAAATGTTGGAGATGATGTGGAGAAATTGGAACACTTGTTTACTGCTGGTGGAAATGTATAATCATACAGCCATTGTGGAAGACAGTTTGGTGGTTCCTTAGAAAATGAAATATCAAATTGCCCTATGACCTGGTGTCATGGTCAAGTTCATGCGTCAGCTTGGCCAAGTGGTGGTACCTGTTTGTCTGGTTGGGCAAGTGCTGGCCTGTCTGTTGCAATGAGGACATGTCATGGAATTAAATCATGATCACATCGGCTGCATCCACAGCTGATTCCATTTGTAATCAGTCAAAAGGAGCCTCTTCTGCAATGAGTGATGCCTAATCTAATCACTGGAAACCTTTTAAGGAGGATTCAGAAGAGACAGGCTCTCCTTCTGCTTTAGTCAGCAAGCCTCTTCTGTGAAGTTCATCCACACCCTCCATTGGAGTCATCAGCTTCCTGCCCTATGGATTTTGGAGTCTACATTCCCATGGTTACGTAAGACACTTTTATAAATTTTGTATTTATGGATATTTCCTGTTGATTCTGTGTCTTTAGAGAACCCTAACTAATATGCTTCACAATACTACTACTTGGTATACAACCAGAAGAGCTGAAACCAGTGACACAAACAGATATTTGCACACCGATGTTCATAACAATATTATTCACAATTGCCAAAAGATGGAAACAATCCAAGTGCCCTTCAACAGACAAGTGGATTAACAAAATGTGATCTACATATGATGGATGCAGCAATAAGACAAAATGAGGTTCCAAAGCCAATAATAACATGGATGAACTTTGGGTACATAATGCTGAGTGAAATAAGCCAGATGAAAAATGATAGTGTATGATTTTGCGATTATACTGTGGGTAAAGGTAAATTCAGAGGCTTATACTGTAGAATATAGCAGACCTAGAGATCCAGAAGCTAGAGATGGGTAAACGGCTAGCTAATGATGTTGAACATAAATGTAAGGGAATAGATAGAAGTGAAGGCAGTTCAT
Source organism: Tamandua tetradactyla (assembly GCF_023851605.1). Taxonomy (NCBI): domain Eukaryota; kingdom Metazoa; phylum Chordata; class Mammalia; order Pilosa; family Myrmecophagidae; genus Tamandua; species Tamandua tetradactyla. The sequence continues at coordinate 41,125,252 of NC_135350.1, read as the reverse complement.
TAGAGGGTTTATAAGTAGTACTGCCATATTGAAGGTGAACAGGATTGAAAAGGTTGTATAGAGCCATGTATTCCACAAACTAATACCACAAATATAAATAAGTTCTTGTATGAACTACTTTAAAGGTATGAATCATGTATAAAGAATCAATAATAGAGGGGCATACAAGGAAAACTATATCGTATGCTATGCTCTATATTTAACAGCAACACATCAACAGTACCACAGCAACACCAGGTATAAATAATTGGGGAGGAAGGACAAGAATTAAGAGGAGGTTTGGAGTTTTTATGTGGTTAGGGAGTTGTGTTAGTTAGATTCAGTTGTCAACTTGGCCAGGTGAGTATACCTAGTTTTGTTGCTGCGGACATAAGCCAACGGTACGTGAACCTCATCTGTTGCTAATTACATATGCAGTCGGCTAGGAGGCGTGTCTGCTGCCATGAGTGACGTTTGACTTAATTGGCTGGTGCTTAAATGAGAGAGCGCAACTTGCAGCTCAGCCCAGGCCTTTGGAGATGCAGAAAGAAGTCACCCCGGGGAAAACTGTTGGAACCCAGGGGCCTGGAGAGAAGACCAGCAGAGACCATCCTGTGCCTTCCATGTAAGAAAGAGCCTCAGTGGAAAGTTAGCTGCCTTTCCTCTGAAGAACTAACAAAAGAAATCCCCTTTTATTAAAAGCCAATCCGCTTCTGGTGTGTTGCATTCCGGCAGCTAGCAAACTAGAACAGGAGTGTTTATTGGTTATTTTTCTCTTGGGAGCAATGAAAAATTTCTAAAATTGAGAGTGCTGATGATTATACAACTAAGTGGGGATAATGTGAGACATGGGTTTTTTACTTTGGATATTATCCGTGATGCCCATGGATGGAGATGGCTGAAGGATACACTGAGAAGTAGAATCGCAAACTGTGGTGTATACGTATGATGGAATATTGTGCAGCTACAGAAAGGAGCAAAACCATGAGG